>NW_009260350.1:2033208-2097777 GCF_000687185.1 Egretta garzetta | reverse complement strand
CAACCAGAACGTAATTGGATACTGGCAGTATCCTGCAGTGCATCTACATGGCAAGTTCCCATCAGCACTAATGTGGCTTTCAAAAAGCTAATCTCTTTTCCTGGCATGGCCACTCTTCCCCTTGGTGCTGTTGTTAACTCCCCTATCTTCTGTGAGCTTGGCCTATCAAGTCTTCAAGTTGCCGTATTCTTACTGTGTTTGTACTGGCCGTGGCAAGACCCTGTGCCAGGTTGGAAGCTTTTCAGCGCTACTGTGAAACAAAACCAATGCATTTCTTGGACCCTAAGGGAGCAATGAGATGCCCTGCACAGTTTGCCTCCCACATCGCCACGGACCTCACTTGGCTTCTGTCATTCTTGTGTTTCCTCCATGACCTCCAACTTTTTCCTGTTTGGAGATATGTTGCCAACGCAGGTTGGCTACATACGATGTTCTTTCTGACACATTTTGACAAATTCAGTTTGATTTTACCCTGCAGGTCTTTCTAGACTTAATTTTATTATTGTGGAAGGTCATCAAAAGGGTAGTGCTATTTAAAGACCAAATTGTGTCACGTTTACTCATGGGGCTCGTACTCTTCTTCTTGAAGATGTCCATTCATTTAAATGGAACTATACCTGGAGTAAATGGCATCCATTGTAAGCAAAGGCGCTGGAGCCTGCCTTACTCGTCTCTGTGGACTACTCGGAGAGTAAAAGTCAAGTCCTTGTCCTTAACATTGATTTTCCAGCCCCTGTTGTTACAAGATGGCTTTCTGGCCCCCTCTAGTGACTGGCCACATAGACTTTTATGAGAGAGATACAACTTTTTGCAATCAGAAACAGCCATTTTCTCTCCAACAGCAAATGGCTTAAAATTTAGAAGTGACATTTAAAATCCTGATGTACTGAATCTGTTCCCCTTTGCTCACAACCCTCTCGGGAGCATCATGTTTCCAACTTGGTGGGACTTCTTATGGAGTTGGAAACTGTTCAGCTGTGGCCAAGAGTGAAACAATCTGTATAGATATTAATGTGGTGGCATGGCCCCAGTTAGGCTTCCATTAGGCCAAAGGTTCATGTTCATTAAGGGAAGCCTGATGGTTTGGGTATTACAGCCACATTACCAAAGAAACAGCTGTGAGTGGAAGGGGGTATCAAAAAGGACCAAAGTGTGAATCAAGATGTGTGACCTTCTATTGAATTACAGTTAAACCTGGAGTGAGAGTTTGAGTTGATATTGAAAAGGCATTTTCAAAAGCCTTTCTTTTTCTTATTCTTTTCATACTACTGGAACTGCAAAAGGGAATCTCATTTAAAAAATGAATTCGAAATTTTATATTTCTTATGGCTTTGTGTTCTTGAGAAGCAGATACTTATCACATGCCTGTTTCCTTGGGGGAGTGTGGAAGGAACTTTTGGAATAGGTTTTCTACTTTTTGGCTAAGGAGGAGCAGGACAATTATTTATTCCAAGAAGCTGGAGCAAGGTTGACAGCCTGGGGGTAGACCTAAAAGCGCCATAACACTTTAGATACTCTGAGATCCTTCAGAAACAACGGCCTTGATCTTTTAGTGCCCTGGTAAATCATTTATTCTGATCACCTACTTACAAATTCCCACTCACCCATCCTACTGGATGAAATGAGCTTGGTATACAGCTCCCTGGCTTACGTACGTAGCTCGCTGATCATAACCCAGCAGATGAACCGCAACAACGCAGAACTTCAGCAGGGCTCCCAGAGCAGCCTGGTAAACCTCCTCGGTCAGGAGCAGCCTCAGTCAAGCCAGAGCTGAAATTCAAATTCCTCTGACAAAGAGGGTGTCTGGAGCTGGAGGTTTGGGACGGGATTTTTCCCCTCTCATGCTACTGCGTGTTGCAGACTGCAGTCAGGATGCATGCTGTCGAACGTGCTGCGATCCCCTCTGTTTCTCCCTCCTCCCACAGTGCGCCTTTCTGCTCCTTGGCAATCTGTTTCAATTCTCCTTCACTTCAGCATGACCAGGGTCCCCCAGGTTAGCCAGTGATTCATCTCTATGGAATTCGGGAGTGCTGCTTCTCTGCTCCTACCCACATTGGCAAGAAGGTTGTTAAAGCATTGGAGATTAACCAGAACCTCCTTTGGTGAATAGTTAGGCTAAGAGCACTTGATGCCAAACATGTTATTTTACAGGTGTGTTCTGACACCACACATTAATACGGCACCTCACATTTCTCTGTATGCATGGTTTTGAACACCTTTTCCAACTATGATGGTATTAGAAGATCCCTGATGCTTTGGAATGTACATGGGGATTGACTTCAAGTGGAAGCGTGTTTGGATTGTCCTAGTTCTATTTCTGAAGCCCTCTCAAGGAAGCTCGCTCTCTCTTCTCACCCCATCGCTTCCGATGGGGCCGAGTCATTGCATTCAGTGTGCGCATAGTGACACCTCAGAGAGACTTGGACTGTTCTCTTGTCTCACTTCCACTCTTTTCCAGGCTGGATGCACACCCTGGAGGTATGTGGTTTGTCTCAAGATATAAGACTTCCCCCCTCAAAAACTACATTACTTCAACAAGCCACAAAGGGCTGGCAAGAGGGGAGAAGGATGCTCTGTTAGTGCAGCTTTCCTCAGAGGTCTTTTCTGTGAAGTCCATGCAGCTGGAAACATACTCTCCCTCTCCTGAGCTCACATGTGTGTGCATACACAGTTTCACTGAAGTGTAAGTACACGGACACATACACTTGCTTACAGATGCACAAATACTTTTCCTTTATTGTATTCATGCATACACAGAGGCAGGAATTCTCTTACAAGCGCACGCAACCACGCTCGTGCAAACTCCAGCCTGCTCTTGTATCCATGCACGTGCTGTTGTGCACGTTAATGCCACCAGTACACGTGCTCCCTCTCTCTTGCAAGCATGCATGCATGGATACAGGTGCATTTATGCACCCTGCAAAGATGTTGCAGAATTTGGAGGGAGAGATGAATAAATTGGGCCTGAAGGGACATCTTGAGGTATAGTCCAAGCACCTGGTCCAAGCAGGCTCCACACTGAGTTCAGAAAAGGTCACTCAGGGCTTTGTCCAGTCAGATGTTTAAAACCTCCTGGGTCAGAGATGTGATAGCCCAATTTTTTTTCCTTATATCCAGGCAGAACCATCACTCCCTCTGTTTTTTACCTTTCTTCTGACCTTTAATTTATTTCTTTTGCTCCGCTGCCACAGACCTGAGCAATGACCCTGTCTTCCTATACCTACAGTGTTATCAAGAAGGCAGTTAGGTGCCCCCTAAACCTTCTACAGGGCGGACAAAGTCACTTCCCTCAGCTTATCGTCATAGATCCTGTGCTTCAGCTCCCTGACCATCTCGGTGGCTCTCTGTTGGATTTGTTCAAGTTTATCAGCATCTTCCTTTTACTTGTGGGCTCACAACTGGGTATAGACCAACTTACGGAGGAGTAATCATTTCCCTTGGTCTGCTGACTGTGCTCCTGTTGATACAGCACAGTGTGCTGTTAGCTTTCATTGCTGCCAGGTATCTGCCAGCTGGGTCTTGGTTGGAACTGGACTGATAACAAAATAGTAAAAAAAGAAAACCAAACACCAAGCTTTGCTTTTTACCAGACTGGGCTAAAATTCAGTGGATCTGAGATCTCAAGCAGTTCCGTGACCCTCTTCAGGAGATCACAATAGTTGATCCAGCTTTGGGAGAACAGGATGGATGAGGTGACCTACCAGATCGCTTGCCTGTTTTTTATAATTCTGTGATCATGACCATCTTTGCTCTTCTTTCTGGCCTTCAAGATCCACTGAACATTTTACCTTCCCCATACTGGAGGGATTCAGCCATTTGAAATTTCCTCCTTTTCCAGTGGCCAGTATCCATACAGGTCACAACCATAACTGCCTTGTCCAAGTCCCATCTTTCAGAAGATATATGAGAGAGACAACCACAGTCGCTGACGCTGAGATCTGCCCAAGGCCAAATGGTGCTCTCAGTGCTTTTATTAGTGCCAGTGCTCCTGCAGTAACGTGGTACCCAGTGGAGGTAATAACTGTGCACTTAGAGGTTGTTCTGTGTGATTCATCCACATCATCTACAAATCACGGGTTTAAAACCTTGCAGTACTTAATGTGTGGAAGGACTTCAGACTCTGTAGAGATTCCTACCTGCCTATTATCTTGCAAGGCATGCACTGAAGGGAAAGGGTATTTTTTTTCAGCTTATTTCAGACCCCCATTGGGAAAATCCTTGTTTATACACTTTTCAACTTCAAGCAGAGAGGAATCCTGAGAAGAGCCACTCAGGTGAATGGGAAAATGGAAGAAATAACTGCAAGGTTTCATTTTAAGAAAAAAATCTAAAGGAAACTTCAACCCTTTCCCAGCCTTTTCCCATTTTTTTTGCAGTCAAAAGCATTTGCCAAATTCTGCAAATGCTGTGGGATAACCCAAATCTGGATAATATGATATTCTGGGGACTAAAACATTAGGTTAAAAAATTCACTGAGCATCATGTTCTGTTCTGTTTCTGATGATGATTTCACATAACACTAACTGTGGTAAAATCAGAACACCTGCGAGGTGGGCATTAAGTGATGTGACTTTACGGCTGTCACAGCCGGTTCAGTTTCAAACCAGGAGACCCTCTGGAGCAGAGTGTAGGTTTTGGTGTGGTGATTCTTAGAGGGATTCTGTCTCATTTAGTTCTTACTTTTCAGGTGGGAATTATGACAGTGGCTGAAGACCTCTGTCAACTATTTGCAATGGGTTTTTTCCTTGCCTGTAAGTCGGCCTGCTTGGGAGATGACTTCTCCAGGAACTCTGCACTGCTGCTGAAGGAGCTAAAGGTTTAAGACTCTCATCTGTCCCAAACAAAGCATGAAGCACGGGAAGGTGGTTGCTGTGTTTAAGCACAGCAGCCTGAAATGGCTTTGATTTTTTTACTTCACACAGTGCAAGGGCCACTGGTGTGTAGGAGTACACGTAATACTGGTGGTTAACCAGAGGTTCATGGAACAGTGACCTGTGAAAGCTTTCAGACATGTATGTGTGTGGATATGCATTTATATACGTCGTTCTTTTCAGCTACCTGTGTCAGGGAGGCTGGGCTCTGGTACTAATTATAGATTTACTCAAGAGCAGAATTGGATGGAATGACTTAAGACTGATAATATTGTAACTAAAAATAGCAGTTGACCTCCATTATATGTTTCTACATATGTTTACTTTTAAGACTTCAGTAACAATTATTTGTGAGCTATCTTAAAATATACACAAATGTGAACGTCCATCTCTGTGTGTGTTCAGGTGTGCGCTCTCAGGGGGCATGCACATGGGGATATGATGTGTGTTTGAAGAGGGGTTTCTTACTTGGTGTGTACATCCTTCCCCTCAGCCAGTACTGTGGAGATGCTCATGGTTGCAGACTGTTCCTATATCTCAGGGTACGGCTCTGTCATTGCACAGTTTGTCCAGGCTTTCACAAATGTGTGGTTTAGGACAGAACGAGCACTGGCTAATTTGGGAAGTGACCTATCCTTTACATTCAGGGGCCAAATGCTGATTTTCCCGGTGAAGCCAAAAATGTAAGCAACACAATTCCTACTGAGCATTTTGTGTCTGACTGACAGCTTGGGTGCAGGGGGGATGACTGTGTTTGGCCTAGCTCTCGATTGCGCTGAAAAGAGCAGCTGATGCCCTTGACCAGCAAGTGATGCCAAGCGCAGCCTGTGTGATAGTGGCCAGAGGTCTGGTCATTCGTCTCAGCCAACCCTCCATGATTTTGTTTCTGGCCATTATCAATCAGACTGCTTTAGAGACGGGCTTCTTTATGAAATGTGTATTGCTGGCCTGCAGGGACTTAGACATCCGTAATCCTGGGGATGTCTGCAGGTTCACACATTGTTGTGCTTGTGCATGTGGATCTTGGCGTGCAGCGAGGGTGGGTTTATGCTCACCCGGCGCGTTGGCGTGGGCTACAGCTGGGAGCCTAAGTGCGCGTTTGTGTGGGTGCATCTGTTTGTGAATGCGCGCGTGTTTGTTTCCGAGCTGTCTTGGGGAGGAGGGAACGTGCAGGCGGCACCGTGGAGGTGTGTGTTATTCTCACATCCTTGCTAGCAGCAAACAATGTCATGTCCCTACCTGGACTGCAACATGACATACATCTTAAAACCAACAGCAACAACAAGCTACAGAGCCACAGGAGAAGGCAATGCTGTTCTTTTTGATCACGTTAGGAAATCCTGCCAGCCCCAGCAAAGCATGCCGGGATCCAAACTGGCTTTTGGACTGGGACTCGGAGAGTGAAAGAGAAGCAGTAATTTGTTTGCCATTGCCCTCAAGCCAGGAAATCCAAACCCCAAGCATTTCCCAGGCCACAGCACATTTGAGTCGAAAGAGAGCGTCAGCGAATCGCTCACACGTACGGACAGAAGCACACACCCGCACACACACATGCGCGCGTGCACACACACGGGGAGAACCTTAGGAAAGGAGAATTGTTCCAGCACCACTGCGGTTAAGATGCTGAGACAATCTCGAGTTTTCAGGCCATAGCTGTCAGGATGCTTTGGTATATTCATCACCCCCCACTCCATGGTGATAAAAATTTACACAGCCAACGAAACGAAGATTAATTTCATGTGAAAAGCTGACAGAATGGCCCATGTCATTGCTTTATTTGTGCCAGCACTCAGTAACTCGGTGCAAGTTCCATTGAGGTGGCAGACACCCCGTCCCCTTGAGCCATCTCTTCTCCTCTCTAATGATGCCACCGTTTTGACAAAACCAAGCAACACAGCCGGTATGTGCGAATTTGGAATTAATTTTCTTCAGAAAGGTCAAGTATGTTAATGAGCTTTTGGCTGCCTGTGTTTTCTTTCTTGTGTTTTTCCCCTCCTAATGGGGGAAGAGGGGAAAAAAGAATAGGGGAGAAATAATTACAGAAATAAAAAATGAAGGAAGGAGGAAAAGAAGGAAATGGAGAGCATTTGGAAGAGGCAGCATTCAGTATAGTTTTTCACGGGTTCTTCTTTTCCAGGACTGAGGCAGACTAATTGTATCAGTGCAAGTCTGTGCAGTTTGCTTGAAGCTCTTGAGCAAGGCCAGGGATGTCATGGATAGCAGATTTGGTGTAACCTGGCACAGAGGAGGTGAATTGCACCTCCTTTGCACTCAGGAATTGACGGCAGCCCTGCGTGTTGGCAGCTGCCTTCGTTTTCCATCCCAGAATGGCTGAGCTCTGCTCACCACGGGTCTGTGTGTACTGGGGGAGCCGAGAGCAAACGAAGGTGAAGGAGAGAAAGGGTTCATGGGCTCAAGCTCTTGTGCCCATTAGCAAGAGGAAGCTGGGAAGAAAGCTCAGCTGCCCTGGGAGAAATGCCAAGGCCTGCTAATTCATCCAGCTTAGAAATACAACAAATAGGCAGTTTAAAGAGAAATTGTCCCCACCTCATGCAACTGGCGTGAGCTGTTTGAAATCAGTGTGATGCCAACCACCTCTTATCCCTGTGTTCCCCAGATCCCTGCCTTTACTCCTGCAAGTTAGGATTTGCCACTTTCTGGCATCCTCATGTCAGGAGTTGCCCCAATTTCTCAAGGGGTTGGGTGATGATCAATGTGAGTAAAGGTGGCAGAGAGAGAGGACCGTTTCTCAGGGCATGAGGAGGTGAAGCTGCGCTCCTGGCTCTGTTGCGAGTCACACTCGCCTGGATAGGACATTTAGGGTAGGACTCATCTCACCTAACTTTAGTCTTCTTACGTGTCCAGACTAAGTAATTGTCTAGGTTTCCTTTCTTGTTAACAGAGAACAGTAAGGAGGAACACGTATTCTACCTAATTTAAGATGAGAGAAATTCCATTCTGGCAAGGAGTTTCTTTCTCCACTGAATATAAAGTGAACTTAAACAATTAGCTTGGACTAAATCCCTACCTTTTAGAGGCTTAAAATTATGGGGCGTGATTTCCCCCTCATTCTTTTCTCCCTGCTCCCATTCTGGCTCTTGTTTCCATATGTAGTCTAATCCAACGGGCAGAGGAAATTCAGCAGGTCTCACAGAGGCTCTCTCAGCAGGATGAAATCAATGTCTTTCACTCTAGCTTGCCCAGGCTGGCTCCATGCTTATCCACTGTTGTGGCAGTACAACCTTTGGCTGTGATCTGGTTGTTTCTCCCTAGCTTTGCTGGAGTAAACCCAACATATGGATTCTTGGGCATCATCCAGAAAGCCTTTGTTGACTTTGGAGGGTGCATGTTTTGCCATCCTGGTTACAGTGCAAGGTGAAATGATGTGGAATGTAACAGTGCCAGTGTCACATGTGGCATATTTAAGAGTGTCCTTAATTAGATTTTTTTTTTGCTGTTTTACACCTTACACAGCTGGTTCTGTTGTGTGGGTCCTTCTGCATGTATGATCCTTGCATGCTCGCCACATGAGTCATTCTGCAGCAGGGCTGCCTCAGGCTCATGTCTGGGGCATGGATTTCAAAAGCACTCAAGTGACCAAACTTAATGATTTTCAGCTGACTCCTAGTATTGTCCTAAACATGGAATTCCTACCCAGAAACCACTGTGCTGCCCACGCTCTCCCCCCTCTTTCCCAGGCCCTGTAGTGTGCATGGAAGCACGTTCTTCTCTGCTGACCCTGCTGCAAGGTAGAGTGCTCTGGCAGAGAGGTGGGGGGGTGGGCGGGGGCAGTAAGAGGCACTAGGAAAGCTTGTGGGCTGTCTCTGTCCCCCATGCTTGGACACATCGTCAGAACATTCATGGGCATCATCAACACTTGTATGTATTTTTCCGCCATAGAAGTTGTGTTGTTGAGCGGTTACTTTCTTCCTCGTTGGAGATGGCTGCATTTCTGTGATGGAAGGAAATTATTTGCTAAACACTGCTAAGCTCTTTGTATAAATATAATTGCACAGGACAACAGGGGTATGAGAGATATTTGAAATATTTCAGTGACAAACTGAGTGCTCAGTTCCAGCAACAAAAAGAATATTTGAAGTGTATGCAAAGAGATTGCCTCATTCATGGACACGGTGAAGTAGGGCATCCCTGTTTTCTGTCCTGTTGCTGCCCAGAATGTCAGAAAAGGACAAGATTTATAAGAATTTGAGTTCTTAGGGTAATGTCTCACCCAGTAGCTCCCTGGGGCTTTAGCTAAACTGTGGGATATTCAGTGTTTCCCAACTCTTGTGTCGAGGACCGTCTCCTCTCTTCCCAGATGTGAGATGTGGCTGTGCACCATTTCTGTTTTCTCCCCTCCCACGCTCTGGTTTCCATAGGAAGGAATCCTGGGCATGTGAGTCAGGGAGCTGTAGCGTGCTCTGGTTGTGTCACCAGTCTGAATGATTCAGGACTGAGACTCCACAACACACCTACCCCATGGTTTACGTATAGCCCTTGGGACACTCAAAGCCACATTTTCTCAGCATGCCAAGTTCTTGACAAAATCCAACCACTTGTTTTGGTGCATAAATAGAAACTTAACCCTTAAGAACAGAAATTGAATCTGTGAGGTGCATCGGGGCAGTGAGTCTGCTGTCCCTCTCCTAGTGCTCCCCCCCCCGTTTATAGATACGACTATCAAATGACTGAAGCATCCCCCTTTCATCCCTATGTTGCAGTGATTGTTTGCGCCGTTTCCTCTCAGCTTCTGTTTCTTTCCCTCCTTCTGTTTTTTTCCCCCCTGTGAGAGCGCTGGCGCCTACCATGGAAGGTCACCAGTGAGGTTAGTCCACTGGCTCCAAGTATTAAGACTTCCTGCTGTGCTGCGAAGAGCTGCCAAGTCCCCCCTCCCCGCTGCTTACCACAAACCCCAGTGTCTGTTTGTCTCTCCCCTTCTCATCCCTCCTCCGTACCAAGAATTTCAGATGTCTGTCCAGCAGACGGAGTGGGAGGGTGAGGCACCCAAGCTACCCTCAGGTGCATTTGCTTGAGTACCAAAAGCAGTGAGGCCACAGAGTGATGTTGTTGATGTTGCTTATCAGTGTGCTTATCAGTGGTGCTTATCAATGTTGCCAGAAGGCAAGCAATCCCCCTCTGCAGTGGAGATGTCCCTCCAGAGTCTGTGGCAGGTTCCCGTAGGGATCTGACCCAGTAGCTGGGCTGACAAAAGGCTTTTATTTCCACTGGAAAATTTCATCAATTTTTTCTACCAGCTAGCTGAGGGGACCTGTGCATAACTGGGAAGGGGTTCGTGAAAAGTAAGGAGAACATGGCTTTTGTCAGCAGAACTACTGCACAAGGACCTGTAGCTTCCTTAGAAAAATGGCAGGGGGTTACAGATTGATAAGAGTTAAAAATCATTGCCCTAGGCAGGAACCTGAGGAAAGACAAGAAATCCCCTGTCCCAAATGAAGTGAACTGCGAGCCCCAAGGCTGCCCTTGTCCCCAAGGGCAATGTGGCACTGGGTGGGCATCTACAGAGCAGTGGGAGAGAAACTGCCTTTGCAGGTGGTGTCTGCACCTGAGGGTGTGCACAGGGAGCAGAGCTTTGTTTACAGGAATGGAGCATAAACCAGAAAAGAGAAAGAGATTGAACAGGATCCTGTGAAGAGAAGAAGTGATAAATATGGTGGGAATGAGGGGAAGATGGGATGACTGGTAGCTATTTTTGTAAAAGTCAAGGGTGGGGGGGATACTGCTCCAAAAAGCACCACAGAGATCAACCGCATGCGACTGAAAACGTAATTTTCTTTAAGAATAATATAAAAGCCCTACATCCTAATCGTTAACAGGATGAGGAAAACCTGCTTGCTCCACCCTAATGTGTGCTGAGGTGAGGTTAAAACCACAGCTCCTCAGGCAGGAGGCTGCCAGCGTGGCACACACAGCTTTGGGCTCCTCTGTTCCTGCAAGCACGTGGGGTACCCGAGCTTGCAAGGATCCTGCTCTCAAACTAGAACAGAAGCAGCTGCTTTGGAAGAACTGATTTTAGTCCCTGCAGCCATGGCTGAGTCTCTTTGCTCCTAACTCCCTTTCTTAAAGATCACGTAGGAGACTTCCTACTCTTGTGCAACACCAGCTCTGTGTCTCCTTCCCAGGAACCTTGAGGCAGCAGCAAACACACCTCAAGGAGTTCTTTGGGAGCATTGCATCTGAATTTGTCCCCCTCCCTGCCAGTTTATGCTAAATTGAGCCCACAGAGACCTCATCTAATTCCTCTGTTTGTGTAGGTGTAAAAGTATTTGAGTTCTCCATAAACATGTGTATTTATTAATTTAGATTTCATTTTAATTTTTTTTTAAGATGAATTCATTACCAGTGAGAAAGCCAAAGCCTTGCTATTAAAAATCCAAGTCTGTTTTTTGTTTTGGTTTGCGTGGGTTTTTTGGGTTTTTTTTTTTTTTTGTTACTAAATGAAACAAGTCTTTAACTAATTTCTAATTACGGTCTTCGTGTTGGTCCTTCAGGGTGCCACCACCAGCACGTTAGCAGCTCTGTGTTCTGGGAACTCACAGCCAGGTCTCAACAAGAACAAGAAGATGAGAAAAGCATTGAAACAGGAGGACAAGGGGAATTGGGGGGCAGCTGTTGCCTGGCTTGATGGCACCCTGTGTTAGCTGCTCCCTTCGTTGTTCGGGCTATCACTTTCCAGGGACGCATTGCTGTGGTTAAGGAGTAAAGTGAGACAAATGAGAGGGACAGAGGTTACATACGTGAGCTACAAGGATGTCCCCATTTTTATGCTGGGTAGAAAATCACATGGAGTGCATTTGCTCCTGCCCTGAGGCTAAGAGCAGCAAAAGAAAAGAGCAGGGGATTTATCTAGCTACAGTCTAATATTCCTTTGGCTGCAGCAAAGGCTGCAGCACTTCCCGACTATCGGCTGGCGCTTTCACTCACACACATCTGTGATTGATGGGCAGAGAGTATAAACACCTCATTAGTGCTATAATTCACTGGTTAGGGCTCAGACTGTGCTGTGGGAGGGAGGAAAAAAAAAGAGTTGAGAAAGTTTAATAAAGAAAAAAAAAATGGAAGAAGGAGAAGAACGGATGTAAAGGCCACACAAATCATTCTGGGGAGTTATCTGACCTGCTTTGAAAACTTTAATTGCTGATAATGGACAACCTGTTGGGTGGTATTTTATTAACACTAATAGATTTTTACGGGATATTTCTCACATTGCTCTCCCAGAGCCTGAGGAATACATTAAATATTAAAAGTTAATGCTTTTGGTTGCTGTTTCAAGGATGCCCTGCTGATAACGAGCTTTCCCGCAAGTTAGAAACCAGGAGAAAACATGAGCTGCTCTTGCCACTTACGGCCTCTGCAATAATAATGAGGAAAATACTTGAATCTTGTGCACACCTTACAGCTGAGCTTCTTGATGTCCAGCCTAAGTGGCAGTGCCCAGCCCAGAGATGGTGGTGTACCTAATCTTCAACCATGGATGTGCAAGAGCTGGGTTCCTGAGTCCCACGCTGAAAGCAAATGCTTCTGACCCCTGTATGCTACTTTACATTGCAGTTATTCAAAGCAGAGGCCTGAACTGACAACCCGTACCTGTTTCTCAAGAGAGCTTACATCTGAAATGGATGTGCTATGGTATTTTTCTTTAATATGCCTAATGGTTTTATAAAAGTGTTGCTTCCACACTAATTTGTTACAGAAATGACCCAGCTACCTGGAACCGAAATGGAAGCACCCCAGGAAACAGCTGCAGAAGCCTCCCAGAACATGGGCAGCCAGGGGATTTCTGGAGGAGGCTCTTGGCATCCTAAAGTCCTACACACAGCAGAGAACCCTCAAAGCGGGGAAGGAAAGAGAAAAGGTCAGTTCTGTACTGTTAGGAGATGGATTCAAGCAGCCAAAGAAGGAAAAGAAATTAATGCCAACATAGGGAAGTTTGCTGGAGGGAAAGTAAATCTGAAACAGCGTAAGCAGTAACCAGCTTCTGTGGTGAGACAGGGTGAGGGCTTGCATTAGAATTGGAAAGTCATAATACACATTTCTGCTTGCAGGTGAAACCTGGGCTTCCTCTTTAGTGCTGCCTTAGGACGTACCAGCCCCGTCAGCAGTTATGGCCTGGACCTAGAAAGCAAGCTTAAATATGTTAGGCCCTGCCTCAGCTAGCTGACCGTGGTGGCCTGTCTCTTCTGTGTCATGCCATCTTCACTTGTGGCAGCAATGGTCTTGTTTTTGGATCACTTTCTGACCACTGTTTATGTAGCCACCTTCTTGTGCCAAACCAAGCTGGACTGGATGGCCACATCCATGCTCTCTGGAACAGCCCTGGTACAATCTGGCTGAGTAACACTGCTTTCCCAGCCTGCTTGACTGGAGAGCAGCTTCCCAGGCTTTTTTGTACAGACAGCCAGCTAGATCGTATTCAGAGCCTGTATTCCAGCTACCAGGTCTGTCTGTAGGCAGTCTACAAGAAGATGGATTTCTATCATTACTTTCTCTGGTTTTAGTCATGCCATGAACACTTTGGGCTTGGTTTATCTCTGTTTGTCAATTCATCTCACCATTCTGTATTTCTGTACAAGTAGTAAAAGCTACCAAAACTACCTGCTCAACCTTGTCAGCATTTCCCACCCTCCTTCCTCAAAAAGGGCTTTTTTCCCTCTGTACTCCATGTGCTATTTCTGTTCAAGTTTTTAAGGTTAAGCAAAGGGTTCAGCTGCTTTGGGGTGCTGCAGACAGAAGAGAAGGGACTCCAGTTCAGTCCCCTAAGTCTGACTTTAATAACCAAGATCTTATCTTAGCAACTTGAACATGAGCTGCTAGAGCCACAGTTTTCTGAGGAAGTAGGGACTGATCACAGAGACCAGATGTCATATATAGGCCTGGCTTGGGTCAGATATGTGCATTGCAGGTTTCAGACTTGGCTAGGGAACATTTCATTAACCCTGTCTAGACCAGAGAGTGTTATCCTTTGAGGAGTGGACACAAGCTAGTCTACGCCAGTTGGTTTAGATGCCATGATTTTTTCCCTAGCACAGTCCACAAAGAATCTTACAGCTTAAATACAAATACATCAATGGTTACTAAGTAGAAGCTTTTTGTTTTACAGTAAATGACATCAGAGCAGCCACAAGGTAGGTATAAGTAAAACTGGCACCTTCAGTTTCTGGAAGGCCTTACTGTTCAAGTTGGACAGGGTGCTGAAGCCATGATGCAGGGCATGGGCAGGGCCCATATCATGCTTTTCATGTACACAGGGCCCATAGATGGCTTGTACTGAACTCTGGTCAGGTGGTTTAATAGTCTTCCATTGTGTATCTTCCCTCTCTAAAAGAAGGATTTGAATCTGGGTCCTAGCTGAGTTTGAGAAGAGCTTGCTTAGTGGATAATGGGGAAGAAGGGACAGGAGTCTTGGTACAATATTTCTTTCCAAAGGGGTGGATCCTTTGGCTCAGATGCTCTAGCACGTGCTTTATTGCTAGGCTGCTGTTTAGCAATAAAATGGTCTTAGTTACTTAACGGGAATTGACTGCTTGGTCACTTCTCTTCCCCCTGCCAGCCCATCCGTTCTCCCCGTCTTCCCTCCCATCCAATAATGACAGCTTTTCCTGATTGACCCCACAGGCTTACGAAAAACCTTTTTACTTAAACGTGTATTGACCTCAGTCTCACTGCCCAGTGAATTATGTCACAGCTGGCAATCTGAAAATCATAAATTAGGCCTCAAACCTGGGGAGCTGTCTCCTAGTGATACGGATCTGAGCCTTTATCAATGAAGGTTGTACCAGGTGCCTTCATGTCTCTGACAACTGTGGGGGAATACCCTTTTTATGTTTTTTTCTATCATCATCCCATAGGCCCTGTGATTTTTTTCTTTCCTTTGATTTTTTTTTTCAATTCCCCTTCCCTGTCTGTCTTTGCACTGTGTATAAAACTTCATTACGTCCCTTAACCTACCCTTCAAAGGGAAAGAAAAGGAAGATGTCAAACTTGACATCCTGAGTACTCTTAATTCTTAGGTACCAGTCTTACCAGTCTTCTCTTCCTCTCTTCCTATTTGACTTTGTGTTGATTTTGTTGTTGTTTTCCCTGATGTCATTATTAAGATCTGGACAAATGAGAAATTTAATGATACTGGAAACATTTCTCCCTTCCTCTGCAACAGAAAATAATTGCAATAGATTCCCTTATAGTCATCATCTGTTCCTCCATGACTTGCAATGTACTTGCTTGTTGTCACTTTGGTGGATGAGGGATGGGGATTAAAGCATCACCATAAACTGAATCAGCCCTTCTGACTCTGTACGAGTATTGATAGAGTGGGAAGGAGGGAACTCACTCCATGACATAGTTTGTGCAAGGAAGATCTGTGTTGTGCTTCACTCAGTAGTAAAAATACCATGAGTTTTCATGACTCACTGTTCTTTTAGGGGGGGGAAGGTAAGCATAGCTTGATCTTCCTCTTCTAACAGACAAGAGCAAGGCTCAGGTATCTGCACGTCTTGCATGGGTGGCAGGTCCAGAAGAGGAGGGATATTTGCTTGCTTTCCCACATCTCAAAATAGGACTACTTAAACAATTTTTCTCTTTATTCTATCTATGCTGGAATACACTTATAACAAAGCTGGGAAAGAAAAAGAGCTTCTTTTTTAGTTCTTTTAGTGGAAATATGACCTTGGTGACAGACCCATTTCTTGTCTGAGATCTTGTAAGCCTGACTTTGTATCTGTGGCACATTCCTACAGCATGCCATGAGAATTCTTCAACTCTGAAGTGTCTTGAGTTCAGGATATGTTACCTCTTTCTCTGTGTCTTGACTTACTTTAGAAAATGCAGAAAGATATGTTTGGTGATAGCTACTGACAGTATGCATGACACTGTGGCCAGACCTGGCAAGGATGAAATCAGTTCAAGGCTGATGAGCTCTGCTGGCTCCAAATGTTGCCAGTGCAGTTGTGGGGGCTCTCGGCACCTCGAGGGTGTTCAGTGCTATGGTTGGAGATCAGGCCCCAAGATAAGGAGGTGATGAAAAGCGCTTTCAGAAATACTGACACATAGACAGATAAAAGAAGATGCAGTAATAGTGTGTAGAAATAAATCCTTCTCATTCTGCTTTTGATCTTCTGAGTTTCTTAAATATAAGAATTTTCTTACTGTAAGTTTCTTAAGTCATCAATGAGCTTATGTCCTGCAGTTTTAACAGCCTTACAAAATGTTCTTAAAAGAAATGGATTCGTGCATTTATTTTAAAGACACTGGATTAGGCACTATCTTTATTTAGATTAAAATACTTGCCTGCAATGTTTGCAATATGTTTGCAGTACTGGCATGTGCAGCACTGCCCAGAGAATGAAACTGGCTGGAAATTCCCTCATCTGCTTTTGTTACTGGAGAGGACGTAAATGCAAATGACTTAAAAGTTGGACTGGTGGGAGAAACATCAGTAAATTATGAATTTTATTCTTCTTTTACTAACGTAATTTGCAGACACAGGTAATGATGTTTTGATTTTAATACAAGATTTTAAAGTGGATTGTGTCCCTTCAAAGAAAATGAGAGCTCATAAATACTGTGAGATTAGAGGTACTGAGGCCCGATGTGGCAATGGCTCAGGGTTTATGGCGTTCCTCAAGTGTAAGAGGTTCTGTGACCTGGCTTTTCTGAAGATCAAAAGGCTTAAAACTGTTGAGAATAAGATTTTCATGTCATCCACGGGGAGACACCAAGTTGTCAAAGGGGAGGAGGCTCTTTGAAGTGTGGAGATAAGGACTTTTCTAAGCTTCGGTCATGTATGAAAGCCATTTCCAGCCGGCAGAGCAACGTCTCATTCAGTTGGACTCTGTGCCGAGGTAATTCACAGGAACGGACCGGCTGAGTTGATTCAGGTAAAGAGCTGGCAGAGTCTCAGCCGAATTACAAACGGGACCAAAACTGAATGTTTGAAGAGGATTGAAAGGTTTGGGAAAATTAAAAATTAAGGTACTGGGGGATGTGGGGGTTATTTATATGAATTAATATCTCCCTATACTCCAGGACCAACCAGCCTGAGTCCAGCAAAGCACCCATCCTGGGGAGTTGGAATAACAAGTATACTCCTGCATGTATTGTCCCAACCTTGTATCTGAGTGTGGAGGAGCAGGTGGGAGTGCTCCTAAAGAGCTGATGGGTGGGAAAAGAGACAGAAAGTAGTCTCACACCTCTGCTTTCTGGCCACGAAGCTGAGCCGGTGTAGGGAGAGGAGGGAGGAAGCAATTCACTGCTGCTGTAGGCCAGGAATAGCTTGCCCCTGCTAGGAAATAGCTCTGGAAGAAACCTTCTGTGGAGAAACTCCTGCTAAAGGCAAGGCAGTGCACAGCACCACTTCTCAGACTGTCCCAGAGCTCACCATCTAGCATGAACACTTACATGTTTGTCCATTCCCTTTTCAGATTCCTCAGACTGGTTGGCATTGGCAGCTGGGTTATCATCATGCCTCGAGAGAGCACTTCTGCATGGTATTTTTCATGTAAACGAAGCTGTTAGCACTGAAAATCTTCCCAAAAAGATTCTTCTGAGCTGGTAAGAATAATTTCTGGTCACATTCCTGGAAGTTTAAATGGCATCTGGACAAGATAAATATCCATTATGTTTTGTCGCCTTTGTGCTGATGACCTAAGGATACGTTTACTTTCAGTTTAATGACTTTTTAAGAGAAAACAGCTAAACAAGACAGAATAAGAATAAAGTTTCATGGCAGATGCTGTTTGATGCATGTGTTCCCTCTGTAACAAGCTCAGTCTCTTGGCTGACGATAAAATAGTGGTTGTTCTTAGCCAACATCTTGAAAGCTGAAGGTGAAAACAGAGTGGTAGGAATCACATGGCCTTATACTCCATGTCCAAGCACTGAATTCCCTCACAGCAACATAATTGTTTTTAAATCTTGTCCTAATTATCACAGTTCACATAGATACCCTCTAGGAACTATTGTACGTAGAATTGGTCAGAAATACTTCGATAGTCTGGTTCCTATTGGCAAATGTCACGTTGGCAAAACTGAAGTGGTTGAGGAAATCACAATGATTTGGCTCTTTTTTTGTCTTCAGGGGGATAATAGAGAGAAGAGCCTGACTGAGTTGAAGCCATAGGCTTTATTACGGTGTTCTTTTTCTTTCCAAATGACTTTTTGCTTCTTTTTTCTGGTAGCATTTAGTAATGTATAAGACGTTTCCTGCATATTTCAGTGGGTCCAAAATGAAATTGTGGAGGGAATATTGAGATATTGGGGGTTCTTTTCCAAAGCAAAACATAAGTAATGAATGGAAGTATGAAATTATGTACCAAATGGAACTTCCATTCCTTTCCTCATCCCAACAGTGCTGTCACACACACAGCCTGAGCCCTGCATGGTTTACAAATATTCTAGAAGTAGTATTGCAGAAGGAGCTCCCTGTTTCTCTCAGCAAGGTTTTCTTTTTCTTTACTCCTGACTATTCAGGTTTTGTGTGTCATCCTTTTTAAAGCAACAATTTCCCAATTACCAGAGCAGAGAGAACTATGTTGTCAACTTTCCACTCACCAGCATAATGAATAGGATCCTGCATTAACGGACCCACAGGTCTGATTCAGCAAGGAAATTACTGTGTCCCTGTATCCTTTTAATTGTAGGTTTTAAACCCAAAGCATGGAAAAGCACATAAATTGTTACACTGTCATTTTTAATCTGGAGTCAGTCCAGTGTGAACCCTGAACGCCTGGAGCTGGTCCAGCTGAGTGGCAGGAACAAGGCTGAGTCCCAGTAAACACCACATGATTTCTGGTATTTGCAGGGCATCTGTTTTGCCTGCCCTTGCAGTACCTTTGTCTGGTCTGGAGAAGATCCTGGGTGACTGGTGATTTTATTACGGCCTGGCACATTTGAGGGTAAGCCATTCGGCTTGTCAGCATGCTCCCAGAAGAAAAGCTTCACTGAAAAAACCTTGCTCTGGGCTTTGAAATCTGAACTGCAGCCAATTCCAGCTGAGGGATGTGACGATCGCCTTTTGCTGTGAAGTTACCATCTGAACAATGACGCTGTTGTGTGGTTTGAAAAGACAACAAGCAATGAAAAGGATAAGTGTCTGTCATATATGTGACTGGGTAAGCTATCAGTTAGAAAGCAGTCCAGGCCCTCGGCCTTCCCTTAAAATAGCGCACCTCAAAATCCACATTTAGAGTTGTTTCAAGGGGACACATATGCATCCCAAATTTTCTGCATGTGGAGAATTTGGTTTTTTACAAGTTCTGTTTTGCTAGACCATCTGGTCATGCTTCTGCTCCCTTGAAAGCTATGCCTTAGTAAGTAGAGCTGGGAACTCACGAAGGAAAGTCGCGGGAGGGGAACAGGGAGGGGGATTTCTAGATATGCTTTTCCTTAATAAAATGATAGTCTAAGAGGAGATCACAGCTTGTAACAACCGGTGAGATTCTGCTGCTAATATACACTGCAAAACTCTTCTCAGGGCTGTGCTTCACAACCCAGGATCCAGCTGCATCGTGCATACGCTGCGCAGCACTCTTAAAGGCAAATGGCACGGGAGTGAGTATTATCCTATATTCATCCAAGTTGCAACATCTCATCTTCTGTTCTCAATTTGTTGGGACAAACACCTCCTCTCTTTATTACTTACCACTCCTATAAGACTCCAGATGAAGTCATTGAGCTAGGTCTTAGCTAGGTCGTTCTGTGAAATGCTTGAATAAACAAGACAGTGAATGGTGAGGGGAGGAAGAGCGAGACACTTGGAGCTGCTGTGTCCCTTTTGCAGGTGGGGAACTCAGGCCTGGGAGTTGAACAATTTGCCTTGAGTCTAAAAAAGTGGTGGTGGCAGAACCAAGACAGCAATTCAGCTCTTCTCCATTCAAGACAGAAACATCCTTTTTGGCCATTTTTTTCTATGACAGATGAAATACCTAGCCTGAAGGTTGGCTGAGAAATGGTTGTTTTAAAGATCCATAGTATTTATGAAAGAAGTCCTGCTGTCCTTGGTTTTTGCCCCTGTGTAGTCATATTTCAGGGTGGGGACTTCTGTTTTCCCACCCAGAAACTTCAGTGCACCTCAGACACCTCAGATTTACTATTTGTGAGTTTTTTGTTTGGACTCTTCATAAAGGTCCAACCACAGATACTGCTCCACCAAGCTGAAATCCTGGGAGATTGAGTGAAGCATTGAAATCCCATGAGGACAAAACTATGGGCTGGACAAAGAGGACATATCCAGGGATGCCAAAGACAGATAAAGCTCCAACAGAATTAGAGAGTTATCCAAACTTTCAGTTACAGATTTAGAGTAACCCTGGCTTTTGGGCACCCCACATGAGATGCATTAGGACTGATATTCAGGATTCCCATGGGAGCTGGGCATCTAAGGCTTTTTTTGGGGTCTGGATGTTGTGAAACTTGTGGCCTTATAGTGGACCTTGTATTGTCATCTTGTCCTGTGAAAAGCAAGTTGACTAACAAACTTCAGGAATTTACCACGTGCTTTGTTCTAGCGTAAAATATGATCATGCTCAAGCCGGGGATATAAAGCCCAACAGTCCTTGGAATTTATCTAAGTAACGGGCCTTACATGGAGAGTGAGAAAATCCACAGTTACGTTTGTGTTCTCAAAAGAACAGAAATCCTTTAAATCTGGGGACAGGGAAGTATAATTGGTGAAAAGGGTTGGGTTACTTCAGAGCCAGGTTAAACCGTAACTACCAGCAAGGGGATGGTTACATTTCTCTACGGACGCAGATTTTGGATGAAGTGAACCAGCACCCCACTTGGGGTGACAGCATGGTGTAACCCCTTGGTGACCAGAAGGTAGAAATAGAACAAAAGTAGTAGTTTACGTTTCCCCAAAAGAATAAGAAAACATTCAGATAAACAAACGTGCAGCCCCAGGCACGAAGACACCAGCTTTCCTTCTCTCTGCTGTCCATGTATTGTATGGATGCAGCGAGCCTCTTTACTAATCCTATCTGTTACAGGCTACAGATATTTTTGTCTGTCCAACACTGCGGTGTGGTAAGAAGCAATACAAAGGCTATTTGCTATTTACTACTAAAGAGTGGAGTGAAAAAGCTCGTATTGCAAGATGAAGCATCCCTGTCAAGGCTACACCTCCTTCCAAGAGGCTGTCCATACCCATTTCCCATGGGTTACAAGTATGCTATTGCAATTCTTCATGAGATCTTTCTTACACAAGCTACAAACCTTGTAACATCTTTCATTCCCTTTGTCCAGACTAAGAGCAGATGTCGGGAGAGGATCCAGGCTCTGTGTATTACACTTAGAAGAGGCCATATGTATAAATCCCCCTTCTTTCTACAGCTGTAATATACAATGTATGCACCTTATTATCAGACAGAGATCCAGCGTACGGGGCAAAGTATAGGGTAACCAGAATAATGCAGGGTCTTGGGAGATTTCTTGCTGTTCAGAAAAGCTGAAAGAATTTTATGTGGAAAGCCAAACTTGGGAGGAAAAAGCAGGGGTGAGGAAGAAGGAACCACCTTAAGTATAAAACCGTCTGAAGGGAATAGGAAAGTAAGAGGTTTCAAGGCTATATGAGCTAGTGTCATATGCAAGGATAAGAGAGCCTTGATTTAGGCTAGAGACGAGCCAGCAGGCAAGGAATTTGCTCCAGACAGAGAGTCCTTCATAGATCCTGCATGCTACTATAGCTAACAGTCATGTCAATAGGGTTTAAAAGGTGCTTCAGAGGAACTGGGAAGCAAAGACAAATAAGGTGGGTGGCTGAGGGAGGAATGGAAAGTCCAGTGGTTACTGAGTGAAGCTTGAGTGTGATGAAAATCCTGGCTCTGCTCCAGTACAAGATTTCCTATCACATTAATTATATTGCAGCAGGCTCCAGGGCTTTCTGTGATACAGACTTTGTATATCAAAAACGTTACACAGACATCAGTGGTGGGGGAAATAAGATAAGCTCGTTGTGTCGTCTCCAAGCCTTCCACTAGGATGCCTTCAAAGATGAAGTCTGAGACTCCTTGGTGCTGTTCCCTTTGTGCACATGGGCAGAAAGCGAATGATTTACGGGGAACAAGGAATAATCAGCTCTTGGAAATGTCATGTTTCCCTCAAAAATTAACTCCATCCCCTTTCCTTTTGTTGAAATACATCTGCTCTTGGATGGCATTTTTGTGATACTAAAAGGTGTTATTTGAAAAGTGTTGCTTGCTTTGAAAATATGGTTACCTAAACCTAGATGAAGATACTGGGAAGATTGTGATACTGTCACTGTTTGTTGTGGGCAGAACTCTTGGCAGATATCTCATGAGATTTTATCTGTTCAAACGAGTAGGAATGGCAGCTGCCACTAGTGATCAGGGTTTACTACCACCTTCAGAGGTCATCTAGTCCAACCCCCCTGCAGTAAGTAGGGACACCGCTAACTAGATCAGGTTGCTCAGAGCCCCATCCAACCTGGTCTTGAATGTTTCCAGGGATGGGGCCTCCACCACCTCTCTGAGCAACCCCTTCCAGTGTTTCACCACTCTCATTGTAAAGAATTTCTTCCTTATATCCAGTCTAAACCTACCCTGCTTCAGTTTAAAACCATTACCCCTTGTCCTCTCTTGTAGTGGAGAACAAGAGTCTGATGCTGTGTTTTCCAGTCCTGACTGTGTCACAGTTGCTTTCTGTCACCTGGATATGAGGTAGATGAGGTAGAATGTCTCCAAATAATGCCTGAGTAACCTTGCTGTCTTCCTGTAATGGGGGAAGAGATGAGTGTAACAGCCACCCTTCTCTGGAAGAGGGTGTAACGCAATGTATGTAAGCCGGGGTGGCCTTAGACCTAGGCCTGTAAAGGCTGTAAAATGTGACTGTAAAGCCTGGTTTTTACTGAGACAATTGGGGTAGGAATGAGGTTGGATTTTAAGCCTCCTTTATCACTTAAATGTGTAAGTTGAGGAGGACAGAAAACCACTGGAGCCCTGTTTGTTGTGGCCATGCCACTATGGTTCGTTCTCCTTTGTGCTAGAAGACTAAAACTTTGTGCTGACCAAGGAACTTCTTAAATCAGGAAATAGTCTTGGGAGGCTGATTCCAGATATATTTCAGTTGTATTTTATACAACTGAAAGCATATAAAAGAGATGAGAATCAGGGCCATTTTGGAATACCCACCTGCCCCTCCCTGCCAGTGATACATTGACCGTAAAGACATAGAGCATCCTCTACTTCTGCCTCCTCTAGTATGGCCAAAGCAGAGTTAAGCCTCCTTGTCCCTCTCTCCCCGCCAAAAAGTGCATTATGGGATTCTCTTTTCTGCCTCTCCCTCCTCTCTCCAGAGCTGTGTGTTTGAAATGATATCTATTTCTCTTTGTGACAGCACACCGTGACTGCTGCCTTGACATTCTCCCAAGCTGACATCCCGACCGGTATGACACTGATGCCTTTGGGCAGAAATCAGAGCCGGTTTGCTACATGCCTCTGTGTAGCCACGATGCCTGTAGCGCCTCTGAGAGCTCCCAGTGCCCTGTTGGGGAAATGGAGCGAGCACGTGGGCCCCAAATGAACTCCAACGAGAGAGCAGGCATTATCCGCAGTGATCCTGCTACCCATTTTCAGTTTTAAGTGTTCACATTGACATGGGTTTTTCCTTCTTTTTTTTTTTCTTTTCTCTCCCTTCTTCCCTTGCCTGTAGGAGGGTTGGTTTCCTGTTCTCCCCCAGTTGCAGAGTCCTTGGGGAGCTGGGCTTTCGTGAGCTGGAAAAGGAGCGCACAAGCATCTGATCAGCCCTTGTTAGTGTTGAGAAAGATCTAATAGTTCCTGGCTTCTGGGACCATTACCTGTCATTTAGTTTTATTAAGTCAGTGATGAGAAAGTTTAAAATTAAAGGCTTTGTAAATTGGATTCCAGTTTGAAAGGGAGGCACCTACCAGGAAGTTAGTGCCGAAGCTTGCAGATGGGCCGCTGGGAACAACACCAGACTTCAGCATTTATCTTCAGCTGCTTTGACAAAGATCCTGTGCCAGGCGTGGAGGGGAGGTCACTTGTGGCAAAGCCTCAGGGTATCCAGAAATCTTCAGCTATGTGAACCATGTAATCCTTCCTTTGCCAGGCTACTCGCGTTCAGACCTCCAGCTACTGTTCAAGAGGAAGGGTGGTCTTCTGGTTGAGTCATTACCCAGTGCTGTGAGTTCTGATGCAGCTGAAATGATATCAGGCAAGTCGTTTCATCTCCTCGTGGTTCCTTTCCTGATTTATATGGAGGAGGAGC
This sequence comes from Egretta garzetta, assembly GCF_000687185.1. NCBI lineage: Eukaryota > Metazoa > Chordata > Aves > Pelecaniformes > Ardeidae > Egretta > Egretta garzetta. The sequence goes on along the minus strand of NW_009260350.1, from coordinate 2,073,649 downwards.
TAGTGTTAGTATTGATTTTTTTTCTTACCTGTCGCCTGTTTTAGCTAGTCAGCTCGTTGGGACAGGTATTCTCCTTGACTATTGTGCTTACAACAAAAGTTCCAACTCCTTTGAGTCTTCAAGGCAAAAATAAAGACTTTTAAGTCCGTAATGGAAAACAAGCAAAATGGATGAGCCACCTAGTTAAGAGAAACATCTTGTTCTTACGGGTTGTAACACTGTAGTATTCTCTGCTTTTGAGACTTATCTTTGAATTAGCCATCCAAACGCACTTGCGAGTGAAATACCCCAATTGCAATAAAGCAATCCAGCAAACTAATTACGGTGTGACAAGGGAAGCTTAGGGGCCAATCACAACAAGGAGCTGCTGTCACTTCTGTTTTCTCAGCTGAATAGAAGTCTCGTGGTGACATTGCTCTGATGAGAAGCAGCATGAACTAGTGGTGGTAAGTACAGTCTGGGAATCGGAATTCTTGGTTATTATGTCTCAATTTGTCTTTGACTTGAGTGACGTGGGAGAAGTCACCTGAGGTCAGAATTTTGAGGTGACTCCTGCCCATCTTTGCGTTATTAAATACACAAATTGTGCTTACATGGCTTTACATGAAGATTTAAGGTTCACACTTTGCCTCTGAAAGGCAGAGTACAGTACTCTGCCAAAGAACAGGGCTTATCCAGTTAATAATAGATTGTGAAATTAAGTGTTTGTCTCCTGAAGGCAGAATGTACAAGGATGAGAGAGAAATTCCCTTTAAAGTAATGGCTTCTTGGAAAAGTTTACCTTCAGGTTCTGCCCACGTAGCTTGGCATTTTTCATCTCCCTGTGCTTTGCCATTTTTATCTGGATTTAGCAGAGGCAAGATCTGTAAACCCTTCAGGTTGGAAGGGATGCCCTCTGACCATCCACTCTTAACACCCATATAGCCAAGCTTCAGATGTGAATCCTCGCTTCAGGCTGGGTTCACGTCTGTTTAAGGAACCAGGAGAGAGAGCAAAGTCTCACACCGTACAAACTCACAGTGAAAGATGGGGTTTTCACCTCCTTTCCCTGGAGAGCTTCCAGACCACGTGGGCAGGAGGTGGGATAATGTACCCAGAAGAAACTGAGACACGGAGGGCAGTACTCATGTAGAGAGTAGAGACTGCGGGCAACCTTGGACCCAGAATTCCTGCAAAGTGAGACTACGCATGTGTTAACTCCAGGCCGTTCCTCCTGCCTCTCCATAGGCACAGCAGTTCCTTGACTTCAGCTAATTACCACGTTCCCTTGAAGGAGGAGTGATGCCTCTCCTGAGTTTCTCTGCTAGCATCATGAGAGAACCAATCTGTGAGCTATTCAGTGGTTACTTACATCATTCTTGTGTTTCCAGCCATGTGACTCGACCGCAAGGCTTTCAGAAGGTAATCTGGGGAGATTTTATCAAATGTAAAATGTTCCTAGACATTACTGGAGCCAAGGTTTTGTTCTTTAAATTCCTCTTTGCTGAAAAACCACAGGCCCCAAAAAATTGTTCCAGAGAATCTGCGGAGATTTAAGAAGGAAGCTGAGATCTTCTGCTGGGCCGAGCTATTCTGTGCTACAGTGCTAGGGAGAAAGGGTTTCCCACTAAGTCCTGTGTTGCTGGCTTGGTGACATCTGGGTTGAACCTCTGATATGGACAATAGCCTCTTCACAGCCACCACTCTTGATTCTGCTGCTGTGATGGGAGGTGTTGCCAAAGGAAAAGGCAGCATGACCAGGCCTGCACTGTACCTGGCTGCTCCGAGGTTGTTGCGTGTTTGGAGCTTTGGTATTTGTTGTAGTTGTGGCTGTTCCCATTTTGTGAAGACAATTCCAGCCCAAAGTCTTGCCTCAAAAACCCCCAAAAAGCTGGTCCCCTCATGTAACGCTGCTTTCTTAGTATCATCTGTGCTGGAGCCAAGAACCTCGTTTGCAGAATCTCAGTGCTTTGAAAGACCTTTAAAAGCCTTTTTAGAGGGACAAGATTTCTGAGTCAAGTGTCTGTGAAAGTCTTCCTGGCATATCAGCCAGACCAGGATGAGACTTTCCATGCTTTGATGCTTTGGATTTCAGTACCTGTTGAAATCCCTTGAACAAATGGTGCTATTAATTACAGGGCCTGGCTTTGATGAATGATGCATAGGGGACAACATTTCATTTTGTCTAGGGGGAGGCAAGCGGGATGGGGCATTTCTGAGTGTTCAGTGATGCAAGAGAGGTGCTGGGTGTTGCCTGATCAAGGGGAAGTTGCTTCCTCTCTCTGGAGTGCTGTAAAGTCAGTGTCAAGTCACTGTGGCATCTGGGTTATGTCACCTTCTGATGGGGCTACCTCTTTATACATCAGATTTGCTCAGACAGAAACCAATTCAGCCCTTCACCTGAAAGGCCTTTAGAACTGCTCTAAGGGTTGCAGATAATTTTGTCCTAAATGGCGCCTGCCTGCCTGAGGGACTGCCCCATCCCCAGGCCATTTTAACACCAGATCAATGAGTTTGGGGTTCAGATTCTTATTCAGATACATGAGATGAGGGAAGGCCGTGGGGTGTTCTCAGGGAGGGCCCCAGAATCTTACCACCACTTACAAAAGCCGTTTATTTGACAAGGTTATGAGAAAGGGTTGTTCCTGAAGTGGTGAAATAAGCTTTTTCCCCAGCTTTGATTTAGTAGCTAGCCAAGTTAAGTTGTTATTTGTGTGTATCATTATGTTTTGGTGCTGGGAGGTCATGTTGATGCCAAAAAGTTGAATTAATTTTGGGGGCCCCTGAAACTTCTGTTCTGTACAGACAACACTACTTGTCATTTCAGTCTAATTAATTACAGCCATCGGAGAACACCTCTAGCTGGTTTTCATAAAGGAGCTTCTGGACAGGGTAATGCTGTGTGGGACAAGTTTTCTTCTCAGACAAGAGGACTGCTCTCGGTAGCAGGGCTACTAGGTAGTGGGCTTGTGAGATACCAGCTGATGTGACTGGTAGGAAACAAGACCATTCAAAAGGGAGAGGAAAAGAAGGGAAGTTAGAAGACAGTGCCATTGAAACTAAGGATAGTGGCAGGAGAGTTCTCGCTCCTTTTAAAGTACCCAAAATGACAAGGAACAAATTGGAGTGAGTGATGTTCTCTTGTGGTCAGGAGGAGTCTTAGCAAAGATAGAAGGCGTGATTTCTTTTAGCTGAGTTTAGGTGTTTACACTGTAGATGTTTACATGATTTAGTCATCCATGTTCCAGTTTAGTGGTTCACTTCAGGATAATTTGAATCATGCCTTGGAAATTTCTATTTCTTACTATTGACTGTAAAAGTTCCCTAATGATACTGGCTCAGGTGAAGAAATCTATACTGCATCCATCTACCTTTGCCAGAATTAGACCCAGGGTGTCAGAGTGAGTGTCAGGATCAGAGCAAGGGAGACTTCACTGCAGTAACAGGGCAAAGGCTTGTTCAGCAGATAAGGAGATACAGGGAAGAAGTCACTTTTGGAAAGGCAGGTAGATCTCAGCTGGAGAAGCAAAGGCACATTTGGGGAAGTAGAATTTTGAGAGTGAAGGTCCAGTGAACAGGAAATGCACACAGGAGGACAGAACGGGGAAGGAGAAAGGGGTTTCACATCTATTCTAGTTTAGAACAAGCCCTTGGTTATGCAAAACCAGAAAAAGAAGTTCAGTCACCCCAGAATAAACCCGTGCTGATGGTGTGTGGCTGTGAGATGGGAAACCAAAGCTCGGGTCTCTACCTTATTCGTGTCATGGACTGGAACCAGTCTTCCCCACTGGGTCTGAGTGTACTCACTCAGATACAATGGATGGCTGGGAAGGGCTTTTGTAGCTTCTCTTCCTAGGAGCATTCAGTTTTGTGTAAATGATTAAATACTTGCAAGTAGTATGAAACTCTGGGTGCCCCACATTACACATGGTAACCCTAAAAATGAGACACAGAGAGGAGTGGCAGTAGAAATTCCATGCAGGTCCTGAGAACGTAGTCTTTTTGAAACTCTTATATTCTTTTTGTGACAAATTTCAGTTTAACTTAACTGACCTTTCCCAATGAAACTGCGCTGAAAAATTTCCTGAACAGCTCTCATAAGGAGGCTTTGGAGTCAGGAGGACCAGAAGAACCCTTTGGGTAATAAGTTTAAAACAAATAAAAGGAAATAAGTTGTAGCATGAGTGGCTAAATAGATTGCAGAAGGCATTGCCAAGGAATACAATGGCCAAAGGCACACGTGTTCAAAGAACATTTAGGTGTGTAAATGGAGGGTGGCTCCATTGATGGCTATGCAAGCCACCTGATGTAGGAATTCTTTAAGCAGATTACTAAAATGATAGCCAGGTATAACAGGGAAAGATCAGTCATGGGAGGACCTGTTTTTTGTAGTCTCCCTTAAGCAATCTGCCCGTGCCTTCTGGCAGAGATCAGGTACTGAGCTAGGTTGATTTTCTTATTCTTGTTCTAAGTACTTCTGCGTCTTCTTGCCCTTGTGATGGTACTGGAAGATGATACTGGGTTTTGGTCAGTCTGTTGTGTATGCCTGCTTTTGTGCCCTATCTGCGTGCATTGACATGTAGGATATGTCTGTAATGTGACTACATGTTAGTGGTCAGACACCATTTCCCCGTATGTGTAGGATTAAGAGGATATTACCTTGTGCCTTGTTTTTCACAGGGTGTGCATGGCCCAAACCAGACAGTCTTGCTTTTGTTAGTGCTTCCCAGATTCCAAAAATACATAAACTCCAGAAGTGTGTTTTCCAAACAGACTACAAAGCTGAGAATTAAAGACAAGTGTGAACCCTCTTCCATCTCCTTCTGTCATTTGGGCATGCTTGTGCCACGTGGGAGTACAAACTGTTGAGACGTCTGGAATGGGTTCATGTGAGTCCATGGGGTTTGGATCATTTTGCATGGGAAATCCCTTAGTCTCTGCTCATTTCACTGACAGGCAGCTCATGCCGCCTCAGTCACAGACCCTTTGCAAAGCATAGTGGAGGAGGATGTTCTGATAGTGATCCAAAATTGTTCTCACAATAACATCATCTGACTAGTTTAGCCCTCCAGATGGGGCAGGTTCTTACATCTAACACAGAGATATGATGTATAAACATCTAGAAACCAGTTTTTTGTTAGTGCAAGGCAAAACCTGCTCCCATCTTCCTCGGTTTTGCATTGTTTAATTCCAGTGATCCAGTTTCTGTGTGGTGTTAACCATCACCACGCTTGAGTTTTCCCAGCTGAGGATCTGTTTCATACCCGTCAACTGCAAGACGCCTGACTTAGGTGAGTACGCGCCTGCCGTCTCAGCAGCAGGTAGGCACTTCAAGCAAGGCACTTAAACATGTTCTTGGCTGAAACTGGGCCTAAGAGTGGGTGGAACTTGGCACTGAGGGGGCACGTGAAGCGAATGCCCTGTGAAAAACATTTGAAAAGTAGGTAGGGTATAAACTTGGAGCCAGTGTTTACTACATTTTTATGTGGTTATAGGGCAGCTATCTGACCTCCTCACCTAATTTGCAAATAATCTTGTCAGGACAAATTAGTCCATGCCGAGCCTGTGCTGTTGAGACTAGATGGTTATCAGGACCCGCACTGGTGAATTTTAAGGTAGTTCTGGTATCTCTGCAGTATAGTGGAGTCGCAGTGGTAGTGACTGCAGTGCAGAGAGATGCTTTTGCATTAAACAAAATATGCACAAAAATCCTCTTCTACAGAAACCTGGAATTAATGGTCTTCCTATCTGGTTTCTTTCAGGCCATTTTTGCTACAGGGGTGAGTGTTGAAAACAAAGATTTAAACTACATTTGAAACTGCAGCTCTGAACACTGCAAATTGCTTAATTCATCTTAATAGAGGTGTTCACTCTCAACCCGAAAAGCTTTTAGTTGAGATTTAGCCTGTGGTTTGATATTACAAATTGCTTGGTGGTAACATTGGTTTAAGACATTGTTGTCTCCTGGCCTCTTGTTCTTGCTGCTATGCTGGCACAACTGCTCCTGTGGTTGGGAACCGGAAGGGAGGAGCCATCCAACTTGGCAAAAAAAAAAGAAAAAAGGTTTAGTGTGTTTGTTTGTTTGTTTATTTAAAGCAGGGAAAGTTCCTCTGTCTGGTTCAGCGCCTGGTCACACAGAGTTTTCCTGGCACAAGTGAGTGGAAAGAGCACTTTGGCATGGAGGGGAAATGAGCAACGGAGGGTGAAAGGTGAGCAGCAATTACGACTCTGGTAACGCCACAGTGTACTTTTTAATATCAGACCATGATCTGGAACTGATCTCAACACAGGAAAAATGCTCAAATACCTTTAAAATTGTTGGTCTTAATCTTTGCTTTTAGGTGTCTTGGCAGACACTTCCCATTTGTGTCCTTATCTCACAGTCTCCAGCCATCTTCAAAGGCTTTTCCAGCTTCTTGTGTTTTGCAAGTTCAAAACCCTGCAGTCCACTGGTATTGAAAATGTGTGAATGAACAAAATAATTGGAGTTGAATGACAGTGTAAGTATCAGTTGCCACTGCAAGGAATGTTGCCTTCGTTTCCATAATGAGTTCATTGATAAAGAACCCGTTTTAATATAAACGAAAGCAGGGTTTCCACGGTGACTTTCTCAAATTTAGAAGATCTTGTCATTTAAATCCAATTTGCCATGGAACATAAAGATCATCTGCTACATACCACATCAAACCATCTGAGTCCAGAAGTACCATGAAGAATATGGTGAGATGCCTGGAAAAACAAAAATAAATCTATAAAAAGAACAGGCTTTCAAGGCACTAGAAAGTGGGAAATTAATCTCATTGAAAGTTTGCCACCCCACTTCCAGAAATGGAGTTGTCTGATAAATAAATTCCCTGCAAGCATTAAAAAACCAAGCAAACCCAGCACAGTGGAATGCCCAAATGATTTGGCTAAAGAAATGTTTGCTTTGTGTAATGAATTATGTTGGTTTTGATGAAATTCCATTTGCAAATTTGAGTTGTACTTGACAGGAGAAAATTTGTATCTCCAAAGCCTGTGAAAAAGTGTCCGTCTGCCTTCTGTCCATCTGTCTCTCCATCCACAGAATAAAATTCAAATAGTTTCCAAACAGCGTCTGGCAAACATGCTGGAAGTGCAACTCAATGAAGTCTCTTTGGCTATAAATAGCCATATATCCAAATATTATAGTGCACTGACACAGCTCGAAATCTCAGATATGTCTGTTGATTAACATGTCTCATTAATGAAACTGCTGGGCCCTGAAGCGTGGAGTTTGCTACTGAGTTCACTGGGAGACTCGCGCCAGCAGCCTGCATCTTTGTGTGACAAGCTGGGAACCCCGGCTCCGTCCCCGTCCTTTTACTGCATTGCCCAATACTGTGAACAAGAAAGAGAGGGAGAGCGGAATTTCTGCTGTGATTTCTTTGCAGCGACATGCAGACAGAAGCAGCTCAAGGGAATCCTGCACAGCAGAGGTTAATGTGACCCACATATAATTGTGTGAAAAGATGCCACTCTGCGCCTTTGTCAAAGAGGCTTCTTGTTACAACCCAAGCTATCTAGTCCCCAGCCCCTTCAGCAAAGCACAGTTTTCTTGCATTAAATCACCACTGCCCTCTTGCCAGCTGCTTAGAGTTTGCACATTATACAGAGGAGATATATAATATCTATTTATATATTTTTAAAATGTGACAGATTGTCTTGTAACATATGTACGATTGCCTTGAAATGAACTACATGCATGTGATGGCCGAGCCAGCAGACCCTGTGTGTGTGTGTGCGTGCGTGTGGTTTGTATTTTTTTCCTTCTGTAGGAAATCTGAGAGGCTGGGACACTTGAGCTTTTCATGTTGCTTCTCTCTGAAATATTCATGACGAGTTGACGACCTTGATTCTTTGATACCTGCCATTTATTTATGTGCCACTGACGATAACTGCTGCTAAGTACATATGTCAGTGACATGGTTGAGTGAGTTGGATGATAAGGAGAGGGAGGGCATCTGAGGGATGCATGTGCTGGAATAAGATTACTTTATAAACTCCAAGGGCATTTTAGGAGACTGCCATGCCATCTTATTCACCCCACTTTGTTTTTCTGACTAAAGCCTGTTTTCTTTGCTTCTTCTCCAGCTTTTTCTTCCGACTTGGAAATCTGCTAGTTCGCTGCTGCTTTTCTTAAAGATGATCACTGGCATGTTATCAAGTGAATTGCTAATGAATTAGTCTGTTACGCTTACATTTAAAAAAGAGATGTGAGTCTGGGGAGACCCAAGGAACTCTTCTCAAGCGAGAAACAGATCCTCAATGAAATGGACTCCAGGGATTTGGTTAGATGATATGGGGCATTCTGGTACTCTGTAAAGGCAAGGAAAGATGAGGGTAGAGCAAAGGAAGATAAAAAGAAGAGCAGGTAAGCACCAGTATCACATACAGCCTTGCAAATGTGAAATTTAAGCAGGCAAAACTCATTGCTTTTAAGTGATGCCAGTCTTTGGAAGGACTGTAACCTGCAAGTCACCAGGCGTAAGTTTTTGAGGCTGGGGCTAAATACATTAACAGAAATGGTTGCAGAAGTGATGAAATGATGAAATACACAGGGAAAGAATTTCTGAGTGAAAATTAAATAAAGTCCAGCATCGACCAGCCTTCACTGTGGTTGGCAAAGTGTAAAGACATTGAGAATTAAAGAGACATTGTTGAATCAAGAAGTAAATGTGGTTCCTTTTGGCTGTGAGTTACTCCACAGGCTTTTAGAGACATAACTAGTGTCAGGACCTGGATTCATCCTATTTAGCTGAAGGATGTGATTAGGAGCCCTGCTGTCCTGGGCTGACTTCCTTGCTGTAGGTGCCTGTGCTTTCTGCAGTGGTGGTCTCAGCAGTGAAGGGTGGTACTTTCCTGACTCAGGTACCCAAGTTCAAACTGGACTTTGGATGGGAACTGGAAGGGTCAGATGGAGACAGTTGGTCCCCAATGTTGGATGCTGAAGAAGGGACTCTGATGGGTAGATGTATTGACAGAGTTTTCCTTCATCTAAACTGTGAATTGAGGGAAGCCAGAGCAAGGCAGATCACGAAGCAGAACCTCTCCCATAGACTCTCTTCTCACTGTATTTCGTATAGAAAATTGCAGCAATGTCTCTTTTTTGGGCTACCATTTTTCCCTTTCAGAAGTCACAGTAAGCAAGAAGATACGAGATAAAGAGGACACAAGGGTGGAATTAAAATCAAAAAGGTGTAAGAGGCTTCTGCGTATGCTTCTTGAACCGCAGCCATTCTAGAGAGGCAGGAGATAAGGTGGCTTAGGGAACGCAGCTGAGTCCAGAGAGGCATTTATTTAAGATTGATATCAAGCCTTGGAATTGTGAGTGGGAGGTTTTTTCAAGGAAGGAACAGGATGTTGCCAGGAGGGAGGGAGGCTGGCTAGGATGATTTATTGTAAGAGGTCAGTATCAGGAAGTCACTGGAGATATGTGATGGTCTAAAACCGGGCCAAGGAACCCGGGTGAGGACACCATTTTATGCTCTGAGATTCTGGCTCCTCAAAACAGGGCCAACAGAGCAACTGGGTGGTCTAATTTAGGGTCATCCTTGGTGGTCCTGCATGCATGTGTTTTGGTCAGCTTCCTTGTCTGCATGTCTCTCTCTGTGCAGAATGACCCATCCTGCCCTGGGGTCTGTTATGCAGGCTTATACTGTTAAAAAAAAAATACACTGCACTTGGAAGAGAGATTTCAGGCCTTTCTTAGGGCCAGAAGTCATTTGGTGCTTACACAGATAATTGTGCACATGGGGGCTACTGAGAGCATGAAGTAGTCATGTTTATCATTAGTCTCCTGTCCCCCTGATAGGAAAATTCCCTATGACACAAGAAATTAAAAGACTGGCAAGAGAAGAGGAGTCACAGCCGGGAATGACCTTTCAGGCCATAAACAGAATTGGAAAGTTCAACTGGATGTAAAGCTTTAACTAGTTGTCAGCCTGGAATCTGCAACTCCATGTCAGTGTAATGGCCCATTTATCTCCAGCAGGACTACTGCAGGCATCAGTGCTTTTTTACTTGTGGCTATAAATAAATTATTGACTCTTAGGCACAGCCACCTTCTGTCTAGCCTATTTCTGAGTGTCATTTATGTGTATTTTGCTCTCCTCTCCTCTGAGCCACTTAAACCTGGAGTCCTCTTGGGTCAGGAACAGTTGTTCTTCCTCAGAATCATAGAATCATTTAGGTTGGAGAAGACCTTTAAGATCATCAAGTCCAACCATTAACCTACACTGCCATTGAAGACAGACGCTGTCGCAGAGACCCGTCAAGTCAGACAGGCAGGAGCATGGAAGAGGGATTTAGGCTCCCTGGGAAACACAGCATGGTTGAGAAGGCAGCTGGCGAGCAGTGCTTTGGAGTGAATGGGAGGATGCCCTTTGACTGCAGAGGACCTTAAATGACTTGTCGAAGGTCACAAAGAGAAGTTAGTGCTTGGATACAGGACTATGTTCCTATCTTCTTTGTAGGGGTGAATATCTAGACAACTCTCCAATATCCCTGTTCAGCTTCCCATTACTGCAAACTCGGCTGTGTTGGGGTTTTTTTTAGTGCATTCAAACCCTGCTGCTGTGCTTTTGTTTCTTCTGCAGCTCTTCTGGCTGTCCCTGCTGATAATAGCTTGGATTAGATCTACACGAGGGGGTAACATCTGAGCTTTTAATGCTGTCCTTTTATCTAATGTCCTCCAGCTCGTGGTCCTGTTGTCCCTGTGCCGCTTGGTATGTGGTGATGTTCACTCTCCTGCTTACACTCAGTGAATGATTTATCATGTGTTATCAGTAGGACTCTGTACAGCGTCCAGGGACAATGTTTTCTTCCATCTGGTTCCAAGCTGGTGGAACACCCTTCCATATGGTTTTCACATGTGGTTCTAGTACCTCCTTTCTATTTTTTCCCCTCTGGATTGATCACTGTGCAGTTTGTCTAACAAGTACACTTTGTTTCACTTTATAAATTAATCACATTTGTGAATTAAAACTTCATCAAATGTGGATATTTCTTAAATGACAGAGGAAACCTTCACAGCTGGGTGAATCTATCTTCTGGTGAAATATCCAGTCCCATGACATACTGGAATTTAACTGCTGCAGTGCTTCTTGCCAGTCTCAGATACGGCTGTGGCTCAGGTTCAGTCAGAACAAGCCTATGGCTTCTGGAAGAATCTTACCTTCTAATGCGGAGGAAAATCTTTTAGTTCTGTATTATGAAGGTGCTGGTTGCAGTTACAGGTTCCTGACGTGGGCAAGACAGAGACTGCAAAAACATCTTTTTATGTAAATCATCTTGAGATGCAGACAGTGATTCACAGTTACTTGACATTGGATGCTCCAAGAGACAAAGAGCTTTCTATCACCGGTCCTCTGAGTGATCCAACCTGCAGAAGGGCTCCTCTTGACAGAATCACTTGCTGCTGGATTTGCTGGTCTTTGCAGATAACTTTTCTCTGTGGTCTTTGTTGATTTTATGTTGTTAGACCTGGTAACACACTTTTATCTTATCTGGCTTTTTCTCTTCTTTGCTCTCCCTGTTGTTTGCTCTTCCAGAATAAATATGCAGACTGCCTGCCCCTGGAGGCCAGTGCACTGTGTTCTTCCCCCAGAGCATGCAAATATTTGCACCACAGCAGCCTCTGAGCCCCGAGACGTGAGCAGCGACACGAGGAGGTGCAGCAGAGGGCAGGGGTGGAAGGCGGGAGGGTGTGAAACTGGCACACGGCAGCCAGTGCAGTTGGCTTGGAGCTTTAGCAAGGGACTGCCTTGTTTTCAGAGCAACAGGAAAAAGGGGACTTGACTTTGGGGGTGTATGTGTAAATGTGCACACCCGCGTGAGTTTGTGGTGAGATCTGTATGTGTGGCTGTGATGGAATTCAGCTACTCAATGCACATGCGTAGCAGGTTCCCAGGAACGGCAAGAGGGGTGGTACCCCAAGCTAAGGCCATTTCCTGGCATTATCCGTTTTGCTTCCAGGCTCCTGCATTTCAGAATAGCACATACATCATGTGTGTATGCTTCTGCATCCCTGTGTGTTTGTAACGTGTGTGGGCACGTTGGTGTGCAGGGGTGCATGGACTGTCTGCATGAATTGGCGAGGTTGGATGCTTCATCTTGAGTTTTCTGCCCTTGCAGATGTACCTTGTAACGGTGGAGGATTCAGACCTTATCCCTTCACAGAAGGGATGATGCAGCCAGAAGAATACTCAAGATGAGTAGTGTCTTTAGGCTTTTCTATCCCACTTAGTTTCTCATGGGAAATAAGCAGCTTTTCCTCAGTTTTGCAAGAGGACACTTCATTTGAATCCCTTTCCCTGCTGCCTGTGGTGTTCTTAATGTGTTTCAGAAGCTGTTTCATCTTCAGAAAATCCTGCTTCTGAAGTACTGGCATCTTAGAGCTGCTTTTACTGCAGATTTATGTGGAATATCACCCCTACTTTACGCCCCATTCATAAGCAGAGGATCTTAAGTAGCTTGCGGGGATGGTGCCTGTCCAAAGGGAAATAAGCCATTGCTAGAGTGGGGGCAGCCATCATGGAGCTCCAACATGGAGCATGTTAATCAGTAATTTTGTAAACTGCTGAGACCAGCCAGTATTCTCACCAGAAAAAGAAATTTCCACTTTTCTTCCTTTCTTTAGCTGCTGCTTTTCCATGCTTTCTCCTCCCCTGATAGCACAAATGTTCTTACAGCTCCATGATGAATCATAGAATGTTTTGGGTTGGAAACCCAAACCCCAAGTCCAACCCCCCTGTGGTGAGCAGGGACACCGCTAACTAGATCAGGTTGCTCAGAACCCCATCCAACCTGGTCTTGAATGTTTCCAGGGATGGGGCTGATGAAGGATGAAGTCCCCAAAAGTCTCAGAAAGGAATTATGGTTGGTTTTACCTTAGATCTATTCCCTAATTCCCTTAATTGTGGAAAGCGTGTTTGGGCAACTGTGGTGTTCATTTGTGGCGGGTTCACTGTGGGGATACGCAGGAGGAGAAGCAGGAGGGTGGGCTCTCCTGGTTGAGACATGCACCATTTCGCCCTTTAAGGGCACCTCCCCACTGTCTCCCTTGTTGACTGCCTGCATGTCCTCCCATCTCTCTCACCTCACTTAGCTTCTTTGATTTGGAGCCGCCGCTGGGTTGGCCGAAAGGGTTTCTTTTTGTTGGGTTTGGGGGTTTTGTTGTTTGCTCACCGTTGCCTTTTTTCCAGTTTGAAGTTTGCCGCCTTCTGGCCTCTGGGCCAGTGACCCTTCTGCGAGCTGACGGGCCGCACAGTGCACTCCGTGTTATCGTCAGGGACGCTGTTTCATTTCCATCTGGGGGTTTTGGTCTGGACTGGATCCATCATGCCGGCAGCTCTGACTGATGGCCTTATTGACAATCAGGTTGACCCTTGTTCGGCAGGCTGACATGCTCCCTATTTCACGGGCCGGCATTTGATGCGTATCAAAGAGGTGGTCAGGTCATCAGAACAGCCAATTAAAACGATAAAGAGAGAGGAGTGGAAGATGAGGTTTTAACTCTTTACAGCCCATCATAAACATCTTTATGAAGGGGAGGTATTTTTTTCTGCCAAAATGGGGGCTGGGAGGGAGGTAAAAACAAAGATCCATCTCAATAAAATTTATCTGTGGGAACTCTTTAAAAATTGAGTAAGCAGAGATCAGGAAACAATTAACTGTCTATATAGTTGTCAGTTATTTAGAGTCTGGAATGAGACTGGATCAATTGCCTTCCTTTCAATTTTATTATTTTTTTTCTGAACAGCATATTATAAAGGAGACTGTGAAATTCAGCACAGGTTAATGAATATCTAATAATACATCTCAAACTCACAAACACTGCTTGGAAGACAAGAATTCCCTATCATCGCTGCTGTTACCTGAAAAGCAGAAAGGCACTCCCATGACCATTGCTGGTAGCTGACAGCTGGTAGAAGGCAATAAATTCAGGAGTTATTTAGCATCAGCTTCTGAATAATGTTATCAGAAGAACATGCTCTTCACATGAGAAGTGCTAGAGCCAGGAATTACAAGTACCACTGGGATCATGGATAATAAAAGGTCTATCGTCTGTCAGTGGCTGATGTTCATACCAGTGCAGGGTCAGTCACACTTGCTTCAGTGTTAATTTGGGGGCTGTGTTTTAAGATAATGCACCCTTTCCTAAGATGCCAGCAAAAATGCACTCAATTCCCAGACTTTTTTGCCTGCTGAGCTTTAATCCACACTTGCACTGAAGTTTCCAGGTATCAGTTTTAATGGAAATGCCAACAAAATAAAGCTTGGATCAGGGTTAAGTGTAGAAAGGTTACTTTTGTAATAGTTCACCACATCCAGACTCAGTTCCTGGTTTAGACGCAAAATTTCAGGATGGCTTCGTCTGTGCTGTACTTCAGTTTCCAGCCTAGAAAAGGAGGAACACCTACCTTGTTTTCCCAAGAGCATTAAGATCTATGAAACACAATAATGCTAAGAACTATCTTGGTGTCTGAATAAAGGAAGAAAAAAAAATCCCCTTACCCCCCCTGCAAAAGCTACAGTGCTGTACTTGTAGTGCTGCACACGCTCCTCCAAGATCCTCCTTCACCTGCTTGTACTTGTTCAGTTCTTGCTTTAATATCATAATCAAACTAATGCAAAGACACTGAATCCATTTGCTGACTGTTGGGTAAATGATGGTTAAGTGTCAGGAGATTTATTTAATTGTCTAGCTATTAAAAAAAAAAGGTAGGTCTGCTGAGTGAAAGCTTTTATGCTTTTAAATGAGGTATTGTTGTGATTAGGGTTTAAACAGCAATGATTTCCTCAAAAATGCATTGGCAATAATCGCTGGCTTGTTTGATTGTCCACATAACTGTACTGCCCTCACTGCCAAGAAACTCCTCTGACCCACCGATGATAATAATAGCGATTCTTTTCCATTAAGGGTGCAGCAGATACAATATTCAAGGACAGGAACACCTTCATTAGGCAGTACGGAAAGTGAACGCATTGTTCACAAATCAGCCTCAAGAATAATGGACTAGAGAGACTTCAGAGGTGAGGGATGGAGGTTGGGGGGGTGGGAAAGGGGCTTAAAGCTTCATGAACCACATACAGAGAGGATTTTAGTGGGATACGGGCAATTGATTCCCTTAAGTGTCTGAAGAGGTGGAGAAACTCCAGATGACTCATTATAATACTGCTTAGTCTCGTCACAGCATCTCAATGATTATTTTACTCTTTTCTATTTCTTTAATTAAAAAAGCCAAGAATCCAAAGCTAATTCATCTGGCATAATCAAAACCAACAGCACAATGATGACAGGTTTCTTAGGCAAGTTGATGACCCGCAGGTGAGAAAGCGGCTGCGCTTCCGTTTGCCTGGATGTCTCTGAGTCTGCTGACATTTGTGAAATGCGAACAAGCCAAACTCTTTCTTTATGAATTTTTCCATGGGAAATCCGTTTCCCAAGTGAATGCCACTTCCCTGCTAGCTCTTGTCCCAGAAATCCATCCTGTGCCAGAGCGCAGCTCAGGGCAGGTCTGCCAGAGCATTTGCTGCTTGGGGGCTGTAAAGGGCCTGGCCTCTAGAAAAACACCTGTACCCAAGGGCAAAGAAAGGTGTTCTTGTGTGTCCCCTTTGTGCCTTTCCTTTCTTAATTTCACTAATACATTTAGGCACCAAGAGCTACTGGTTCCAGGTGTCACGCTGGCGTAGGATTAAGGCTGACACTTGCCCTGAGACTCGAGCAGGAATATTAGTTTCCCATTTCTCATTGCCACCCCCTGCCTGGGAAATCACCGGCGGGGCCAGCAAGGAGCTCCAGTTTGTCTCTCTGTCAACACACTACACCAGCAAGAGAAGGGCTGTGTGGGAGCAGGGCTAAGCTCCTTTTTCCTCCTCCTTGCCCTCGTCAGCCCTAAGTGCCATTTAGCAACCTTAGCTGCCTGCTGCTCTCGGCTGGACACCGATTACTCCCCGTTGGAGAGCTGTCAGTAAGGGGAAAGCCATACATCGCGGTGGGAAGTGAGCTCACCCGGCAGGGGGGCACCTCTTCCCAGCCAAAACAACGCGACTTTGACAGGCTTGATGTATTTATTATCTTTTTGGTGCAGAAATGCTGCCACAGCAGGCAGCAGGGAGGATGCTACTGGTGGCTTGGAAGAGAAAGCAAGAAGTAGAAAGGGCCAAGGAGTTGTCTGTAGGCAGCTGATGGCGGGTGCGGGAAGGGATAAGGAGGCTGTGAAGGAGAGGAAAAGACTATTGTAAAAAGGCAATTCCTTTTACCTATGTGCTTAACTCTTCTCCTGAACTCCAGGGACTCAAGAGGGCTGAGAAGAAGGAAAAGCAAACAGCAAGTGAAAAAACAGAGAGGTTACAGCCCAGGTGGGTCATGGTATCCCAGCCAGGCTGAGCCATCTGAGGGGTGGGTTTAGAGGGCAGTCACCTTGGTGAGGAACATGAAGCACTGGCTCTTGTGCTCCTTCTCCTTCAGGACTTGGCTCCCTTTTGGTTTTATACTGTGATCTGGGAGGGTTTCACACAAGTTTCATCTGTTGGGTGGTTTTGTCAGCCCCAGTTTGGGTCCATTTTGCCTCCGCAAAGTGTCAAAGGACTTTTTGACTGTAAGGAAAAGCAGTCAGGATCTTTCAGGGGCAGAATTATGTTACATCCTCAGCAGCTGTGCCAGATCATAGGCTTCATCAAATTCAAACCCAGCATAGTTAGCTGGTTTGAACTCCTGGGGAGCAGTGAGGGTTGATCAGGAGCCTGCGTTTTTGAACGACAGCCAGCTAATCTGGCTTTTGACTGACACACAATCCCTTTCTTTTACTCTGGTGTTCCAAGAGTGAAATCCCCTTACAGAAATCTAGAAATTTCTCTACATAAAAGTTGCCTGGGTGTGTCCATGTTTTCTCTTGGCAGCAATTAAGTAAAAATAGCTGGGGCCTGTGTGCACCAATAGGGCCTTACTGCCCTGACCAGCTACACCTGGGCCCCCCCAGCCTCTGCTCATTAGCCCCGAGCTCCATTGAAGCTCAGTCCCTCACCCCTGTTCTCCTGGGCTTGGGTTGCCTTTGGCTTTTCCCTTTATGGCTGGCATGGAGGAGTCTACTTCAGTTGTTGTATGCTGGGGCTCAAATCTGTCATTCTGCAACCAGGGTTCGTTATCTGATGTTTGTGCTGTTTTGAGAAGAGGCAAAAAAAGCCAATCCATGCGGATAAGTGAAAAGTGAACTCTTGGTTGCTTTCAGTCTCTATGTAATGCTGCAAGTGGGAGGTGTGCAAGTGACTGCGAAGTCTCCTTAAAGGATGAGAAAGTGTTTCTCATGCTGTGAGGAACACTCCCTCTGTAGCGAGGTTGCTTTTATTGAAGTCTACTAATTGCCTGGCTGTAATAAACTGCCCCCTTTAAAGCCACCTTTGCTGCAAAGGACCCTGGGGAAACAAGAGTGACCAGAAGAGATGGAAGGAAAGGCCCTATCTGCTCCTGACTGTGAGTAACCAAACTTTATGTGGGTTTGGAATATGGTGTGCAGAGACTGATAATAGAGGAAACTTATGTAGAAGGTAGGAGAATTGCAGGATGGTGCCTCATCAGAGGTGTTAGGGTTTCCCAGGTGGATTGGGCAGTGTGTTAGCCAGCTGGCTCTTTTGAGAAACTTTTCTTCAGAAAAACATTGAGGCTTGGTAGTTTGTAAGTATTGGAAGATGCGCACCTGATTCTGGTTGGACTGTTACTGAAGAGAAGGTGTGCAAGGACCTGTTTGGTCTATGGTGAGCTTATGGTTTTGTTGTTTTAAAGTTGGCTGTTCACTTGGTTTTCTGGACAAACGTGGAGCGTGGGTTGAGTGTTTTCTTGGCTGAAGAGAAACCAGATATGCTAGTGTCTGTATGTTAGACTTGAATTCTTAAAAATTACTTTAAAGTGATGAGATTCTTTTAGTAGTGCACCAAATCATGCTCAGGTGGAGAGCTACGACCTGGCTCAGACTGACTGAATACCGGTGGTTGGACTAAAGGCTCTGGTACAGTGAACAAACAACCTAGTTTTTTGGGGTTTTTTTTGAATTCTTTCTCCTTAACTAAGCAAGCATATCAGTTTTAGTGCTAGGATCTTCATGACAACAAAAATATTACTGTTACTGTTGCAGCCAAAAGCTTTTGATACATGTTGTTCAACGGGTGTTATTCTGCGTTGTGTGGCATGAACATGGGGGTTGCTGTAACACTGCTGAGCATCCTTCATGCAGGTGAACCTCGGTTTGGAAGAGAGGGTTGTGTCTGTGTTACTAGGGGCTTTTGAGATGCTTTGCAGCAGTTGATTTGCAGTATATCATGAACATTGTCCATGTGCATGGTGTAAGACATCATGTGGCTGTTCCTCAACAACCTTCACACGCTTGTTTTCATGTATGCCTGCCTTGTTACTGATGCTCTCTGTGTAGCAGAAGACCTTGTGCTGGTTTCTCCCTTCTGCGTGAGCCAGGTTTCTACACAAGTACTAAAGGGTTTTCCCAGCTATGGGTTAGTCCAGTTGTGGTGGCACATGTTGGACAGCTAAAGTCTACTAGGCCGTGGGAGTCAGCATTCGTGGTATAAACCTTGCAAAGTGTCTCCTCCTCTTCTCTTGTTCATGACTGCAGGGAAGCACTACGCTATGCTGTCTGGCTCAGGGCTTTATATCGTTCATGGAAGCGTACTGCCCAACAGCAGTGTTGAGTTCCTTCTGGGATTTTTTTTAACTATTCAAGGCTTGTTTCGGGGGGTAAAAAACTGTGGTAAGGGTAAAGTGTGCTTTTGGTTTAGCTTATTAAAAATGCTTATTTTCTTATTTTAATTTATGTTGAATATACTGAAAGGCAGAGCTAAATGCTGTCCTTCAGGGTAGGAGGGGGTATCTATATAAGCTTCTTGCTCATAATAAAATATTTCCTCCTCTGGGAGGAGGAAGGCATTGAAGTATGCCCTCAGGGTGGTGAGGGGCTGCATTGCCATGCTTGTTTCCTCTGGAAGGTTCTTCCACAGCCAGATTGTTGTCATCAACACATACAGATATCTTAAGGGTGGAAGTCACGAGGACGGAGCCAGACTCTTTGCAGTGGTGCTCAGTGACAGGACAAGGGGCAATGGGTACAAACTGAAACATAAGAGGTTTCAGTTGAATATGAGGAAAAACTTCTTTACTTTGAGGGTGACAGAACACTGGAACAGGCTGCCCAGGGGGGTTGTGGAGTCTCCTTCTCTGGAGATATTCAAAGCCCACCTGGACAAAGTCCTGTGTAACCTGCTCTAGGAGAACCTGCTTTAGCAGGGGGGTTGGACTGGATGATCTCCCAAGGTCCCTTCTAACCCTTGCGATTCTGTGATTGGAAACTCTTTGTCACTGCTGTGATCTGTGCTGGGCTTTGTGACCTGTGAGTGTCTGGAGAAACCAGCGTGCTGGCAGAGCTCCTGGTGAGGGGAGGCGAGACTGCTCCAGCCTAACTGACCCCTGTTCCTTCACCAGTGGACATCACTTTGGGCATAGCAGAGACGCCCAAGTTCAAGTAGGAAATACATGGTGGTTTCCTCATGTAGCTGTTACATGCATAAATTAGAGGTTTGTTGCCCTTCTCCAGCCCTTCGAAGCTATCAGGCCAGTACCTTCATAACCCCTGAAAGTCAGACAAATGTAAGAGTAACTCCTTGCTAAGCACAGGTTTTCTTGTGCATGTCCAGCCTTGACCCTGGTGTTGGCTTGGCCCTTCTCTGGTTTGGTCGGCCCTTCTCTGGTTTGGTCCAGTGTAGGTGCACCCTTCCTCACACCCCTCCACAGACCTCTCCGCTCCAGGCAGCTGCACCCTGTGCTATTGTTAATAGTTTGTCCAGTCCTGCAGCTCGTGTGACTGTGCGTGGAGTGCTCACAAGTCGATGCTGTTGGCTTCCTGTCATATTTCATGGCTCTTGATGGCAGCTTAGCTGAGGAGTTATGAAATTCATATCCTCTTTGTCTCAGAGAAAATGGCAAGTGGAAGATTTAATATCCCAGAGGGTTGGTGTAGGAAGTTGTACCAGAGGGAAGAAGGCAGGGGTTAAAGCTTCGGGTCCTTCACAAATCTAAGCAAGTCAAGGTTTCCAAAGGTTGGAAAGCTGTGAATTAAACCAGCTGAATTACGTGCATGGCACAGTGTTATAGCACTTTTACTGAATTCCCTTCCCCACCAGTAATTCTAGGATTTGCGTTTTGAGGAAATGGCCTTGTTTCAGTTGGTGATGGATTTCACTTAACAACAGAGAATGCTTGGTGATCAGGAAAGACAGTCCCATGCTGAAATCTCTCATCTGTTCCTCCATGTTGCTTTGGGGTCATGCATTAGCATCGGGTCTTGGCATCAACAGCAAATATTGCATATTTGAGGGGAGCTGGATCTGACCCGTCGACTGAAAGCCTGTTCCATGTGTTGGGCTGACAACATACAGAGAGCTCCAGGACCTTCAAAGGTGAACGCTGTGCTCAAGCTACTGCTTTCAATGGAAGGGGCCAAGGGCACGGATGAAGATTTGATGTGATCTTCTAGCTTAGCCTGTGCTCAAAAGGCAACAAATGCAGCAGAAGTCAGACGTAGGGCAGTATCAGGACTGCGCAGGCACCCTGGCGTGGCTTGCACCCCAACGCTGAGCACTGGTCTGTGCTTAAGCGAGAACTCCGAGCTCCTGGCAGCGAGGCTCCCCGGCCCTGGTTGTTCGCAGCCGCGCGTGGAGGCGAGCGGTGTGTGTTAGAGGCACGCTGTGGCTGGCCTCCGGGCACCGAGTCCCTCGGCTCTAGTCCCTCTCGAGAGGCAGCCCTTTAAAGAGGAAAAGGGTTGGTTGTGGTTTTCTTTTTCTTTCAGTTGTACTGTTCCTCTAAAAATAAAACTTTACCATTTACATGTAAATAAATCCCAGAGCTGCAGCTTGGCTTTGTGTGACAGCAGTTGTGGCGAAGCCAAGTATCAAGGATCAGCAAAGAGGAGCTTTCATTTACTCACATTTTACTGATGGTTTTCCTTTTTTAATTTTTTTTAAAAGTAAGTTTTGTTCACTTTTATAATGAGCAGTAATGAAACAGTAGCTTAAAAAAGATTTCTTTATTTTCTTCTTTAAAAAATTAAAAGCTTCATTTCCATTCCAAACTCACCCAAAATATTTCAGCACCAAATTACTTTGAAATCCACAAAAGGGGAAAAAGAATTTAGAAGAGATGGAAAAACTGAAACACTGCGTAGATGGAAGATTTCATGGAACGAATGAAAGCAATTTAGTGAAAGTCAACAAAAACTCCAAAACCAAAATAAAAAAAAATGCTGATGTTCAGATGGCAAATCTTTTTGGACAAACAAACAAATTTCGGTCCTAAAAGAATAACAGTTGCTGTCTGGCTCTTGGGAACCTTTTTTCCCCTTGTGGATGTGCCTGATGGGGAGCTGTCTGGTTGCTAGTTACCAGGCTATCTTTAGTGAAGCTGTTTTTCTGCCACGTGGTCCTTTCTCATCTGCCCCCTCTGACAGGAGACATCAGAAGCAGGAGCAGAAGCTATTCAATCATAGTGACAGAACCCCTTTTTTTGGATGGTAAAATGTTTTGTTGGTTTCGTATATATAATCTCATGTTTGTCTCTATGCTTGCATCCACCGCGTTTGATGAAATAGAGCACGAAGGGTTGTTCTGCGAGATTCCTGCCCCGTTCTGCAGGGCTTAAAGGAAGGGATCCAAAACTCTGAGTGCTTATTCTGGCTGGTGAGCAAGGAAGGAATCACAGAATCGTTTAGGTTGGAAAAACCCTTTAAGCTCACCAAGCCCAACCATTCCCCTAACCCTGCCATCCCACCACGAAACCCTGGCCCTAAGCACCTCGTCTGCCCGGCTTTTAAATCCCTCCAGGGATGGGGACTCGACCCCTTCCCTGGGCAGCCCCTTCCAGTGCTTGACAGCCCTTTTGGTGAAAAAATTTTTCCTAATGTCCAATCTAAACCTCCCCTGGTGCCACTTAAAGCCGTTTCCCCTCATCCTAGCACCTGTTACCAGGGAGAAGAGACCAAGCTTGTTGGGAGACACTAGGGATTGTCCTGAATTCTGGTCTGTCTGTCACTAGTGGGAATGCTGTACACGCCACCTGAAACTGTGGGAAACTCATCAGGTAGATGATTAAGCAAACATAACTGGTGATATCTACAGGGGTTGTTTTTTTTTTTCAACCCTCCACCTTCCCAAAAGCATCACACATTAGTCTTATGAACACAATGTCACCTTGGTTGGTGGCATGGAGGAACTAGAGCTTGCTTCCGTGGGCTTGATTCCCAAATCAGGCACTGGCCTGCAAAGTGGCCTCAGCCAAGTCACTTCACTACTTCGTGCTTCGTTCCTCCAGCCGCAAAATGGGGATGATAACCAGCTCGGCCGATGACAAGTGTGAAAGGGGAAATAAGCATTCTCACTTGACGTTTGTCAGGATGCAGGATGCTGACCTAGATCTGCACAATCAAACTGCATATAAGCTACATACAGTGTAGTTTCGTAAGACAGCATCTATGTAGATTTAGGCTGGCTGGCAATTTACTGCCATCTATGAAGGTTACAAGCCTCAATAGAAGGCAAACAGACCGTCTGATAGTCCCTATTCAAAAGGGAAGATGCATGACTTTCCAGGCAGCAAATTCCCTGGAAGAAGAGAAGGAAACTTCTAAGGTCCAAGTCTGTTGGTGGCAATGTGTGCCGTCACTTATATTCAGCACAGGGTTGTAACGGATGGTTTTCCTCCTTTGGTACCTTTTAAGTGTCTTGCACTGCATTGGCTAAGGGTCATTGCAGTAGAGACTTGAAATACTGATATACGTGTAAAGTCCAATATGCTTGTAAGTCCCATGTCCTTAAAATCCTGTTAGGTCCTGTGTTCCTCTGGAACAGCTTGATTCCTGCCCTGGCCCAGCTCAGAACAAGTTGTTTGTGTCTGGTTTGGGGTGTTGGAGCCTTTTGACTCCTTTGACTTCATCTCTGGGCTTTTCCCCTTCTTCCTTCTCTGTTCTGAGCTAAGAGGGCTCCTCCCAGTCCCCTGCAGAGGGACAAGGGTTCTTAGAAGGGTCTTCTGTAAGGACCCTATCACCCCGCAGTAGTGCCGCTCCTGCTGTGTCTGTGTTGTGCAGGGCAGTCCTCTGAGTGCTGACATCTAACTTCTCCAGGAGGGGGATGAAATCCAAGTGGCAGGGCAGGCACCTCTGAGGAGATAGCTCCTAACTGTTCCCACAGAGCTTGAAGAAAAAGACTTGACGGATTTACAGAGGAAAATAGCTGAGAAGGGATTGATAAACACACAGAGATCTAACTAGTGTGTCCCATCACTCTGAATAGCTGATCATAGCGAAAGTGCTTCAGGGCAGTGTCGGGAAGAATTTGTTGATGTGAACTCATGTCTCCCTGAGAGAATCATGCTGTTTCAGGGACGGACCATCCAGAGAAGGTTGTCGTGAAGAAGAATGCAACAATGGTGGGGTGGGCATCTGTGTCAGGAGGAGTTGGCGAGATGATCACTAGTGCTTTCTGAAGGCAGAGCTGTGAGGGTGCCAGCTAGGACTTGATAGCTGAGCTTCCTCGCAGCTGCGACGTCAATGCGAACTTCATTCCCCTTGGTGCAAGCATTTCCAACAGTAAGCTGTCAGTGGCAGCTGGGATCCCAGGCATGAAAAGTTCCATGCTGCACTTGGGAATCTCCTATAGCTCCCATGCTTAGGGCTGGCCTAGCGTGACCGTCTGCGCAACAGCAGTGTGAACAGGCTTAACTGGTCGTATGAACTGTTGAAAACTTCTTTGCGTCGTCCCTTCAGTGCTGGTAGTAGCTCAGGAAAGGAGAGCAGACGTGCATTCTTCAGTAACCTCTTCAAAGGTCAATCTGCTGTCGTCAGAAGTAGCCAGAAAGGCTCGGGCAACTCTTTCTTGAAGATCTCAGGGTATGTCCATTGCTATGCATTGATAATTTAAGAAGGACCAAACACGTGGTGTTTTAAAAATTGATGGGCTAAGATGGGGAGTCAGTTTGAAGTGTGAGCATTTGCATGGGAGGCATCTTGGGTGTGCCTTGCCATAGTGCACAAACATGCAGAACTGCAGTAAATATTCCCTAAAAATGCTGTTTGGGCTTGTTACTGTTCATATGAACCATTGGATGCATCACTGGGGAAGCTTTTTGCTAGAATTGGTCCAGGAGGAGAACTCTGACCACAACGACTGCACATACACTCGTGAAGTCTTCCCTTATGTGGAAAACACCGCTGTCAAGGGATTTGTGTTATTTTCTTAATGTTGAATTTGGTTTCGCTTTGATAGAGATGTTTGTTTGGACACTTAATGGGTTGAAAATGTGTATGTTCCCAGCAGGGCGCAATGTTTGAGAGAGATGTTTCAAGGATTTTATTAGTAGATATCGTATGCCTTCTGGTATTTTTGTTTTTATATTTAGCTTTGCATTCAACTATTCTCCATAAGAGTAATCGTCAGAGTTAATATTTTCTGGTTGTCAGTAGGGAAAAAGATCCAAAGCTGCCACTCTGGTGGAAGCATCCAGACAAATATTTGTACCATGCTTTGAAGCTCAAAACCAGAAAACGATATCTAAGTGCAAGAGAAAATACGCTAAGACTCTGAAGCTTTCAGAAGTGTGAATATTTTATGTTTGCTTTAGGAGGAGAGAGGTCTCTAGCCCTTTGAAAGCTTTCTTCTAAAACACAATTGAATTGAGCTGAACAGAGGATTGCGGGTGATATTTGTGCTCATTGAAGAAAAGCTCTGATCGTCTGAACAATTTCCATAAATAGGATGGCAGGTGGCACGGTCGCTGCATCCCTTCGCTTTGGGAGGCTGAAGTGAGTCAGTCCTTTTGTAACGATGTTTTCAAAAGCTTTTGTAAACAAGATGTGTGCGTGTCTCTTACACTTCAAGTAAGGCTAACAAATTGAGATGAGCCGCAGATGAAGCTCTGTGAAGGCTGGGTACGCATACACAAGGGCCTGAGTTGATTTATCTTGATGTTTGGTTGAATTCTTTGCATTTTGGGTCCCTCCTGTAACCTTTTCACCTCGTTCTTTTTTAAGGTGACTGCCTGGCTGTTACAATTTATCATGAACGCATCTCACTTCACTTTTGGCTCCTCTGACGGAAGGAACAGCCGGTCTCCGGGAGGTCAAAGACATTATTTTCCCCTCGTCTTTCTCAGTTTCCAGCACATATTTGTCACTTTGAAAAAGCATGAATTCTAGATTTGATGCACTTTAATTGATTTCACCCTCAACAAGTCCAACTGTCCATCAACCTTTCCTTTTTCTTTCCTCTCCCGCTTCCCCTTCTTTTTTCCTTTCCTCTGTCCTTTTACTTTGAGTGATGTTTTTGCCTGCCTGCATGTTGAAGCTGCTGCAAAGCCCATGACCCTATCGAGACATACTCTCACTAGCCGTTTCTCTCATTTTCCTTATCCTCCAAGTTGAACTTTGGATGCTGAGTGAGAATGAAGCCGCCATAGAGGAGTACTGGTCTTGTAGTATCTTAGTGCTGTGCTGATAGCCAGCTGAACTTTGATGGCCCGCTTATTTTGAGGCAAATGTCAGGGGAATTAATAACTGGTTCTTGATAGACTGGCAGTGGTATTTGAAATCATTTGCAGCAGTATTACGGCAGAGATGAATGTACTGTTTCTTCTTTCTTCCTGGAAGGCTGTCTATGCCATGATGTATACATCCAGCATTGCATGGTTGAATATTCAGTTGTGTAAAATGGCATTGGCACCTCATAAAATGAGATGCCATCACAGTCTCTTGGTTGTTTGGTGAATTCATATGGCTTAAGTGGAGATACGGAGTAAAGAGAGTATGTGTGTGTGTAACAACTTGGCCTTTGCAGAGGAGTCATAGAGTCATAGAATGGTTTAGGTTGGAAAAGACCTTTAGGATCAAGTCCAACCATTAACCTAGCACTGCAATTCCACCACTAAACTCTGTCCCTAAGCACCTCGTCTGCCCAGGTTTTAAATACCTCCAGGGATGGGGATTCAACCACTGCCCTGGGCAGCCCCTTCCAGTGTTCGACAGCCCTTTCAGGGAAGAAATTTTTCCTAATGTCTGAAGTCCTTTAAGTGTGTCTTGGACTCCAGGGGTCACTTAACAGTGGAATCTGCAAGAGAGGTTCATAGGTGTTCCTCTGAATGCTGTCATTACATCCTGGTTATTATCAGGACATGGGCTGGGGAACAGGCTTCTAGCTACCACAGAGCAGAGAGATGTAAAGTTCTCTGTGCTGTTCTGACTAAGGTGTTCACCAGAACTCAGCAGAAACAATGGCATTCCTTGGACTAATACACACTTGCTGGAGAATTCCAGCACTCAGGATGAGCAGAATTGATTCCTGATACTTCATGTGAGTGTTTTCAACCTGTAGTACAGGGTAACTAAGAAAATCAAGCCTATTGCTGAAATCTGTTCCATACTTTTGTAGGAGCCCTATTATGGAGAGAGCTGGAAATCCGGCGGGCTGTTGGAGGTCCCGCGGAGGGCACTGCTGTCCATGGTCCTGGGTGGCCCTCGGTGGAGGTCGGGGGCTGTAAAGGGGGCGCTTCAGGCTCAGGGCTTGGGGGAAGCTGTGGCTTCCTCACTTGCGTTATTTGTGCAAAACAACCTGAATCGGTTCTGCAAATCAAGTTTGGTATTTGCCATGGAATCAGAAGTGACTGGTTTTTATGGGGGTGTCAAGAGCTGGTGCTAGTGGGCCTCATGCTAACCCTTTCCTTCTGTGATTTGCTGCCGAGAGGGTGGTTGTAGCCTTGTGAAGACTCTTCTTGTCTGGTGGGACTGGACTGTCATATATTGGGTCATCTTCTGAATGTCATCTGCATCTTTGGAGGAGAAAATCCTGGACTGTTGTTACCAGTGACGGGTAGGATTCCTCACTGGCAAACCTCCTGCACCTGAATTCTGAGTTTAGGTACTTCTAGCACAGAAATTCTTGCTCAAGATGTTTGTGGCCAAGCTTGCTCTTTTTCAGTCTATAGATTCATTTGATCCCCTTATGAGCTGGAATTCTTTTTGTCATGTGGTGATAATGATTTTTTTTTTTTATTTCTCACTAGACAACTCATAAAAATGCAGCAGCTTTCTGGTGTCCAGAGCTATGGTGTGAGAGGAGCTAAACAGTGTTCTGTGCTTGTGTGAATTGTTGGTAATAGCTCCTTGCAATGTTGGGGGACCCAGGGCTCAGAATAAGAAGTTATTAATACAATATTAGAATGTTTCAAAGGACATACAAGGATTTAATTTCTTTTTGTGAGTAGGTGCTATCCCGTCCCCCAGGCATCACATTGCATTTAAGGGGAACAACCCATGGAGAACTTCTAATGGATTCTTTTCAGAGTTCAGCTCCTATGGGCTGAGCAGGAAGAACAGATTACCTCATGAGATGAGGTGAACTGCTGGCTTACTACACTCTGAAGATGCTTTTCTATGGCCTTTGGTTCCAACTTAGACTTCCAAGAGCTGCTGATGTGACATGAGGTTTCACATGTGCGTTGGAAAACTAGAGAGCTTGAGGATTTGTCTGGCAGGTTCTAATTAAAAAAAAAAATAGACTTTACATCTTTGCAAGACCTCCTTTAGAAATGGTCCTGTTTTTTTTCTGCTGAAGAGGAAGTTGGAGAATTGCTCCTCACCTATAAAATAATCCTTTTTACTATGATTAGAAAGGTTTGGGGATGAAGTAGGGATCTCTTCAAGTCGTTGGACAGCAGCGTTTTCATGTCTCCTCTAGTAGAGGACCCAGGAAGGAGATCCTGTGATTCCATTGTGCAGTCAGATGGGGAAAACCATACCAGGAGTGGTATGTAGGACTAGTCAGATTCCCCCTTTGTCTTTTGTGCAGCTGTGGCCAGCCAGGCAGTGGTACATGGAGCTTATAAGATCACTCAAACCCTATGTCTGCACAGTGCAAAGACCAATGAAGGTTTCATGCCCAGATCAGATCTGTGGTGCCATCACACGTGGGTGTACATGGTACTGGCTGGCTGCAGAGTTGAGCTCAGAAGACGGGGAGAGCTGACCCTGTGGCAGGTTTTTCACGCTTCATTTGTGGCAACATCAAAAAGATTTTAATTGGGGGTGGTGGGTGGTGGTGTTGTGCTACGTAGGTGGTTCTCTTGTGGGGAGTGGAAGGGCTATCACTTACTGGAAACAAGAATTTAGAATTTTGTAGAATCCCAGTAATGACCAAGATTCAAATAGTGGCAAACAATTTAGCCAAATTACTCAGTATCTCGCAGGCCTTCAGTTTCATTTAGTAACCCATGTATTCAGCCTTTCAGGCTTGCAAGTAAAGCATGTTTTATTCACAAACACCTCCAGCTAATTGATATTTCATTTTGCAGTGCGCTTTGAAAGTCTTACCACCTTAGAGAGAAGCGAACTGAGGCACTGAGAGGTGAAGCAATTTGCTCAAACCCTGTAGCTGGACAGTAGCAGTTTCAGGATCAGCAATCTAGGCTCACATACCGTAATACTGACTTCATATACCTGGTTTAGGCGTTGCGATGCCTGAAGTAGATGTGTGACCTGAGGGCATGACATGGTGGTGCCCAGGCACTTCGTGGAGTTAACTGAGAGCTGGTGCTTCCAGGGGCATCATGGTGTCCTCTGTGCTGAGCTGGGAACCCAGTAAGACCATTTTAGCTGGTTTGGCCCCAGGAACTGTGGATGGCTCTCTGGATCTGGACTGTAGCAGAACATGGGATGGTGTCTGTGGCTTAGCTACCTAGAGGAGCTTCTGCACAGGTGCAGGGGAGAGTATTGCTGCCTGAAATAGGTGTCGATGAGATTTGAGCCCCTTCTGCATTAGGCAAGATTTGAGAGTAAATGTTTTGGGTGCTTGAATACTGTTGTAGTTGCGGTACCTGATGAGGTGATCTGAATCCTGCTGCAGGCTTCCCAAATCCCAGGCTAGTGCTTTTTCCAGCAGGCTGACCTGCCTAGGAGTAAGTTTTATTTTACAGCCAGCAATAATCTCATGTGAAGCCAAAAATTGCACAGCCTACATCTTTTCAGGGGATTAAAACACTTAATAGAGCCTTGTTAAACCAGCTGGAACTTTCCAAGCCATGCACAAAGTCACTTGCTTGTCTCTTCTTTTGGGAGAAGTACAAGCTGGGGATCTGCTGTGCTAAGGTTACTCAGCATGGCAGTACTGGAGCTGGGAATGCCATAGACCCAAGCCTTCCAGTCCCTGGGATGTACGATAAGGAAGTAGCAAATGCTAGCATTCCGTCGTGATTGCTTACAGAAACTTTGAAATAATCTCAGAGGATTGGGGATGTTGAGCTACAACTAGAATCATTTTAAGATGCAGGCTCAGGTTTGATGCTTGGATCAGGATTTAAACTTAAAATTCAGTCCAGCTCAAGTCTACTGTTCAGAGCGTCTAAGAATCCCTTTGCATGCTGGAGGCTTGGAGGTTTTAACCGGTTTTGGTGTTTCTTTCCATTGTATCAGACAGATACGAAGGAGCGCTTGCTGCTGACCAGCTCCACGCTCTTGAACAGAGACGCTTTTGTTTCCCCAGCCCAACTCCTGAAGACAACGTGATGTGAATTTACCCAAGTGACTTCAGGGGAGGCTACGCAAGCCATGGTCTGGCAAAGATGTGGAAGTATTCATACCACCTATTTTTAATAGATAGTCAAATAGAGAGGAGGAGATGGGAAGAGATCATGAAAAGGAGATGCAGAGCAATTGCGTTAGGCAGCTGATAATTTCAGTCTGGAGAGCTCTGAGTTCCCCTCTGAAATCTTCTCTTGGGAGTCTTAGTTCTTAAGTTAAATGACTAATTAGAGTGTGTTCACACCACAAATCAGCCCAGCAAGGCAAACTCATAAGAGCTAATGCTGCTCGCTTGCTCCCAGTGGAAGCTGAATATCTCAGGAGCTTGCAGAGGCATTTGCTCCCCCTGGAAGTCTGTGCCTGTTACCAGGACACTGGAGAATTTCTTGGGAGGGAAAAAGCAAAGAAAAATCCTCCTCCACAAGACAGGGCCTGTACCAGTCCCTCTCTGAAGCCAGTTTCTTTGCCTTGTTCTTTCTCTGCTCCAACATCTTGTTTAGTGGGAGAAAAAATTTGAAACTAAGTGCCTCAAGCTGAGAGGAGATGTACAGCACCCGGCGGGACCCTGACCTTCCTTGTAGGCAACAAATTGGATGGCATGTAGGCTGAAGATGCTGGATGAGGAGGGAGGGAGGGGGGATGGCTTGAAGGGGGGTTAAAGTTACAAAGCCAACATCTGTTAGTGAGGGTATGGGCTGCAGTGCTCTGCCTTTCCCCGTGGCAAACAGGGCTGGCTTTGAGCAGGCACAGGGGAATGGCCTTGGGTCACCAAAGGACAAAGGTAGGAATGGGCATGGTGGGCATTTCTGAGGGGCTGTAGGAATATGTGTAAATACGTAGAACAGATCCTGAGGTTCTTGTTGCAGAGGGGTATAAGGTAGAGAATGAGTCCTTAGGAAGGAGGAATGAAATGCTCATCTGTGCGGGTTTTGCCACTGTACAAAATCTGGGTTTGGTTTTCTTATTTCGGGGCTCCCACAGGAATTGGTAATCTCTGAGTAATGGAGAGAAGCGTGGTCATTATTCATCTCTCTCCCAGTTACTAGAAGTCCCTCCTCTGATAATTTCCTATGTTCATATCCTTTTTGATCTCTGATGAAGTCTTCCTTGCTGTTCAGCACCATGAGCCACGGCAAAAAAAAAAAAAATTAGGACTGGCAGTCTCGAGTCCTCTGGAGGGATGTTGTTGGGCTCCAGCTTCCATGGAGGAACAAGAAAGCCTGGGCATTGGCATCTCTCCTGCATTCAGCTGTGAGGCTTTGCCCCAAATGCCTTCTGTCATCTCAGCGGACCCCATCCTTTTTGCTTTAATTGATTCTGTCTGGCTTTAATTTGATGTGAGAATAGACCTCCCACCGTGAGCACTCAAGAGTCTGTTTTGTGCAAGGGGAGTTGGAGGCTGGGTGTAGCTGTGATCAGAGGCAGGGTTATTTTATTGTAGTAGGGAGGCAAGGATGTTTTGGGGAGAACCACTGAATTCTGTAAACCCATTAACAATTGAAATGAGGCTTTTCACTTCCATGCTGGGTTTGTGGGAAGTGCTTGGACCACAACTTGAAAGCAAAGAACTGTAATAACAATTTTTCATTATAGCTATGTGTAGGGTTTCCTGAAGAAGCCTAGAGTCCTGTTGGCTCCATGCAAGTGTGCAGTAGGGGAGCTGGCCATCTGAATGGGCAAGAGGGGGATTCAGAGGCAAGGAAGAGGGACTAGATTTGGCTGTGGCCACCTAACTGCGTGATGGCAGAGAGGACAATAAATCGGAAAGTTAAAAGGAAACCTCCATTGTGAGTCTGGTGAGCCAAAGTCTAAACAGTTGTTGAGTTTGTTTTATCAAATCAAAATATTTTGGTTCAGTGGTGTGTTGACTTGAGGCAGTGTTTGTCTAGGCTGACACAGTGTTGTAGATACATTCAGGTTTGAGGGTACTGTATCCCCTGTCACTGGAAGGATAAGACATAGGAGAGGAGCATGTAGCAAGGGGGAGGGTGGATGAGAGCAATCCTATTTCTGATGGCTTGGTTTTAGAGTCTTCAGGTATTTTAAGGCCTCTTCAAAGCTGCTCTACCACCCTGTTTGGTCTAATTAAGTGTGCTGCTGCTTGGACCACAAATAAGGGTTTTAAGTCAAATGGGAAGATTTTTGAGGGGAAAGTAGATGAATAAGTATTCAGAGTTAATTATCTGCAAATTCCTGAAATGGCTTGAGTAATAAAATATAGATATGTATGCACTTATTCATATCACGCCATTAGCGGTCTGTGCTTCTGTGTCGGGCAATAGTGTGCTGTGAAAGGCTGCAATGCATAGAAGTAAGAAGATACTCCAAAATACAAAATTATTGCCTAACATCACTGGAGGTGCAGGTCTTTGAAGATGTGATCTGGTTGAGGTCGTCTTCCAAAAGTATCTTGCCCCAAAACATCAGCGGTGTCGTGAGGTGCTAGGCACAAAACAAGTGAAGATGTTGAGGTTAGGCTAGAATAGGACCCTGCGTAGCTCCCAACCTCACCCACACCGCTCCCAGACGCTATTCCTTGTGGCAGCGGAGACCTTGTTGTTTTTCTGCAAACAGATTTGTTCCTATCTGGTGGGTTTGTTTTAGAATACAATAGGAATTGTGGACAGGAATACTATGTAGTTGCTTGGGCTTGAAATAGTTCCTCTTTTCCTTCCCTGTATCAGAAATCTTCCTATTTTTTAACTTCTTTAGCCTTTCCACCTGATCATTCAATATCTCCATATTTCAAGGAGATTTATCCAAATGGCATGTTTCCATGGCTGATATGCAGCAATAATGCAGGGTTAATACCTAATTAGTTCCCAGGGACACTGAGCTTTTCATGGATATTCAGTAACAAAAGCAACAACAAACAAGCTGAATTCCTAGGTCTTAATTCATCGGGGAGGAGGAAATAGGAACCTAAAAATGCAGGAATTATTCAGTGCAGTATGAAAGCTTAGTTCTTTCTCTCATGAAGCTCAGAGGATGCTATAGCAGCTGACAGGGAAAATATAACCTCTTCCTCCTTCCCTCCCTCCCTTCAGGGGGACTTTATATGTGTCCGTGTTTGCAGCCCTGACATCTCCAAACAGGAAAATTCCCAGTTCTGCAACACACTTTAAATAGCTCCTTGCTGATTCCCCTCCCCGCCGCAGCCCCCAGTCAACCTGACCCTGGGTTTTTTGACATTCAGCCATACCTGATCAGTCGTATCCTGAGCAGCTGGATGTGATCAGAGCTGGCCTTCCACCTCGCAGGATGGCGAGCATATGGGCCCACGGGCTCCAGCCATTATGTTCCTGAGCACTGAGCTTGTCTGCCTGTGGCTACGGAGGGTTTTTTTCCCCTCTCAAGCAATCGCAAATAAACCTTTCTGATAAGTAACAGGAAAACAAACAGGCCCTTTGGCTCTGTAGGCAGTGAGAAGGAGGGAGGGAAAAAAAAAAACCAAACCCAATAACAAAATCTTTGCTGTGTTTAGGCAGCACACAGAGCGCTTCAGAGTGCCTTCGGGAGGAAGGAACGGTGCCTGCCGTCAGCCAGAAACAGAGCTTTTCTCGGAGGAGAAATGGCTCGTTGCAGGATGATTAGCCCTCAGTACTTTACAGTCAGGCCCTGGTGTGAGAGCTCCAGGGGATGGAGAAGGTTTGACTCGGAGGAGAACAGCCCTGGAGATCATCTAGACCAACGAAGCGGAGGCTTTGAGCTGACTGATACGGGCAGTTTGGTATTAGCCTTGAAGTCGTGGGGGCCGAAGGCTGAAAATGGCTGTTGTGAAGGTAGTCAGCCCTCAGCCCCTGACAGAAAGGGAAGAGCAGGGAGCATGGTACAGAGCAAGAGTTCAGGGCAGTCGTGGGATGAGGCTGTGGACAGTCCCAAACAGCCTCTCTGTGTCCTTTGCCATTTCCAGAAAGGGTCTCAGCTTCTGGAAGGAGTCATAGGAGGCCTCTGACATTTTGCACTGTGTGTGAAGCCAAGGCGAGTGTAATGAGCCAAAGCAAAACTCCATGTCTTGGGGGTTCACTGTAGCATTTGGAGAGCTGAGGAGGGGTCCCTGAGTGCCCCCACCCAACCTTAGTGTGACCTGAGGCCCTGTGGAAAGCTTGGGGCAACCAAAGAGATTTCTGCAAAGAATCTGTTACAGAAATGGTAGGTCTTGCCTTCCTCGTATTTTCCTTTCCAGTATGCCAAGAAAATAAGGCTTCAGCCTTCCCAGGCAACCCGGGCTTCCCACAACTACGTAGCTCGGCCAGCAGCAGTTAGAGGTGCACACCAGGACACCCAGATGGGACCTGGCGCTGTTTCAGAACTATGGTCTCAACCTAAGGATGCAAAAAACCCCATGGTTTTGTTCTCTGAATCCTGTCAATGCAACACACAGGCTATCGCTCTCCCATGTGCATACGGTACTTGAATACACTAGGGCCACAAGAAGCCTTTAGACCTGCAAACTGCAGAGGAAATACTTGCTCTGAGTTGTTCAAGAAGCATATGATGAAAGCTGCTGGGTTTTGCTGCTTCTTTAGGCTGGGAGATATCTACCAACACCACAGAGGCATGCTGCCATGCCAAGTGATGAACTAAAAAGCTGCCTGCTAACACAACACCTTTTAGGACAGAAGTCTGCATTCTGGGTAGATGTACAACCTCTCGGGGTTCCTTGAAGGGTTCAGCCTTTCAAGTGCACTCCCAACTGGTAACAACCTCGGTCCCTGAGTCAATAAATGATGGACTTTTAGAAGCCAGACCTGTGAGGAGCCTTTGAAACCTTTACCTCGGCAGATACGGCCAAGGTTATCATCCTGGCACGTCTACAGTGAACTCGGACGCTATCTTGAAATGCTGCCAGAGCCTGCAATGCGCTCGTGCTGAAATGCTGAAACCGCAAGAAGGGCCCCATGGCCCTGTCACCTCAGCCTCCTCCTGGCTGAAAGGAGCCAGAGCACTAACGTCACCACGAAGTTACGACAGATGGTACCAGGTACAAGTTGTATCGCTGCCAACGCATCTTCTCTGTCTTCAATGGGAATTGCTCCTACAGAGCAATGTAGTTCTGTGGCCCTAAATACTTGAACTGTGGAGAGGAGTAGGAAATTCATCCAGAGAGGGAAAATGAGAGCATAACCCATGGGACCAGCACCAAGTGGGCCAAATATCGCTGTCAATTCCTTCCCAAGCAACTCCATTGAAGCAAACAGCATTAATTGTAGATTTATGCCAGCATTTCTGAGAGTCGCTGTTGGGACAAAGCCAGTTCTGGTAGAGGATTAATCTTGCTGGAAAACTCCCTCTTGTTCGTTGCTTGGTCTCTGACACTCGCACTTGCACACAAACAAATCTCGGTGACCCTCCGACAACCCAGTTAGCTAGCAGGGAATTAAAGGATGTGAAACCCTAGCTTCCCTTCAGTACAGCCCTGCATCTGCCACAGCCCGCTCGGCAGGCAGGACTAGCCACCTGCTAGTTGTTTTGCTTGAAGAGAAAATGTCTATTGGACACATAGGAAACAACTAATCCAGTCCCCAGGGAGGCACCAGCCATTTGTCATTCCCACAGTCTCCAGCACAGGTACTCAGCATCTTCCAGGACTGGGGCACTGTGGCTTTTCTCTGGTTGTTTTTCTACCTGGCAGTAGTTCTGCATTTTGGTTTATCTAGTGATAGCGTTTCTCAGACATTGGCATTTGGCCATCCACCTCAGGACAGTGAAAAACATGGCGTGCCCCATTCCCACACATGCATCCCTTCTTTTCAGCTTAAAAAGTAATAGAGAAAGCCATGTATTGCATGTGCTGGATGCAGGTCTCCTTTACGTGCTTTCTCATAGTACGCTTGCGCAGTTTAAGACCTTTCATACACACAGATCTTGTCACCACTTCTGTATCTGTGCCTTAAGGGACTGGTCAGTGGCATCCACTCACTGCTACTTCCCCAGTGTCACTGCACTCAATATGCCACTGAAGTGTGGGTTTGTTGTTTTTTGGTTGTTTTTTTTTTTTAACCCAAATTTGCCAGTGCACTGGAAGTGCAACAGATGCTTCTCTGGAGCCTGGCTCAGCAGCAGAAGGGACAGTTTAATGGTCTCGAGCAGCAGGCTAGGAATGCCTCCATTCCTTGGGAACAGCAGGCTCAGCTCCGCGGTCTGCTCAGCCTTTCCCTCTTCTGAGGGCAATAAATTGAATAATATGCAGTTTACTGCCTGCCCACAAGTTCCAAGTGAAGGGGGGGGGGGAGGGGGAGTGGGCAGGGGGAGAAAACACTGGGGCCGGCCACTCCGTGGGTGCAAATCAGTATGCCTTTGCTAGCTTACACCGGCTGTAGAGCTGGCCCTAAGGTTTTGTGTTCACATTATCCTGGGGCTCATATTGCAAGAATGTGGGGTTGGCCAGATGTGCTAGCTACAGTATCCCCTCCCCTCCTCGACTGACGGGGTACCAGCTGCCACTCCCTGCTCTCCCAGCAGCCAGGCTGCGTGCAGCTTGGAAGGTGCTTTGGGATACTTGGGAATGGCTATCCCTATTCCAGGACACAACAGTAAGAGAGTAAGAGCAGGCAAGGAAGTTTTCCCCCTTGGAAGTGATGTTCATCTCCTCCCCCAACCCAGCATATGGAATTCTGGATCACATTTCTCTCTCTTGCCAATAAATATTGCAGATTTATTGCTCTATACCTGGTGGGTAGTAAATTGCATTCCACCTCTGTTATAAGGCTCTTTGCTATGACAGAGTCTTGCAGCTCCATTAAACCTTAATTACAGCAACACTTCATTGGGTTGCTGTGATGGTCTGAGTGCCATTGCAGTAGGGAGGACGAATGGCCAAAACAGGCTGATGCAGAGAGGCTTTGTTTTGTTTTGTTTCCTCCCTTTTTAAGGATTATGGAGAGTTGAGCCCAGCGAGGGGAATAGATGGAGACTCAACCCCTTGCTCTCTGCTCATTTTCCACAACAGCTGCCTTCACCTGCCGCAGCCCCAGCGGTTCCGCGCCCTGCTCTGGTTTAAAAGTTGCCTCTGTTAAGTGACTTATTTGCATTTGTGCTTATGAGATGCATCCTAGATTGAGCGTTATCTCTGGGTTTGATAGCGCGAGGAGTGCGGCGTTTAGTCAAACAGTAGGAGCAAAACAGGGTTTGGATTTCTATAGAGGGTAGCAGGACGGATTTTAAGAGCAATGTGACTGGTATGCGGTCAGTTCAAGCTCATCCTTCAGCAGGCAGAGTGCTGCTGTGTCAGCTGAAGGCAGCGTTCCTGGTGCCATCCCTGCCAGCTTGCCACTGTCCTTCCCTGCAGCCTGGGAGAAGGAATGAGGCTTCACTTCAGCAACTGCTGCCTGCTGTAGCAGCTCCTCGGAGGTTGACATCGGCTGATGTTTTCTCTGCTTCTCTAGCCTGGGCTGCCTGAGGCCACGGTGAAGTCTGGGAGAGGGTGGAGGTCTCAGTGGATGGTGGATGTGTGGATAGATGGCTCTCACTTCCCCTCTCCAGCCAGGCATGGAGGAAGCACAGCTTAGAGCTCCAGGAGAGGCTGTCCAGCGCCTGTGCTCCCCCCGGACTGGGGGTGTTCTGCTTGGCCTTACGGCTTTTGTTTTGGAGGTTGCTCCTGGTCTAGCATGAATCCCCCAGCCCCTCACACAGACTTAGCTCAGTACTGGTATGTGTTGTACAGACATCCCTGCTTAGATCCATGTTCAGGTCCTCCTGCGTTACGATGAGCTATCCAGAAAGGGCTAAGGGCTACGCCAGCCACTTGGATTCGTTGCACCATTTCATAGGTGAGCACTGTGTTGTCAGATCTGCCCAGGAGAAGGACTGTTTTGTTCCCAGTTCGGAAATGATTTGCCGCCTCAGTCATACTGGTGTGATACCAAGTGCAATACGTGGTGTAGCTATGACAGTAACTGAAACAGCTGTAGGTTATCCTCGGGATTATCTTCTATTAGCATAATGCCCACGCTTCTGTAATAATTTTGACTGTTGTGGTCACGTTGTGTAATGCTCATCATTCTTGTAAGTCCACTCGTATGAGTAAGGATGTTTGTTGGACGGTATTTTACCACATCTATAACTCTTATCTGGTCAAACACCCATATAGCGCGTACTCTGATATCCACAGGTGTTTGTAGACAGGCAGCACAGACATCTTCTGCGCTACTGCCATTGCAAAAAGCAGCTACCAGAAAGCAACTAAAATCTTGCTACAAATTCAATTGCCAAACTCTTTAACGAACAACTAACACATGGGAAATACTTTTCTTTGGAGAGCCTGTTATAGAGCCTTGTTTGTCCTTATTCTCCCCTCTTGCAGTAACCTTGAGATGTCAGATGTAGGAAATGTGGCTACAGCTGTTTATGCACTTAGAAGGTTTTTTTTTTTTTCCAAGGCCACATCCTTCTGCTCTCCCGTAGATCACTTGAAAAGGTGCTGCAGGGACTCCAGAAAGCCAAGGTCCATGTGCCACATACAGGTGTTGCCAGGAGATTGACATTTTAAACATTTGAAAACTATCAGAACTCATTTGGTGGTGGATTTTTTTTCCCTTCTCCTCCTTCCTTCCCTCTTGAACTGTGTATTGGGAGACTCTTGCTGTAGATTGATGTTCCTAACAGAGCCCCATTATTCAAGCAATAGTCAAACCTGATAGCACGTATTAGGAGGAAGGTAGGTACCTTGTCATCTGCTGCTAACAAAAGCAAACAGCATTCAGCTTCTCTGGATCCTGGACTGGGATAAATTGTCCCTTTCCAAAGCCCTGTCCAGCCCTTGACTTATCTTCCTCTCTAGGATAGGTAAGTCATACCAACCCTAAGTGGTTCAGAAAATGCCCCTGTACCGGTTTCTTCGAAGACAATGTCATCGCCTTGATGAAAACTGATGGTTTTCCTATGTGCAAAGGGATACATTTTCAGGAATCCTTGTTTTAAATAATGTAAGAGGGAAATAATGTCAGAGGTCTGACTTCAGTAGTTGCAAACCAAAGGAGTTTGTTCTTTCTCCTTGGGGGAAAATTTTTTAATTTTTAAAATGCAGTTTATATTTAGACAAATTAAAGATGTGTAAAATTAAATGGGAATGTTTTGAAGGGACTGAAAATATATATTTTGATTAACTCAAATGAATTTAAAAATAAATCATGGGGAAAATGAAATGTTGTTGGGGTTTTTTTGGTCCTCATTTGAAATGAAAAATAATTTGCAATCTTGACACTTTTCATGGAATGAAAAGTCCATTTGCTGATTAAGGCCCAGATTCATCCTGGCTAATTTCAGGCACTATTGAACTGCTTAGTGCCAAAGGGCACTTTAATCCACCTGAGATTTAAATTGCCCTCTGGAGGTACCTATTTCACTGATAAGACAGGGGCAAC
Source organism: Egretta garzetta (assembly GCF_000687185.1). Lineage (NCBI taxonomy): Eukaryota > Metazoa > Chordata > Aves > Pelecaniformes > Ardeidae > Egretta > Egretta garzetta. The sequence goes on along the minus strand of NW_009260350.1, from coordinate 2,034,669 downwards.
GTGACTTCTGATGCATGCGTCTGAGATAACTGCCCGAAGTTGGGTGGCATGCAACAGGGCGCAGCACACTCCCTTTTCCCATCTGGCCTCTCTACTTGCTGCTTTTGTGTTCACGTGCCCCTCCATCTCACCCAGAAAAGTTGGGGGAGTTGAGTTTGGGTTGTTTTTTTTCTGAAGGGGGAGGAGATTTCCACCAAAATATAGGGGTTTATCTACTTGTTTCCTGTTGGTGGAAAAAATTCGGGGGGACCAGCAGGGTCACATCCTATGAGAAGCAAAGAAACAAGATTTGTAGTTAAGATCGAGGGGATCTTTGGTCAGGTGGTTCGTTTGCTTTGAATCACCACGTACCACGACTTTCAGTCTCACATCTGGTTGGCAGAAGGCAGGTCCTCTTCAACAGCTCCTCCACAATGTGCTGAACACTCTACTCCATCTTTAGTACTCCTTGACCCAGAACAAAAGTGAAAATATTTGGCATGCCAGAAAAGGTTAACAAATGTAGTGATGCACAGCCTTCTCCTCCCCATGACATCACTTCGATGTGAGAGAGAATGATCTTCTTTGGGTCACACCTGACAGTCTGGTGACAGCAAAGGGACATATCTGCTACAAGTCATTCCCGTGCTGTTGTCCCACAGCGCTGTCAAGCCTGGATGAGCCTTCCACTTTCCTCCAGGCTGAGGAGGTAGTGTCCAGAGGTCAGATCAGGCCCAACTTTGTGCCACAGTCCCAACCGATGGCATCTTGACAAATTTGTGAGGGCTTTGGTCATCTGTCCAGTCCAGCCAGATGGATTTGCTTTAGGCAGTTGGACATTTGGGAAGCATTATTTCTTTTAAATATGTAGCCTGTAGTGTTCTTATTTTGGGCTCATAAAACATAACGAGATATGGGTCAACATTTAAGTCCTGTGGAAAATTATATCCTGGAAGACTTTGTGGAGCCGAAGGCTTTAGCTGGTATTAGCTCTAATTATACTCCATCAAACGGTATGGCAGCTTTTGACTAAGTCTTTGACTAAGACCTTATTCTCCTTGCTGGAAAGCTCACCGTATTGCATCTGAGCGGTGGGATACGTGGTGGGACACAAGCCCGTGCGAGCGAGCTCCATTCCTCCTCTGCCACATTTTGGTGGGAGCAGAGCATCTCCTCGCATCAAGCTTCTTTCTCATCCCCGATGGAGCTTTTTATTCACCTTTCAGGTTTCCAGCAACTATCGCAAATTCCTCACAGCAGCTATTTGGCAAAGCACGTAGGATACGTCCGACTGCTTTGGTTTGACTATTGCAAGTGAGCATATGCTTTTGGAGGCAAGCAGGCAGGATAGGAGGGTGGGGGAAGGAGATTAAAATACAGTTGTTGGCTGATACAAAAAAAAAACCAACCAAACTTAAATAAACCACAAATTACAAAAAAAAAAAAAAAAAAAAAAAAAAAAAAAATCCTGTGGAAAAAAAA
>NW_009260350.1:2031581-2032453 GCF_000687185.1 Egretta garzetta | reverse complement strand
CCTGCGGGAGTGGAAGGGGTGGTACACGGGGCGCGGGGGTTGGAGGGGCAGGCCTGGTATCTGCTAATGCAAAAGCCATTCCCATCTAATGAACCGAGTTGGGAGCCAAGTTGCCGAGCAGTGGCAGGGCCCAGCCCAGCGCAGAGCCTCCACGGCAGGCAGGCACCCTTGGGTGGCAGCAGGGACCTTTGGCAGGGTGTTGCCCCATGGCACGTGGGGCTGAGCTGGGGGGTGGCTCCAGCTGAAAAAAAAAAAAAAAAAAAAAGAAAAAATCCTGTGAGAAAGAAAGAAAGTAACAAGTCTGTGGAGGATGGATGTTTGGAACTGTTCAGCCTAATGCATGCCAGATTCCTTCTCTCTCCTCTCCCCCCACCCCCTCCCGCTGCCTTCCCCTTACCAAATGCTGTCTGCTAAACTTCTGAAACACCCTTTGCCTTTTTGACCCTTCAACTCATCTTGAACTTAGGAAAAATTGGGGGGGCGGGAGGGAATAGTTGCCTATATAGTGCATGTGGCTGCGCCGGGGTGGGGGGTGTGCGCTGGGGGTCTGGGAGCTGGGGGGGCTGACACCAGTTTGTGTGTTTGATGCTCCCCTGAAAACAATTTGTATCCTGTTAATAGAATTAGTAAATATTTGTAGCTCACTTTGAAGCCTGTGTCCCCAGGGGATGTATGGGGGGGGCAGAGAAATTAAAGAGCCAAGTTACTGATTTAGTCATCCCGTCCCCTTCCCCCAGCCTCTTTCTTTCATTTTCTACCTCCTTTATGAAGACACTAAACAGACAAATTGAGGTTTGAAATGAGGCTTGTGCTGCCTGCGGAAGTGGCAGGGGTGGTACACGGGGCTCGGGGGTTGGAGGGGCAGGCCTGGT
>NW_009260350.1:2023215-2031539 GCF_000687185.1 Egretta garzetta | reverse complement strand
AGCCAAGTGGCCGAGCAGGGGCAGGGCCCAGCCCAGCGCAGAGCCTCCACGGCAGGCAGGCACCCTTGGGTGGCAGCAGGGACCTTTGGCAGGGTGTTGCCCCATGGCACGTGGGGCTGAGCTGGGGGGTGGCTCCAGCTGGCGGGGTTTGGCTCGTGTGACTGCTTTCCAGGATCTTTCAGCTCCATTGCTCACAGAGTGACTGTGAAGGGAGATACCTGTGTGTACGTGTAACCTCACTTCTCCAAATCCCTCTCCCTTCTTCCCAGTGAAGCATTATAAACTGGTAAAGGAGAAAGGAAGAAGAAAGTGATCTCAGGTCGGAAAACTGAGTCATCTAGGGCTGAGACGTTTCATTTCCCGTTATTATTTCTGATTCACGTCTTTACAGAACTGCACAGATGCACAGACTGAGGTTAGATCACCTGCAAGTTTTTAGGTGGTGGCCACGTTCCAGCTCTTTGCCTCCAACAGCTGGCAGTTGAAGCACACATGAGTGACGAGGGCCACCCAAAAGGAGGACCAAGATTGAAACAGCAGAAATCTAAAGGGCTGTTAGCATCTCCAAGCATGGCATTATTACTTGGGAGTGATTTTGACAGGCGCCGGGGAGGAAGCTTGTACGAGTTATGTTCACTTTCAAGTGTGGAAGGAGCCTGCGTTGGGCTGTTGTTTAGAGAAATGCGCTCCGATTGACTTGCCAAGTCTGCCCAGCTCTGTAGTCCTCTGATCATGCAAAGCTCTTAGCAAAACAGCTGAGCTCTTACAGGTGCAGTGGCTTCTAAAAATGTACACCTGAAATAAGCTTTTGCCTTATACATGGACTATAAGTAAAGTGTTGGGTGGGGGAGAACTGAGGTTGGGCCACTGCATCTCCTGGAAACCACTGGGGCCAGGTTAGAAATGCTACGTTTTGCACGATAGGAGTGGCCGTGCTCCGGGTGTAGTAGAATCTAATAACCTGGATCATCTTGATGCTTTTCCAAATTTAAGCTGGTTGGACTTGAATGCCTGTATTTTGCGGGTTCTCTGTTTGTAATGTTAATGCTTTCTGTGAAGCCTTATTAACCCTGGCTTAGAAGAGCGTGGGTCCCTGCTGCAGCCCTGCGGGTGTGAAGGCAGGCAGTGCTCAGCGCTCCACTGGGAGAAGGTGCAGCTCTGCTGCTGCTGCAGGGTCAACCCGGGCTGGAGAGGAGAGGCAGAGGGGACTAGAGCCAGTTATAAAAATTAACTGGCCATCACGTAGCCTCGCTGTGTACTCTCTTTGTTCCTTGGGAACAGAGCGACGAGTCAATCCTAACTGGTGGTGTGGCTGCCCACACCAGGTCACAATGTCATCTCATGTGTCTGGTAACGTGGGGGAGGTGAGGGACTGACTCCCAAAGTCTGGGTTGTGAAGTTGGAAATTTGCCTTCTGATTTTGGGGGCAATGAAGGAACCTCAGGTGGTGAATTTCTGTCTGGAGATAAAGGAAGAGCAAGGCAGGCTCTCTTTTGATTGAATATTGGGTTGTCTGTGTGCTGGGAATGTTTAATGGGATTGACAGGCTTCAGTTCTCTGGTAGCAGGCAGCTAAGTGTCACCAAGCCAAGGTCATCTCCTGCAGGTGCCAGTGGAGAGGAGCAGGCAGTTTGGGAGGGCGATTCCGCTCCGTGTCTCCCGAGGTGTCCGTTTCTGTCTGTGAGTTCAGCTAACCAGGCTCACTGGCTCAAATACTGGGGTCTGAGTTAGGATAGGTGAATCCCTTTTTCAGCTGAAAGTTTGGTATCTTGGAAGTCTGAGACCCAGATGAAGAAAAGTTTCATTCATACCTAGCTGAAGATTGGCATTCAAAGTTTGTTCACCTAAAGAATGAAAACCTTTAAATAGGCCCTGACCTTCACTTGTAATATAAGTCTACTTAAGAAATGAGACCATAAATTGTTTCAAGCTTTTGAATTTTCCTTTCTCGAGAACAGATTTCGAAAGAGAGAAACAACTACAAAAATTCTTTTAAGCGTATTGGGTTTTTGTGAAAAGGCAACAACAGGAATGTTCACAAGTCTTTACAAAAGAAAACTTTAAGGAAAATAGTTGCAAAACACATTTAGTATGCTTCAACCAGCTGGATTTTCTGGCAGCTCCAGTGAAATCTAAACAAGGAAAATTATTGTCTTTTTCTGTTGTGTTTTGCAATATTTTTTATCCAGACTGGACAGTACAAAGCACATCCTCTGTGGGAAGGTGTCGCAGACTGCAGATGAGATAAAGTTCCCTGTGATTATATGGGGTGTTTCTCAATTGAGAGTCCGCACATGTGGAGGTCCGATCCTTTTAACGCACGCATACAGGGAAAAGAGAGGAAGTGGAGTCCATTAAGGAGAATAGTAAAACCAGGAGTCAGGTAATGAATGAGCGACTGATCCAGCAACGTCATGCAAGCACCTTTCACTCCCACTCATTGCAGGAGGTATTCGACAGTTTTGCAGGGCTGAGCCCCAAATCGTGTCAGCAAGGGCCTCTTTTGCAATTCTATATGTCTGCTCTACCTTTTCCAGACATGCATCTCTGGTTTTATTAAGCACACAGCTTGCCGTGGTCCTTAAGTTCCCAGCAGCTCTTTCCACTCCCATTCCCACCCAGAGCTGAGAGACCTATTACCAGGTAATGATGTGTCAAGCAATAGGCAAGGTAGGGGAAAATGCTGATGTAGCGGTGGAAGCATCTATATTTTTTATTCTCCTTCATGACCTGGTTTTCTGTACCCAAAGCCTTTAACTTGCTGATGTTTCTCCCTAGGTGAACGGGTGGGTTTGGGGACTGACAGAACGGCAGCAGGTCTTGTCTAAAAAGTGTTGTAATGTTTCTCTTGTCCGAAGTTGAATTATGTTTTCAAATCCCCAGACTTGGAAAAGTTGCTTCGAAGAAGTGAGTTTTAACTTAGCCTGGTTATAACCTATATAATGACAGAAACAGTTGAATTGCCTGTAGTTTTTGTGTGTATCTGAAACTGTAGTGCAAACTGGCGGTGGTTTTCTTAGGTGGTCCAGGTCTCTGAAAATGTGGCCTGACGTCTTCCAAAATTAAGTCCAGCACAGTTCAAAACTCGCCCTAACTTTGAACTGACCTTGCTGGGGTCCAGGCCAACAGGAGATGACTTTTCTAAATTTCCTTGGGGAATTGACTTCAGTCCTAGCAGGCTGACCAGGACTGGAAGCATCTTAAATCGCAGTGGTGTAAAAAGCTCTGCAGTACCAAACCTTGCATGTAGACGATCTCCGTTGTGCATCCGCAACCTGGCTGCTGTCTGGGCAAAGCTGAGCTGTGACCCAAAGCCCCACTGGAGGCTGCACGTTTTAATAGTCCTGATCTCAACCTAAACCAAGGCTAAATCTTGCCTGGGTTCTTGCTTCATCATGTACAGTTTTAATGGTTTCCCAGATGTTAAATATTTTCTCGGTAAGTGGGAAATCCAGTGTTTCTAGTGAACTTGATATTTAATAAAGCTGTTTTGAAATGATTTCTGGATAGCAGAGTCTGCAGATCTTCAGAAACTACTTTTTTTACATCTAATGCTCGGTGTTATGTTCTGAGACTCCTTGCAAAGACTCGAGCCCAGATTGTAAAATGTACTTTTGAAATTTAATTTCCATCAATTTAAATGTGGAAGAGATTAAAATGTGAAACCCTACAAGGAAAAAGATTTTCTCAGTAACAAAAATTCCAGTGTGAGCTGTGACAGATTCTATCAAAAATATTTCAAAAGCTGTCATTTCAGATTGTTTCTGCTTTACAAGGTGTGAAATGCTCTAGAAGATAGACCCATTTTTAATCTCTCCAGCAAACTGATTTTACAAATCAGCCACTGTATCTTTGATTGCAGCAAACTTCCCTTTTGGAAAACAGCAGCTGTGGTAAGGAGGAATAAATACATTCTTGTATTGTATCTTGTCAGACTTTGGTAAGGTCAATAAAAATATTGATAAATTATTCCAAAAGAATCCAACAGGCTTTGGAAAATACTGACACTAAAGGAAAAACCTGGCTAAAAATTTTGTTTCTGAAGAAGAAAAGAAGACTCGTTTCAACATAAAACACTTCTCATGCCAAGAGTTTAAGCCAGCTGTCATTGTCTTTTGTATCCATAAACAAATGCTTTGGTCTCCCTAACAAATCTCAAATGAGTAAAATGAGAATGGGAGAAGTAAGGGCTGTCTGCTGCAGTGCGTACGCCATCCAGCAGCCAGGGAGCCTGATGCTGATTTGGGGCCGTTTCTGTGAAATCCATAGCAGGTACGGAGAGCTGCCGAAAGCTCTCCATGCCTGTACCTCCCACGAGAGCACCTGGAATGTCAAATCCAGGAGGAGAGGAGATGCAGCTTGGAGATGGGAGCTGTAGACCCGGCGAGAGCCGGCCGTGCAGGAGGCAGCCGGGCTGGCAGTGGTCGGACCGTACCTAACCAGCAGTTCACTTTTCAAGAGCTGTGCTGCGGCACTCGCTGGGGAGGAGACGGGGCAGCGTGATGTCTAAGCAGAGCTTTTAACATCTTGTTGGACCTTCTCAACAGCTGGCAACCAGGAGAAGTTTGCTCCTCCATATCTTTGGTCCTGGTTTCTTCCCCCCCTTAAAAGTCCTAACCCCAGCTCATGGTATCCCTGGAATATGGGGGGCAGTATCCCCCCATATCCTCTTCCTTGCAGTGCTGAGACCAAAGCCCTGGAAATGTGGATGAGGATTTTTTGGGTAGTGCTTACATCGCTTGCTTGCTCCTCTGGCATGCACTGCCCAGATGCGGGTGGCTGTGTCACGGGTTTCTGGCTGATAGATCTCTGGATATCCAGTAAGCTGGTTATCACCCAGGCAGTGCTTCACAGGTGGGAGGTTCTTTATTTCTGCAATCATAATTAGGGATTTTAGCTGAAGTCGTTCAGGCTGTTCATACCTCTTGTGAGGGCACTGAAGTTTTGCAGAAAGCAAGCTTCTATGTGAGATTTCTCAGAAGTTTTCAATCCCCTTTCTTCCAGGATTTCAAAGGCAGTCATCATCTTTGGCGATAATTTTGGGTGCTCTTTTTTACATAATAGCCTGGAGTCACAAAGAAAGGAAGAGCTTTCCTAAAAGGAATTGTTTAATGAGCAAATGAATTGCTGTGATTTTCTACCTTGTAGGATTCTCTGGTGGCTGCTAAAGGTTTGGGCTTTCCCTCTTTTGGACCAGTATGGGAACTCTTTTCCACCTGGCTTCCTTGTAGTACGATGCTTGTAGGAACTACTTAACTCTGAGGTTTTGCTCTTGAAAAAATTTAGTGTTTCAACTGAATAAAGATCTGTGGCTTGAAAGTGGTGAGGTGACTGTGGGTCGACAGTTTCTGATTGTACAGCCCTGTCCCCATAGGAATTCAGGCGCTTCTATGTGAGATTTCTCAGAAGTTTTCAATCCCCTTTCTTCCAGGATTTCAAAGGCAGTCATCATCTTTGGCGATAATTTTGGGTGCTCTTTTTTACATAATAGCCTGGAGTCACAAAGAAAGGAAGAGCTTTCCTAAAAGGAATTGTTTAATGAGCAAATGAATTGCTGTGATTTTCTACCTTGTAGGATTCTCTGGTGGCTGCTAAAGGTTTGGGCTTTCCCTCTTTTGGACCAGTATGGGAACTCTTTTCCACCTGGCTTCCTTGTAGTACGATGCTTGTAGGAACTACTTAACTCTGAGGTTTTGCTCTTGAAAAAATTTAGTGTTTCAACTGAATAAAGATCTGTGGCTTGAAAGTGGTGAGGTGACTGTGGGTCGACAGTTTCTGATTGTACAGCCCTGTCCCCATAGGAATTCAGGCACCCCCCCCCCCAAAAAAAAACCTAAAAACCTTACATTATTTCTGAGTTTCCTGCCTCTGTTTAGCTCTGAGTTGTTGGTGAAGGTTCAAGAAAGATGTTCACCAGACGGTTCATCTTCCCAAGTCTCTCTCCTTCCATAAGGGTGTTTGTTTCTTTTGGCCCTTCTTCTGTGCTCAGCTTTGGCGTGTTTAATCGATAGGAACTGTTTTCATTTCTTTTACTCCGACTTGCTCTGGTGAGACCTCACCTGGAGTACTTTGTCCAGCTCTGGAGCCCTCAGCACAAGAAGGACATGGAACTGTTGGAGCGGGTCCAGAGGAGGGCTACTAAAATGATCTGAGGGCTGGAGCCCCTCTGCTATGAGGACAGGCTGAGAGAGTTGGGGTTGTTCAGCCTGGAGAAGAGAAGGCTGCGGGGAGACCTGATTGTGGCCTTTCAGTACTTAAAGGGGGCCTACAGGAAAGATGGGGAAAATCTTTTTAGTAGGGCCAGCTGTGACAGGACAAGGGGTAATGGTTTTAAACTAAACCAGGGTAGGTTTAGACTGGCTATAAGGAAGAAATTCTTTATAATGAGGGTGGTGAAACACTGGAAGGGGTTGCCCAGAGAGGTGGTGGAGGCCCCATCCCTGGAAACACTCAAGACCAGGTTGGACGGGGCTGTGAGCAACCTGATCTAGTTAAAGGTGTCCCTGCTCCCTGCAGGGGGGTTGGACTAGATGACCTCTAGGGTTCCCTTCCAACCCAAAACATTCTATGATTCTATATCCTTGTGACTCCACCTGGGTCCAGGGAACCATTGGCCATACCTGTTAGTGCCATCTGATGCACAGACCGAGTTAGTTTCTGAAGGCAGAGTCTGTCAGCCGTATACAACATAGGTATGTTAAACACTAATGTAAACAGGAGACTCTACCCGTGTCTTTGGAGTCAAGCTCAAGGTCAGGAGAACATAAGGTGCTCGGCTGCACTTCATTCACAACGGGGCAGATCTGCAGGAGGCATTGTCCTCAAGTCGCCTGGGATACGTTTGCATTTGTGTAGGCTCTGGTACGGAGCAGCTGTCCTGCTCCTCCTCCAGCACAGAAACCCTGGGGACCTCTCTCCTGCCATGCCTCTGAGCCGATAAAACATCCGCCTTCGCTGCGCTGAGACAGCGCTGCTAGCACGCACGACAGTGTCACCGAGTTTAAAGATCGAAGCTGGACAGAACACGGGGTGGAGTAAAAAACCTCCCAGTGTAATTATTCTAGTCATATTACTCCAGCTTTTGGCTTTATTTTTTTTCTAAAGCTGCCCTGGCCTGCAAAACCCAGGTCTCAATTAATACTATTATCCTGGGGATGACATTTCCTCAGTCTGTCGTCGGTTATTTTTTAATTCTCTAATTTGTTCTAATATGCGCATTGCCTGCACATCAAGTCAGCCATGAAGACGCTGCATTTCCAGGTTCCTTCCTCTCCATCCTCCCAAAGAAATTAAAGCAAGGAGGCTGCGGGACCGCAAGTGCAGGAAATAGAATTAGGGAACATATTAATTGGGGCATCAAGTAGGATTTTGTTCCAGGCGGTTTCCTTCCGTGAGCCACTTTGATGCTTCCCCTTCGCAGCTCTGTTTCTCATTAAAAGTATCCCTTAATGGCAAATGTTGTTTATGCATGTTGCAATTATGTCATGCTGTAACCCCTATGCTGGCAGGCTGGGCTGATTGGTGGGGAGGAGGAGGAGGAGGAGGTCAGTTGTGGGGAGGAATCGGTGCGGAGGAAGAGGGGGGAGGACGCAGGGTGGGGAGGTAAACAACAGACAGATAGTTTCAGCTTCGCAGTCGAGCACGACGGCTGCTCTGAACCCCTCCGTGTGTTCAGCCGGGCTGGACGCCCGCATGAGAGCCAAGGCTTGTCGCTCCTTTTCACAGTCTGGTTTTAGCCTTTCTTCTATGTACTGGCTTTGGGGTTTGCAGCACTGCCAGAAAAATGGCCGGGTAATATTAAAGCTCTGGTTTTCGAAGTGAAACCTGGGTTCCCTTCTGCTGTTTTAGCTACCGTTTGATTTAAGAGAAGCAGGATTTGGGTTTGGTTTGTGGGCTTGTGGGTTTTTGGGGGGAAGGGGAGGGTGTCTTCTTGTTGTGCTTTTCACTGTCCTCTGTGGCTCTTGTGCATCTTGTCCCAGCCGTGGCTGCAAACCCTCAGCAGAGATCTTCTTCAAGGCCCCAAGATGTTGCTCTGATCTTTTCAGACCCATTGCCTTCAGTGAGGCTGCTCCTAGGTGGCTTTTGCCAGCACTAATTCAAGGCTGTGAGAATAGTTCATTTGTGGGAGGGTATTTGTTTTTCCATCCAGGCAGCCAAAACCTCCAGCTTCCCCTCTCCCTCGCTCCCGGACTGGGAGTGCAGAGGGTTCATTCTGCCCTTGATCTCCAAGCTTATGTGGTCAGCTCAAGACAAACCTGGTGGTGAACTTAGCTTTTTCCTCCCCCCACCACCCCCTTTTTTTTTTTTAATGCTGCTGCTGCAAAA
>NW_009260350.1:2006065-2023158 GCF_000687185.1 Egretta garzetta | reverse complement strand
CCCTTTTTTTTTTTTTTAATGCTCCTGCTGTAAAATGGATTTGCCCCCGTGTCTAAATCTCAAAAGCAAACAATTAACAGCCATAATGAAAGAAAACAGCTCATGTATGTGGGGAGAGCAAGCCAAGCCATGTCCATGCCCAAGCAAGTTCAGAAGCCAATAAAAATACCGCTGCTGTGTTTTGGAAACTGTTGGCCTCTCTGGATTTTGGGAGCCAACACACAGCGACTGAAACCGATGGCGAAAGCAGTGAGCAAAAACCTCAAAGCTGTAAAAAACAGAATGTAAAACAAATCTAAGAGCATAAAAAATACCCCTCTCTCCTTCCTTCCTAGCTAATATCCTATCTAAAGTGACTGGAGCCTGAGCCGGCAAACCGGCCGAGGAAACCACAGGAGCTGGGGCTGACAGGGACAGAGCTGGTAAATGAGGGGAAGCAGGCAAGTGTAGGAGTCACCGAGGAGAAGTCACTCGGTGCCTAGAGCCAGAGCTGCTGTGAAATGACTCATTTTCACTTTGCATGTATGATATTTGCATGCAAAACGCATTCTGCGAACTGTCACATGGGTATTCTGCTCATGGGGTTTGATCCGGGATGAAATTTCACCCTTTCCTCCAGCAAAGTCATTTATCTTTCTTTCAGGGAGGAGGGAGGAAGTGGGAGGGAACTGTGGGGAAAGAGACAGAAATTGTCCTTCAGGCATAAAATGCAGGGGTTTCTCCCTCAAAAGGGTCCGTCAGCTGTTTCCTACCATGGGGACCAAAGTGGGAAAGGCTGGAGAGAGCACAAGGTCAGGTCTTGGCTCTGTCGCCTCCACCCCACCTCTAGGCCAAGCTGAAGCAGTCCCAGTGCAGGCCATAGGCTGGGACGTGGAACCTTTGTACTGCTTTGACTTAGATCCTTATTCAGCTAAAAATCTCCTCTGGAATGAAGTAAAACTCCAGAATTAGACCCATGATGTGTTCTGGGAGTCTTGAGGAGGTCTAGGAGTCCCTCAGCCAGGACAGAAGAGCTGCTTTGCTCTTAGCTCCTGAGAAAGGTTTGCAGCATTTTGCCTGGTCAGACTTTGCAGATAATTCAGTCTGGGGACCAGAGACGGTGGGGGTCCTGATGCTCTTCACTAGGTGAGGACCCGCCCCGTGCCGATGGGCACTGTGGTGGGGCAGCGTGCTGACCCATCCCCTCGGGATGCTGCGGTGCCAGGCCTGGTGCTCTGTGTGTGTCCTCAGGAAAAAAGTCAGGCTTAAAAGTTCTTGAAGGGATGAACCCAACTGTCCCCCTGCCTAATCCTGTCCCTCAGCTGAGGTTTATGCCATGGGATGCTGATCCCCTGGGCTTATTCTAGCAGTAGCCCTCACTTTGGCTGTTAATTTTGTGCCCATCTCTTCCTGGGCGTCTTCCCTTTCCCTGAGCCTTAACCCAGGGGTGGCTTGAAGGGTGTTTCACCCGTTGGGGATCTCGGCAGGCAGGTTCAGTGCGTGTCCTCCCCCAGTGGTGCGGGGCTTCGTTCTGGCCATCTCCATAACCCTTCTATCTGTGCAGAGTCCAGGAGGAGATAACTCTGGGAAAAACCTTCACTGTGCTTCTGGTGTTGGGCCACGCTGTCCCTAATGGAGGAGCGGCCCTGGCCATATGGGAGCTTTTCACACTCACCATTGAGTATTTATAGTGTTGAACACTGCTCATGAAGACAGCCTGTCAAGTAGCGTGTTTCTTAGCCAGCTTGCTTTTAGGGAGCTTCTAGGTCTGTCCTAAAGACCTCTCTGTGAGAGCAAATATGCTGGGCAGTGTCTTGGACACTGTTAGGCCCAGCTTGGAGCAAAATAAACCCAAGGTTGCAGCTTTTTGAGATGTTTTGTGTGTTTGTGCCTCTACCCCTGTGCCCCATCTGCAGAAGGAGGAAAGGGATCTTAGCAAAGGGACTCAGATCCTCAGTTACAGACGGGCGATAGTGTAATAACGCTAATTAGTGCCAGCATCTGTGCTGAGCTGGGTTGGATGGCCATTGGCTCCCATGGTCAGGCTGAGAACTGCAGGGATCCTTAGGTTGGGAACAACTGAAGAGGCTCCTAGTTTGAGAAACAGTAAACCTAATTCTGCAATAAGTCTTGGTGCTGTTCTTGGGCATTTCATCTCTTGGGGGCTTGGGCAGACCTCAGTGTCCCTGGAGGAACAAGTCTGTGGGCAGTCTCTATCAGCTTCTGCTCCCTCCACGCTGAAGGGATGGAGTTTCCCAAGAAAAGGATTGCGTTAATGCAGTTTATTAACCTTCTCCTGCCACTTCTTCTCTGCCATTGCCCGTTTCCAAAGCCTTACAGTGCAATAGGTATCCTTGTGGGGAAGGTAAACCTTTGGTGCGCTGGTGGTGCAGGCAAGTTAGCTGGGCTTGTGAGCAGCCGCTGGTTGCCCTTCCAGGGCTCCCTTAGCAAAAGGAGCAAATCCAAAACCCAGAGCCTGCCATTTCTGATGGCAGGAGGTGTGCCATTTTCACCAGACCTCTGACTTGAGGGTGGATAGCCGTTTAACTTTATTTAGTATCTTACGTATGCAAAGGAGTTTCTTTGGCATAGCTCCGCTGTGGTCCCCTGCACTTACGAGAGCTATGCTGCTGGTTTTGGCATGGCACGCCGGGAGAGGCACGGTATGAATGCAGGCAGCCTGCCACCGTGGGCGTCGGGTTACCACGTTTGTGCTTGTGCTGCTGGGAGCCTTCTGCCTCCGGCCAGCAGCACCAGTTGCTGTGCTGGGAGAGCCGGGACCGGAGGACTGTGGTTCAGCCATGGCAGGGGTTGCTCCTCACTCAGGTGGGTGCAGTTGTGCACAGAGGTCTGTGCCAGCACAGGTGCTGGTAATAAGTGATTTTTTAATTTGGTTTTCAAGATATTACTTAGTATGATTCAGGTGGAAGGCTCACCCATGTAAGCCTGGTCCTCCACATCAGATGATGGGCATCTGAAGAAACTCTGAGGGTGGGTAAGGATCTACCTTGCAGTTACTGCCCATGTTCAGACCCTTTACCTGCACGAAATAATGTCTCTGGGGAGTGTGTTACAGAACTCAATCTGTCTAGTCACTCTTGGAATATACCTGGAGTTTGTACTGTGCGCAGACCCACACCTGTGCTCAGACTAAACTTGCTCTCTGTGTTCTGAGCACAGGCTGCTCTCCAAAACAGAGGGGTGATGAGCTTTGGGGTACCCCAGCAAAGGGGAAAACCTTGGGACCAACCTTCCCCTTGGCCTGAGCTCAGTGGTATGGGTAGCAAACCAGGCTGGGCCAGTCTATGTGCAGGCTGCTGCTCTTGCAGTAAGATTGCCAGTATTTTCTAATGGCATAAACCAGCATGGGTGGCTATAGTGGAGTGTACCCAAGCATCTGAAGAAACATGGCATCACATCACTGCAGTAGTCCAAAAGGTTTTGAAAGGACCTATTTTAGTGCCAGGGTAAAGGAAGGACATCCCAGAACAAGTACCTCTCACAAACAAGAGGTGCAACAACTGTCTCTGGCACCTTTCTCTGAGCCCATGATTTTTACAAGGACTTCTACCATTTCCCATCTTTCAGGAGATGTTGAATCCCGAGTTGGAGGGTTGCGTGGGCAAAGGAGTGAGGCTACAGTCTATTAATTCATTTCTCCTCCTGTTTAAATGTAGTTTTCTTAGAAGCCTAAGTAAGGAAGGAGGGAGCGTCACCTGGTAAACAGGCTTAAATGAAGGGTATTTTGCTGGAAATGTTTATACATTTTTCCCGAAAAATACACAAAGCATATTGATAGTGTAGCACAGAGTTCAGCTTGTGCAATCGGGAGTGTGTGTCTGCAAGTGTCTGTGTGGGTTTATTTGCAAGGTACGTCCTTTCTGAAAGCAAGTTTGGGAAAACAGCTGCCAGCAGGTGAACTTCTATGCTAGGATTTCCTGAATTATCCTGATCCACCTGCACTAAGTCACTGGGAACAGCAGTGATAAACCCCAGTGCGTGTGTCTTTCTGCTTTGGTTACCTGACAGAATTATATAGGCAGATGTGTAGGGTTGTGTGCGTAATAAACCCAACTAAGATGCGCTGGATGCAGGCATGGATTGGCAGCGCAGCGTCTCTGTCCTGGATCGGGCACGTGCCAAAGGGTGGATCTGCTTGATGGCACTGTGGTATTTCCAGATATCTGGCTCTCTAGTTAGAGCTGCTGCACAAACCGATATTCTGATACCTTTTTCTTTGCTGAGATTGATTGTAATCTCTGGTAAAAAGAGGACATGCAAGGACATGTATGGTGTGGTGACCTTAAACTCCCGATCCAGGGCTGGAGGAGTATCAGAAAGGCCAGGGCAAAGTCCCTCATTTGATAGTAGAATTTTAATCAGATAATCCCAGGAACCCCTGATGAGAGATTTTGGCTTGTGCTGTAACACCAGGGAGAAATGCTAATAAATACGCTGCTGTTAAATGATGCCATGGTGATGCCTCAGGATGCTCGTGAGGAAATAACACGGAGGCAGCACCGCTCCACTGCATCTGTACCAGTTCCTTGGTCTTGGATGTCAAACTAATGCGGTTCAAAGAATTGGGAAAGTCAATTGGTCTGGAACTAACACAGTTGCAATCTGGCTATTCCCAGTGAGCCGTGCAATTTTCTGCCTTTTTCTTGCCACGCGTTGCTTTTCTCCCTTTAATCTCCATTGCTCCCACTTACATACACAGAACAACACTACTCTTATTTTTATATGCCCTCAAAATCACGTGTGTTCCCATGTTCTGCTAATAGACACCAAACTTCGCTGTCCCTGCGGTGCTGGAAATCTCTTCAAATGAAAGATTTTCATATGAAAATTCCTCTGTAATTTAGTCTGCTTATGAAAAAAGTGGAACTGCCTAAAGTCAACAAAACAGCTTACAACTTGGGTGGCCGGGGGGTAGCAGGTGGGGGTGCCACGGTAGAACAAACCCCAACTTAATTACAGAAACCTCTGTGAGAGAAGTTTTCTTTTTTCTCGTGCGCACGTACGTACATGTGTGCCCTTATCTCCTGCAAATAGACTTTTCTTAAGGATCAGAAGAGCGGGGTTAGCTGTAACACACAAGTTATTCTTGTTGCCGCAAACAGTTTTGCTGACTCAGTCCTAGGAATCCTGGCGTGAGCGATGCCAAATTGCACTCTGTTGTTGCTCTCGATTCAGTCGCTGCTGAGTATTGGAAAAAAATCTATATTAAGGCACTTTCCTAGCAGACAGCTTGAGAGCCTGAGCCCCAACGTTCTGTCTGTCGCCGCATTTGCTTTAGGAAGCGCTCAGTGCACCTGCTTGCTCGGGGAAGGCACCTCGGTGAACGCTCCCTGCGTCAGCTTCCTCGGATGGGCAGGAGGAACGCAACTGAGTCAACAGCATCATCCCAGTTCCAGAGTGTGGGCGGACGAAAAGAATCACCCTTTGTTGCCGAACCTAAAATCCCGAAGCTTTCTTCGCCGTGTGATTTGTTGGTGTCAGCATATTCGGGGTGTTTTACTGCCAGCAGTCGGACTGAGCTTCCTTGAAGTTGCAACATCAGGAGGGTTAATTATGTACAAAGTGCTGGCCAGTGCTGAGGTCTGGCATGCAGGGATCCAGCTGTGCTGGAGAGATGATCCAGAGGTGATTGTCATGGCCAATGTTTGCATGTTCCAGGGGACTCTGGGCCGGTTGCGTTCCTGGTATGGGGTCGGTGAAGGCAGGGGAGAGCAGGCAGGCTCTGGAAGAGGCTTTCCTTCCTGCAAAAGCTCCTGCTTCAAAGGAAATCACGTTAGTGGGTAGAGGATTAACATTCCCAGGAATGGAGCTGCAGCCCTTCTGGGTTTAATCTGGTTCCTTTTCAACCCTTTCAATTCTCAATTAGAAACCCTTTCTGGGGTTGAAAATGCTGCTTTCAGCCACTACAGAAATTTTCTTTAAAAATTTAAAAAAAAAAAAAGTCTTCTGGGGGGGAAAAAAGCAAAATGTGTTCATGATTGGGGTTTTTTTATAAGAATGGATGGTGGCTTTACAGCTGTAGGGCTTCCTTAGTGTTAGTGAATAACATTATATAAATTGTTAATCTAATAATTGATAAATTGTCTTCAGCTGATTTTCCTCTAAGGCATGGAGTGAACTTGGTGTTGAGGAGATCTTCCCGCAGGACTCCTGCTGACAATTCGCTGGGTCCTCCGGAGAGGCAAATAGCCTGTCCTGCTCTTTCCAAAGAACCTGCAGCGCTGCCAAGCCTCCATCCTCCCCCTTTCCAGCAGCACTTAAAATACAGTTTGTGGATTTCCCAATATTTGTAACCCCGTCAGTCAGGGCTTATCTCCCTGATAAATAAAAGGACACAAAGCACACAGAGGCCTTATCGGAGAGCTAACAGAGCGCTCGCCTTACCTCGCTGAAGGCGAAGACATGGGAAGCGTTCTGTCAACAATTTAAACAGTGCAATTAAAATACGTATCGATTCCTTTTTCACTTGTGCTAGTTTTACATCAGTTTGCTGCCGAAGCCATTTTTGACACCCGGCTTAGCTGAGGTGATGGTGTCGGTTCTTAAAGCATCATGTTTTCCTCTTTTCCTTCCTTTGCCTGGCATCTGGTGAAACCCAAGGTACCACACAGCCACCCTGCTCAGCTACTTAATGTGCAAACTCTCTTCTTGATAGCTTTCAGTTTAAGGTCCTTTGCCCTAATGGCCAAATATTATTCTCCTTTGCCTGATGCAGGGCATGCCGATGTCCCCACTTCTTAATTTTAATACAATTTTTACTTAATTGTGACACAATTCAGTTACAACAACAGCAGACTGAAGGATGCCTTAAGTGCTTGGCTGCCCTAGGTCAGATGTCAGAGCTGCCAAATGTCAGCGTTGCCAAACAGGGGAGGGGATGGGACTTAAAAAAAAAAAAAAGGTGCTTTAAATTGTATTTCCTTTTTTTGGCAAATTGGATGTTTTCCTATATGCTACAACACTCTCCGAGTCTTCTATCCACTTGTTTTCCCCGATAGAAATACCTGACAAGGGAAAACATGGTTGTTTGTGCTACCCGGGGGGGATTTTAAACAGTAGTAGAGCTTGACTCTGTTCCTGGCTTAGATATGTGCAGTGCAACAGTCTTGTGTCTTCCTCACTCCGAAGTGAATGGCTGTTTAATCTCCATCCCATAAAAAAATAAAAAAAAAAAAAAAAAAAAAGTCAGGACATGCTCGTCCCCTGAGATGGGCTTTTTAATTGCTCCAGCTTGACACTCCCAACTTAGTGTCCTCATGGCCACTGATTGATTTCAATTAACATTCCCATGCTCCAGGCACTATAAATAACCCTTGTCTGGCCGGCTGCTTCTCCACTGCCAGCTCAACCTTTCTCCTTTAGCTGCTGCTGCTGCTCATCTTGCTTCTTGGCTTGGCCTCAGGCTCAGTCTATAATTCTTTCCAAACTTCCCTGTATAAAATAATCATGTACATGAAGTAAAACAGGAGTCTCATATGCACACTTAATAACTCTTGTGTACTGTATGAGTGGGAATTCCACTTTATAACCCCCAGAGCTTTCAAATGGTTCTCATTTTCAGCAGCATTCCTCCTGCGAGATCTAAAACTTCCCATTTTATCCCAAGCCATTTCTTTCCCTTTCAACCTTTTTATTTCTCCTCTAGATTTCAGGGGACAGACGGCTCCTTTTCTCTGGGCTGTGGTTTTAGCAATGAGGTGGCTGGGAGCCGATAGCGCTGCTCTTGAGCTCTTAAGCCAAATGTCAGAGTTCTCTTCCCAATGCCACATTTTCCAAATTAAAGCTTCAGCTCACTTGCAATTCAGAGCATAAAGGCTCCGCGTCGAGATTTAGACTAAACTGATAAGATAAGCTTTCAGGGACCTAGAGCTAATATTCTGCATGTGTTCGTCTGTCTGCCTACCTGTTATCTCTTCTCCGGTGAAAAGGAGAAGGAGGAATATCGCGTGTATTTAGACACAGACTGTATGTGACAGATAGATAACATCTGTATGTATATGGATGCGGGAGCAAGACCGATAGGCAGATAAGTGAGAGGCACAGAAAAAATACACATGTATTCCTCTACTTTTCTGCCAGCTGGGGATATGGTTGAAGTTTCCCAATCTTGAATTAAAAAATTTAAAAAAAAGAGAAAAAAAAGTTCATTATTTGTCTCTATTGTGTCTGGCGCTTTTTCCTTTTTCTTTTTTCTCCCCTTGGCAACATGTCCGATGGAAGATGTCAAAACACCCTGATTCAGTGGCATTTAAATTAGGAAGATTTGTATCGATTTTGGATTAGTCCACGGGTATGGCAGATCTAAAGGGGATGATAGACATTGCCCTCAGAAACCAAGAACCTCTTGCCTCAAAAATTCCCCATCCCCTTTAGAAAGGGGCGAGACAGAGACTACAATAAATCAAAGGCGGGAGCTTCTTCACGTCATTCAATACGGTTGGCAGAGTCAGATGTGCAGAAACACGTGCAGGTGGTGAACCCCAGGGGCGCGGGGAAGGCGTGGGCATACGAGGAGGTTGGGGTCAGCTTTCTGCCCAGCACAGCGATGTGCCGCCTGTCCCCAGCTCACTGCGGGCGACCGGCCGCGCTGGCGAGCACCCTTTGCCACGCTGGTGGTTGTGACTTTAATCCTCCCTCATGTGCCACGATCCCAGCTGCGTGCAGAGCCCATGTGCTCTGTGCATGTCAGGCAGTTGCTGGTTACCCGTGCTAATTGAAACATCGTTTTCAATGGTACATTCTTTGGCTCTTTTTTTTTTTTCCCCCCCTCCTCTTTTTCCACATTTGGAGCCTGGCTTCAGTCCCTCTGTTGTGTCCCTGACTTTATTTGCTGAGCTTTGTGTCGGTGCTGTATCTCCATGACAGTCGGTGCTTGGCCAAATGAAAGAATCGTAAAATTGTAGAGATGTTGGGTGGCTGGACCCCGCCCCCCCCCGCAGCTCCTGCTGCCCACTGTGAATGGGGCAACCCAAAAACTGGAGGCTCTAGTCCAGATACGCTCTCACCAGTGCTGACTACAGGTGGATAATAATTTTCTTTGATCTGCTGGCCACACTTTTTTTTTGAAGAAGTGGTTTGCCCTGTACGTGATGAGAGCGTGCTGCCAGCTCATATCCAGCCTGGTGTCCACCGCCCCCCTCACCTCCTCTTCTTCGGGGCTGTTACTTGCGCTGAAGTTTGTGGACTGTACCGGTGCGTGGGGTGGTTCCAGGGTGTTGAGCTTCGATTGCTGCAGCTGCGTCTGCTGAATCCATGAACCATGTCTCAAGGCTAGCAGCTGGTTTTTCCCCTCGCTGGCTAGGACTGGTTTACTTCTGTTGGGGACGTGGTGCTTACATCAGTGCAACTCATTTAGAAAGGGCAAGATACTGCTCCATGTTTTTAATTAACATTCATTTTTCTACCTGTTCTTTGACAAACTCGAGTTTGTGACCAATGCCTTCAATTTCTGTTTTGTAGCTGGTGTTGGGCAGTGCCAAACAAAAAATTAAAACCCTATATAAAATAATTAAATATGTTGGTAATTAAAAAAAACTTGAGTAGTGATTAATTTGGAATGAAAGCTAAAAAAAACCTGAAGAGGAGTAAATTTTCTTTTGTTTCTGGTACAGGGGCAATAATGTTAACATTTTAATGCCATTTAATGCTATTCAAGGGAAAAAAAAAACAACCAGGGAGTCTTTTCAAGTAGAAATTATATTTCTGAAGGTGTTGAAATTTGCCAATTTGATGGTTTGGGATTTAGCAGAAAATAAAAATGTGCAACCCCTAAGTCAGCAATATCAACGTGCATTTGTGATACGTTGTGGTCCTGAAAGACTTTTCTTTTTCCACAAAAAAACAGTGTGAAAAAAATCCTCATAGGTCTAATCACACGATCTCCCAAAGCTATTCGTGGATGTGCTTATAGATAAACAAGAAACAAAACATCCTGAGACCAGGGGGAGGAATAAATAGATTTTCTGGAAGGGAGAGTGAGTGTGAGAGCGAGGGGAGTAATGGGGCAGATGTGTGCGAGTTTGAAAACTGGTTTTTGCATTACAGGATGTCATTTATTTAGTTTGAAAAAACATGTTTTTACGGCGTTATTCTGTGCCTTTCAGAGTTCTCATGCACTGGAAGTCAGCTCTGTGTCAATGGGCACTTGGGGACTCTGAGCCCTGAGTTATTTGACTGTCAAATGCTGTTACTAAGTCACTGGAAATCACTTTTTTTTTTTTTAACCAAAATTAATTTGTTTTACTCCAAGATGCCCAGAACAATCATTTATATTATAAAGCTGCAAGTGGCAGGAGGACATCTAAAAATAGCGCATTCCAGAAGCTCAGATGCGGATACTTGACAAGAGATTTTCCCTTATTTGTGTTCTGCATTGTTATTTAACCTGAAAAAGCCCAAATAGGTGAAATGAGGAAAGTCGCATCGTATACGGCTATACGTACTATAATCGTGTCGTTTGTGTCACGTTAATCACTAAAAGTTACTGGGCCAGATCCTGCAGAGTTCTGTATGCTGGGCCCAAGTGGGAAGACTTGTCAGGCTATTAAATAGGGATTGTCGGCGTTTTATCTGCGAAAATACACAAGTTGTTCACGTGCCAGCTTGGGGGTAAATCATCTGGGTCCACAGAAGCATCTGTGCTGGGGGAATCTCTGTACCCGAGATCACTCTGGGCTCCCTTTTTACTCGCGGGTGGAACTGGGTATATTCGAGTGCCATACGCTGCAGCCTTCCGCAGGCGCCTGACCTAGGTCAGGTGGGCTCTCCTCCTCCGGCACTACTTCTCTCTGATTACAAAAAGTATCAGTCTGCGCTGTTGGCATCTTCTAGGGGAGGAGCACCCCACCGTGGTTGTCCCAAAAGCAGGCCTTTGATGGGTTTGTTTCTGAAGGCTCAGAATCCTGGCATTTCTGCTGGAATTTGGAGGTGGGATGAGCTCTGACCTTAAACTGAAACTTGGCCCCAGACCTGTTTTTGCCTGGCTTTGAGGGCTTGTCCTTGGTTCACTGGGATCTCTTCCCAAGCTCTTGGGAAATGTGGCCCAGCCAGATTACGAAGAGGTGTGGAGATGTGTCTAAATCCCAACCTACCTGCCCTGTTTTTCCTTGACTTCTGTTAGAAAATTGACACAAATCTAGTTAAATAATTGAGCCTCTTCTACCACCTGGAGATCTCATTCAGAAGAAAAAGAATTTGGCCTTTTGTATCTCGTTCTGGACTTCCAGCATCCCAAGTCCTTGACCAAGCTTTGTTATGGCCATATAAAGCAGCATCAAGCGGCTGACTAGACATTGCTCGCTTCATGCCACACTTCGTTTATAAGCCTGGATTATGATTTTGTCCTGGAGAGCTTGCCCTACCCTAAAATACTGGCAGTCTAGATGAGAGGAAAATCAGATTAACTGTTCCTTACAGCAAGAGAGCTGAGACCCTGTGCGAGGAGCGGCTTCCGCTTACAGCAGACGCGGCTGCCAAGCCAGCAGCTGAACACGAGCGTCCTGAGCTGGCGCTGCCTTCGTGCGATCATGTCTCCTGTCCCTGCTACAGCTGCCTGTGCGGCACCACCGGCTCCTCCAGCACGTGTTTGGGAGGTTTGGCTGGCACCGATAGCTGGGAACCCCTGTAAAACCAGAGCCTGTAAAGGAAACATTTAACAAATGTTCAGCTGTAGCAGTGAGGCTGCTGTAAAAGTCTCTTGGTTGTGTTGTAGGTCTGTCACTCACCTGCTTTGAACTTCACATGTCTTCTAGGGAGTTAACTACTGTCTGCAAAAAAAGCGAGCTCAGAACGTTCACCAGCTCATCCACCAAATGGGACCAGTGCTTCCCCTACAAAGTGCAACCTGCAGAGAGTGCCATGGCCATCCCTTTAATTGTGAACAAGCTAGTGCTGTGGTGGGGAGGGGAATGAGCTACTGCTTTGGCGGGGAGGGGGACACCAGATTCAGCTGCTGAGCCTGTGCTTGATGATCTCCAGTGGAGGTGGAGGTCCCTATGGTGATGGAGGGGGACTTCCCACAAGAGCCCTTGTTGGTGCAGTGGAGCTGGAGACCCGGCTGCCAGGGTTGCATTGGGATCCTGGGATCGGTTTGTGAACAGTGCAGTGAACTTTGTGAAATGCTGAGCATTTTAAAGAAATGCTCTTCTTGGTCTCTCTTGATGCCAGCATGAGTCCACACAAGGAAAGAAGGAAACTTAGGTGTAGTTAGAAAACAGAAGTAAGGAGAATAAGGACATGAGTGTTGGAGTGTGAAGGGGGAGACCAGCCCACGGCCGCCACTGTTCGTGTAGCGTTAACCCTCCCAGCCCCAACGGGAGGAAGGAATGAGGCAGCCAGGCTCTGCTTTGCTGCCCACGCCCTCCAGGCTTGGCCCAATGTGAGCCGCCTGGTTTCTAACGTCAGGGACTTTTCTTTGACTGAAGCCACGGAGGAAAGGTTTATATAGGTTACTGGACCATTTTGACCTTTTGCCTCCTTTATCAAAGGCCAGAGAAAAGATTTTGTGGTTTATGTTATGTGGGGCCAGAGACTGTCTGGCCATGCATGTTCATGGCTTTGATATAAGACTAAGTCCTAACTGAAACAGTAAATTAGTTTTGACAGCTCAGGTACATATTGCTCTTCTCATTCAATAGCCAGCTGAGTGATTTTCCCATTCCCATCAGCTAGCCAGTGGCAAAGGGAGGCTTTGAATTTGGGAAGCACAAGCCGCTGGGGCGAGCCACCTCCATCCCGCAGCAGGACAGGGCTGTGTTGTGGAGCAGACTTAGCAAGGCTTTGCATGACTGGTCAGATGGATGCGATCTGCGGAACGCAGTAAAATTGCATTGATAAGTTGTAATTCAGAAAGCCTTTCTAATATGTTGTTGTTCTCCCTGTGGGGAAACAAGCTTCCTTGTGAGCTTTGGATGCCTTGGTGGTACCTCTCATGCACCATGTGCGGTCCTGTTCTCCCACCATCAAGACTCAGCAGGTGCAAAAAAATCCCTACTGTACTATTTTCATTCCTCCTTTTGGGTTGATCCTCAAATTATAATTTCAAGAGTGCACGGAGATTTCCTGTTTCCCTGTGTATTACCCTTAAACTTCTATGACTATACAGGCATCTAAAATATTCAGCAGACTGACTCACTGCTTCAATTCACGCTCTGCTTCTTGTCCTCTTGCAGAGAGGGAACCGTATTTCATTCTCTTAATTCACAGAATCACAGAATCATTTAGGTTGGAAAAGCCCTTTAAGATCATCAAGTCCAACCATTAACCTAACCCTGCCATCCCACCACTAAACCCTGTCCCTAAATTAAGTTCACAGCTTATCCCCAGTTATTTATTGTCAGTGAGCCTTGCTGTATCAGTCATCCTTCCATGTTTCTGGAGGTGGTCCCCATACTCACCTGGTGGGTTTTTGCCTTTTTTCAGGAGTTTTCCCAGCTGACTGTGTCCCCCAGCTCTCCTCAAAATCCAAGGGCACACAAGCTGAAAACAAGGAGCATCTCTCCACTTATTTACTGCTGTGTCCTTCGTTTCCCAGGCTGGTCAGTGCCGATCATGGCCAAGGGCCCTGGTGAAATGGGATGGGTCACTTGGAGTGCTTTGTTATCATAGGCCATGTGGTTTTCCCCTTCTATAGAATAATGGTTGTACGTGTCTTGGAGTCTCGCTTTAATTCCCTCATAAGATCGGATGATTTCTTGGCTGGTCATATGAGATCAGTTACCGGGAGAGTTTTGTGCTGGGATGTGCTGTGGATTTGGCTGACAGTGACTTGACGTGCCTGTAGATGATGGCGATGCTTGCAGGCTGTAGCCATCATTTCTGCCTGTGATGTGTGGTGATGGGTTTGTTGTTGTGCTTGTTGTTTCTTCAGCTGCTTGTTTGTTGTGGTCACTGTGTTTTCATGTTCTGATTTCTGGTTATCATGTAGCCGTGGAGACCACCGCTGTGCTCTGCCTCCCGTTGTTGTGGCTTCCTCCTAACCAGCATGTGTTGTGGGAGATAGTATGTGGTGGTGGTTTTTGGCTTGTTCCTTTGCTCTGGCTGCTTGATGTTTGCGTTGTAGCCATAGATTTCCGTGGTAAACCCTTTGAGCTTGGAAAAAAGAACAAACGAGCTACCCCAATCTAGTCATTTGTGAAACTCAAACATGATCTTGTTCAGCACAACCACGAAAACTTGGAGATCAAACTGAGGAAATTGAAAGTGTCCCACAACACAGAAATTCCCTCCTTTCGCCTTTCCACTCTTGTCTCTCCACGACCAGATTCCTCCTGCCAACTCCAAGAAGAAGGGAGATTTGCCTACTGCTAAGAGGGCTGTTTGTGCCCCCACTGGGTGGGGTGGGACAGTAATGACAGACCATCACCCGAGCAGAACTGTATTGTTGGCAGTAGAAGACTTTAGGCCCTAAAATGCAAATCCATGCCTTTGTCAACCTTATGACTTCACAAATCCATTATTTTTATCGTAGAAGAACAAGGTCCATGTCAGGGAAATGGAGAGGCGGGGTTGGGGGCGGGGGTATGTGTTCATAGCAAGCTGTTCCATGCAAAGAAAAACGCGCTTTCTGAAAGGCTCTGTTTTGGTGGTTTCTCTACTAGCTCTGTTCTACTCCTCTGGCTTCCCCCAGCACTCCCGTGCCAAGCATCTCCCTTTACCTGTACAGATATATGGGGGGTGGGGTGTCAGGGGTTTATGAATCCAGTATTTTTCCCTAAAGATAACCCCTCTGGATAATCAAGTTGGAACACATAGCTGTGAGGTACTTAAAACAAGATGTTTGAAAGCTCCTCGTGAAAACTTTTCCCAAGTCTTTTCTTTTTAACAGTTTGAAAGCCCCCTCTTCCTCCCCCCTCCCCGCCCAAATATGATCAACAACACTGAGATTCAGGCAGTTGTAATCAGCTCTAATAGGAGCAGAAAAGCCAAGTGCCACGCGTTATTATGCCTCAGCCCCTGTAGTGCCGGTATCCGGAACCTCGCTTGCGCTGGGATAACAGTAAACAGATGTGAGGGCAGTAGTTGCAATACTGAGTTACCCTTTAAAAATCTAGCTTGCCCCATGGATTTTTGTAGTTCTTGTTAAGGCTCCTTCTTCCTGAACACTTTTTCTTTCTCTCTCTCTTCTCCTCTTCTGCGAGGTTATTTTATTTTTTGCAGGATCAGCTCCCTTGGCTGATTCACCATGTGGCTCCATAAATAGTTGGATTGGCATAATTGAGGGATGAACGGGATTTGGGAGTGAGTGGCTGGTGATTGAGAAAGGAGGGGGAGTGTGATGGGATAAGCTGGGCTTACCACCGAGAGAAATGTTTGTGGAACCACGCGGCTTTTCCACAAGGAGCCACAAGTCTATCGGAGAAGCAGAGAAATGCTACGACCACTGGAGGAGTGAAACTCTGTCAGTGCCAGACACTGATATCATTGCTCCGAGAGTATTGTCTTTGGCCTTGACCTCATGCAGACATGCATACCCATAGCTCAACACGCTGAGCAGTCGCTTTTGAACGGGAATAGATACAAGAGTCCTGTTGACGTCTGTAGGGTGACGCTGCCCTAAATATCTTTGACATCAAGGGGAGAAGCCCATTTGCTGCTTTGGTGCTGAGTTAGGTCTAAAAGTGACGTTAAATATCTGTCTAAAGTGTTATGGAATGGGGACTTTACTCGAAAACCAAATCTGTTGATTTTGAAGAGAAATAACCATTTTGTCAGTGGCGGGAGCAGTTCCTGGCTTCACGCAGATGCTTGATCTGTTGGGTGCTCATGTCAACAGAAGAGAGAGGGTAGAAAAGCAATGCTGAGAGGAGGAGCAAGGGGTGGAAGCACAGATTTTAGACAGTTTTCCGCTGGTTTTGAGATGGCACCCCAAGGATTTGGTTTCCCATAACACCCAATCCGGGGTGCCTGTAGGCAGCTGCCCTGCCCTTGCCCCCCACCCGCTCCCACTGCCTCCCTCATGCTGTTCTCGCTGCCACGGAGTGAGCTGTGTAAATCAGCCGATCCCATGAAAAATCAGCCCACCAGTGAAGAAGAAGTTTTCCTGTTGGATCAACTTGCTGACCTGATCCATTCTCCACCTTCATCACTGCCAGATCTGACCCCGGAGAGGGCAAGGGAATATAGGCAGAGCAGTGGGAAGGCGAGGAGGCAGCGGCGGGCTCTTCCCGAGCAGGGACAGTTTACATGGGTGTTCTGTGAGCAAAGGAGGGCGAGTCTGGCCTTTTCTGGTGAGTAGCCCATCAGTCAGACTGCCAACAGTTGGTTCTTGGCAGCATCAGTTCAACGTTGTCATCGGCTCTGCCCACTTCTTTGCAGGCATCCCAAAATGTTGTAATTTGTAGGTACGGTATTTTTAACCATGAAATCAGTGTCTCTAGGCACGCTATGACCGCAGAATGGTTTTCAACGCAGGGGTGTAGACAAAAACGAAGGGTTTGTTTTGGTTCATGAGCACTATGGAGGGGCTCTCTCCCCGGGGAGGGAGGGCCGGGGTTCCTGTAGTAGAGCTCACCCCTCTGTTCTCTGGCTGCAAGTCCACCGGGAGAAGCCGTTGAGCTGGGGATGTGCGTGTGGATGTGGGCAGTGAGGCATTACTAGGGCATGTGCAGAATTCCCGTGAATGACCACAGCGCTTTGCTGAACAACTATCAGAAGGTTTCTCACCCATCCTCGAGGGAGGATGCTGTGCTTCCAAAAAAGATTCCCAACGGATGTAATGATATTCATCCGGTTCTGGTACAACCGTTGCTCTTCCTGTGGCTGTTTTGCTCTTCATTATCTCCCTGGGAAGAGGTTGTTCTCTTGAGCAACAATATCCCCAAACCAGTTTGGTTTCTGCAGTGTCCATATTTAGTGGGACTGGTTTTTATTTAGAAGCAGCTTTTTGCATGGGTGTGAAGATGCTCTGCGCCATGTGAGCAATGTTAAATGGGCTTTGCCCCCTGGTCTGTAGCTGGAGAAAATGTGTGAGAGATTTCCCTGCTGCTAACAAGCATTGTGTTTGCCTTCCTCTTTGGGGGTGGGATAGATCTGGGGAAAGAAATAAAAAAAAAAAAAAAAAAAAGCCCTGCCAGTGGGACGTAAATGTCTCTTTC
>NW_009260350.1:1999121-2005467 GCF_000687185.1 Egretta garzetta | reverse complement strand
AAAAAAAAAAAAAAAAAAAAAAAAAAGGCCTTCCAGTGGGACGTGAATGTTTCTTTCTGCCTGTGTTCCCACAGTGTTCCCAGCCTTCTGCCGGCGTCCAGCTGTATGACACAGGCCTCCAAAACGTAAGTGAGATTCCCCGATGAATGACGCATGCAATCGCAACTCGCTGCTTGCGTGGACGAGGCAACAGCCGTCTCGTGAGTGGCAGAGCGTGTTTGCTGGTGGGGAAGGGGGTGCTGAGGGCAGCATGGCCTTAACCCAGCAGCGTGAGTTGGACCCTGGGCTTCTGCAGACGTTGGATCCAGACCCTCCTGTGGCCCTCTGTTTGTAGAAAGGTTTTCACTTCCTGACAGCCCTTTGAGAAATTTTTGCTCCTCTGTAGGTAGCTAATGGGGGTCATCATGGGCTGACAGGCACCCCAGTGCCCAAGGGTTTCTGGAGAGAAGTCCGGGGGAGCGGCGGGTTCCTGGGAGGTGGGAGCAGCCTCCAGCAACAGCAGGGTCTTTGCTGCTAATGCTTCCAGGGAAGGGAATTTGAGGAAATGCTTGAATAGGAATAAGGAGAGCTGGCAACAAATGTGCATTTCATTTTATGAACATTTCATGGTGAAACTTAAAACTTCCACAAAATTTGGGGGACTGGATAGCTCAGGGGATTAGTAATGGGATACAGAGCCTTTCATCTCACCAGTGCCTTTTCAACTGCAGCTCAAGTCAATACCAGCGACTGAAAGTTGTTACCATCTGATGGCTTATGTGTAATGAGTTGATGGTCTCACTCCATTTCCTGGTAGTCAGGTATCTGCGGCTGACGCACACAAGCACACCATAAAGCCTGGCTGCTCGCCAGCCTTGTTGGCAGCCTCTGCCCAACAACTGGATGAGTCTGAGAGTGAAATATCCCGTTTGCTTCTAGCTGGGAGCTTTATCAGGTAGTGTCCTGGCTTGTGCCGCGTGTGAGAAATGTGTAAGGTGGGAAAGCAGCGGGCCAACTTAGAGCAGTGGTTTTATGTAGACATCTTCCATCTGTACCGAGAGCTACAAGGAATAACGTTTTGTTGCAAGGACCTCCTCTTCAGATGCTCACCCCTCAGTGAAGCCATGACGTATGCAAGATGTATGTTTTGCAAACAGAGCAAAGACGTTACGGCACAGGGCTTTCTGTTTAAAATAATGTCACTGCTTTTCTCCCCCTCCCCAAAGTGGTTCTAAGTAGAACCTGGAGCACATTTTACAAGCATTTGTTTATTAATGCATCTGTGATGTGACTCTAGCGCAGGGCTGCACCATCATCCCCCTTTCCAGCTGGGGAAACTGAGGTAGAGAGAAACCAAAGGAAGGAGCAGATATTCCAAGATAAAAAATTCAGGAGTTTGTGGGTGCTGACCCTGTGCCAGGTCTGATAATGGATTTAGACCATCTGTATGCTCTCTGCTTCTCCCTCAGTTGGGACATCGGCCCTTGGTCTTTCTATCATGGATCTAAAAACGGCCCTTCAGATGAAGCTGAAGAAAAAGACTGTTGCCTGGGGGATGTGTTCATTCACCGCTTTGTGCTCTAGAGACCTCATAGTTAGGACATGGTTTGGAACAAGGTGGCTCCTAGTGAAGGTGTCCAAGCATAGATTTTGTTGGTTCTGTTCAAAGTCATGGTGAGGGGTGATGATGGGATGGAGAACTGGTTACAGAGAGCAGGGGGAAGGCGAGGAGGCAGCGGCGGGCTCTTCCCGAGCAGGGACAGTTTACATGGGTGTTCTGTGAGCAAAGGAGGGCGAGTCTGGCCTTTTCTGGTGAGTAGCCCATCAGTCAGACTGCCAACAGTTGGTTCTTGGCAGCATCAGTTCAACGTTGTCATCGGCTCTGCCCACTTCTTTGCAGGCATCCCAAAATGTTGTAATTTGTAGGTACGGTATTTTTAACCATGAAATCAGTGTCTCTAGGCACGCTATGACCGCAGAATGGTTTTCAACGCAGGGGTGTAGACAAAAACGAAGGGTTTGTTTTGGTTCATGAGCACTATGGAGGGGCTCTCTCCCCGGGGAGGGAGGGCCGGGGTTCCTGTAGTAGAGCTCACCCCTCTGTTCTCTGGCTGCAAGTCCACCGGGAGAAGCCGTTGAGCTGGGGATGTGCGTGTGGATGTGGGCAGTGAGGCATTACTAGGGCATGTGCAGAATTCCCGTGAATGACCACAGCGCTTTGCTGAACAACTATCAGAAGGTTTCTCACCCATCCTCGAGGGAGGATGCTGTGCTTCCAAAAAAGATTCCCAACGGATGTAATGAAATTCATCCGGTTCTGGACCAACGGTCCAACCGTTGCTCTTCCTGTGGCTGTTTTGCTCTTCATTATCTCCCTGGGAAGAGGTTGTTCTCTTGAGCAACAATATCCCCAAACCAGTTTGGTTTCTGCAGTGTCCATATTTAGTGGGACTGGTTTTTATTTAGAAGCAGCTTTTTGCATGGGTGTGAAGATGCTCTGCGCCATGTGAGCAATGTTAAATGGGCTTTGCCCCCTGGTCTGTAGCTGGAGAAAATGTGTGAGAGATTTCCCTGCTGCTAACAAGCATTGTGTTTGCCTTCCTCTTTGGGGGTGGGATAGATCTGGGGAAAGAAAAAAAAAAAAAAAAAAAAAAAAAAGGCCTTCCAGTGGGACGTGAATGTTTCTTTCTGCCTGTGTTCCCACAGTGTTCCCAGCCTTCTGCCGGCGTCCAGCTGTATGACACAGGCCTCCAAAACGTAAGCGAGATTCCCCGATGAATGACGCATGCAATCGCAACTCGCTGCTTGCGTGGACGAGGCAACAGCTGTCTCGTGAGTGGCAGAGCGTGTTTGCTGGTGGGGAAGGGGGTGCTGAGGGCAGCATGGCCTTAACCCAGCAGCGTGAGTTGGACCCTGGGCTTCTGCAGACGTTGGATCCAGACCCTCCTGTGGCCCTCTGTTTGTAGAAAGGTTTTCACTTCCTGACAGCCCTTTGAGAAATTTTTGCTCCTCTGTAGGTAGCTAATGGGGGTCATCATGGGCTGACAGGCACCCCAGTGCCCAAGGGTTTCTGGAGAGAAGTCCGGGGGAGCGGCGGGTTCCTGGGAGGTGGCTGCAGCCTCCAGCAACAGCAGGGTCTTTGCTGCTAATGCTTCCAGGGAAGGGAATTTGAGGAAATGCTTGAATAGGAATAAGGAGAGCTGGCAACAAATGTGCATTTCATTTTATGAACATTTCATGGTGAAACTTAAAACTTCCACAAAATTTGGGGGACTGGATAGCTCAGGGGATTAGTAATGGGATACAGAGCCTTTCATCTCACCAGTGCCTTTTCAACTGCAGCTCAAGTCAATACCAGCGACTGAAAGTTGTTACCATCTGATGGCTTATGTGTAATGAGTTGATGGTCTCACTCCATTTCCTGGTAGTCAGGTATCTGCGGCTGACGCACACAAGCACACCATAAAGCCTGGCTGCTCGCCAGCCTTGTTGGCAGCCTCTGCCCAACAACTGGATGAGTCTGAGAGTGAAATATCCCGTTTGCTTCTAGCTGGGAGCTTTATCAGGTAGTGTCCTGGCTTGTGCCGCGTGTGAGAAATGTGTAAGGTGGGAAAGCAGCGGGCCAACTTAGAGCAGTGGTTTTATGTAGACATCTTCCATCTGTACCGAGAGCTACAAGGAATAACGTTTTGTTGCAAGGACCTCCTCTTCAGATGCTCACCCCTCAGTGAAGCCATGACGTATGCAAGATGTATGTTTTACAAACAGAGCAAAGACGTTACGGCACAGGGCTTTCTGTTTAAAATAATGTCACTGCTTTTCTCCCCCTCCCCAAAGTGGTTCTAAGTAGAACCTGGAGCACATTTTACAAGCATTTGTTTATTAATGCATCTGTGATGTGACTCTAGCGCAGGGCTGCACCATCATCCCCCTTTCCAGCTGGGGAAACTGAGGTAGAGAGAAACCAAAGGAAGGAGCAGATATTCCAAGATAAAAAATTCAGGAGTTTGTGGGTGCTGACCCTGTGCCAGGTCTGATAATGGATTTAGACCATCTGTATGCTCTCTGCTTCTCCCTCAGTTGGGACATCGGCCCTTGGTCTTTCTATCATGGATCTAAAAACGGCCCTTCAGATGAAGCTGAAGAAAAAGACTGTTGCCTGGGGGATGTGTTCATTCACCGCTTTGTGCTCTAGAGACCTCATAGTTAGGACATGGTTTGGAACAAGGTGGCTCCTAGTGAAGGTGTCCAAGCATAGATTTTGTTGGTTCTGTTCAAAGTCATGGTGAGGGGTGATGATGGGATGGAGAACTGGTTACAGAGATGACTGAGCTGTGGGGCTGGTTGTGGTCCCCAGGTGAGACTCCCTTGCCACCGGGCAGCGATCCGTGGAGGATGTCAGTCCCCCGATGGGGCATGCATGACTGAGCATCCCTCGGTACCCCACCCCGCCAGGGATTTCTAACCCCATCTCTGGCAGGAGGATCCCTGGGCCCTGCCCACGGGGAGCAGTTACAGGCTGGTGTAATGTGCTGCCTGTGAGCACCCATGGACCAAAGCAGTGGTGGGATGAGGCTCCCTGTGCCCCACTGCCCTTTCCACGGTTATACAGAGCCAGGCACAAGCAGGCCGTTAGTAAACAAATGATGTCAGCTCCCGCTGGCGTTATTTTTAAGCACTTTGTATATATTACTTGTCTGTATGTATCTTTGGACTGTTCTTTCTCCCCCTCCCACTGCCTCTCAATCACCCACAGAGCTTTTTTATTTTTTTTTTCTTTTGGTTAAAACCAACATCTGTAGATTTGTTCTTAACAAAAATAAAGCCATCCATCTCCTTTGGCCTGCCGTTCTGTCATGTAAGCTCAGGAAAACTGGCTCGGTCAAGGTTTACAGTAGCTGTCGCAGCCCGCAGTGGGAAAGGCACTTATCTGTAGAGGAGGGTTAGCAGTTCTCAAGAATGCATCCTTCCCTCGGACTGAGGGGGTGGCTTTTGTTTATCCTCTGGCACACAATGAAATGATGGGAAAACATGCTTGGATGCACTGCAGTAGTAAGGTGGGGCAGGGCAGTGGTTAAAAATGGAACGGAGCCTTTGATCCCCAGCCAGAGCAGATGACTCCCAGGGTTTGGGGTTTAGGGTGGACGTCATGTTCTTTCTCTCCATCTCTGTGTACAGATTGAAGAGTTCCCCTCCTACCTAACGAGCAGAAAAAAACCTCCAAAGGCAGGCTTGGGGGAAGAGAGGGATTGCAAGTGAGGTTGGAAGGAGGGAGGGGGTTCGGGAAGCCCGTCTGGCCCCTGCCGTCATGCCTGGCTCAGGTGGGTGCTAGAGGAGGGGGTGCAAGCCCGAGCCTTCCCAACAGCCAGCCAAGGCTGCCAAATGCAGCGAGCATCCCAAGATCTCAAAGCACCACAGCAAGGAGCGTGCAGCTGAGCCTCTGGGCTGTTGCCTTGGTGGGGGACGCAGGGGCTGGCTGGGGCCAAGCAGTGAGTCATGACAGCGGCTCGAGTTTGTGACAATGTTTTTCCTGTTAATCTCCCCCAGAAAACACAATGGAAACTCCATAATTCAGGAGATAGCCTGGGGCATACCACAACTCCAGAGGGTCCTCGCAGGAGGCTCCGAGTCCTCCCCAACATTTCCCAGCAGCCAGACCAGGTAGCGAATAACCGCCCAAGTCTGAGAGATCGAAGGGGAGCGATAGACTATGACGTGCTTGCGCTTAGTCCTGCTCTATCCCAGAGCTGGAGAGGGACGCTCCAAGACGCTGGAGTGCTGACTCCTTGGAGCCAGAGTATATCATCTGTTAAGTCTCTGGCACGACAGACTTGCTTTAGAGTGAGCGAATTAAAGGTCGTCTCTCAAAATCTGGTTAATGCCACATGCCAGAGCAGACAGACACAGAAACAGGGGGGATGATAGATACTCAGATGTATAGATCAATCTGTGGCTCAAGGCGTGTTTGTTTCTTACTCAGTTATGTTTCTGTAGCCTAGGTATATTGGGTTTATTATTTATAG
Source organism: Egretta garzetta (assembly GCF_000687185.1). Taxonomy (NCBI): domain Eukaryota; kingdom Metazoa; phylum Chordata; class Aves; order Pelecaniformes; family Ardeidae; genus Egretta; species Egretta garzetta. The sequence continues at coordinate 1,999,465 of NW_009260350.1, read as the reverse complement.
TGTCAGGGGGAGTAATCCTGTGTGTTTGAATTTATTTGCTGTGCTATGTGGCTGATTTGGAACACGTCCTGTTGTGGGGTTTTTTATTATTTTTTTGCTAAGGAGCTCAGCGATCATTTGGCACTGAGAACAGGAAAAATCTAAAAAAAAAAAAACAAACTCAAGATCTCATTTAACCGTTTAACTTATCAGCACTTAGCCACTGCGTACGTGTTGGAGATAGCCGAGGGACCCTGTGCGGCCTCGACTCAACGGCTCTTTGGTGGAATTTAAGCACACGCCTAAAGCTAGACGTGCCTTGCCGGACGGTGGGCACGGTAAGGATGGCCTCGCCCCGGGCGGTG
>NW_009260350.1:1937671-1999097 GCF_000687185.1 Egretta garzetta | reverse complement strand
TTAAAATTCACTTCAGTGTTTTAACATGAATCATTCATTCCACTAGTGAGATGACTGAGGAGTCTGGGGAAAAAAAAAAAAAAAAAGCATGCAGAGGAGCATCAGAACATCTAAAGGGATGCGGATGGGGGACTTGGACCCAAGGACTTCAGCAGTTTGGAGGCATCCTTCAGATGCTTAAGGAGAATCTTGCTTTTCCCTTTTTCTTTATTAAACTCAGGGTTCTGGACTTGTTTTCTCCTTGCATTTGTGTGTCTTTGTATCGCTCTGGCCAGCAACGATAACCTGGGGCTTTGCTTCTGAGCTGAGCCACGGCTCCCCTGTGTGGAGCCGGCTCCACATCTGCAGCGGCTCTCGCCTGGGAGAGACATGGTGTCCCAGAAGGAGGGAAGGCAGTGGCAAGGCAAGGAGGGAGGCGGCGTGAATTTTATATTTATTTGGGGTACCAGAGGCAGAGCACGCTGCTTTTGTAGCGCTCTGAGCAGGGGTTAGGCAGGTTGCAGTGCAGAGTTAACATGGGAGTTGTCCCTTTGGTCGTACAGGTGAACCTGAGTCAAGAGACTCTGGACCCCAACACGTGCAAACGTATGGCTGGGGCAGGAAACTTAACTCCTCTGCAAAAGACTTCCTAAGAAATTGGGACTCTTGAGGCACCAAGCACTGAGTCGCGTGGTCCTGGACAGAAGTCAAGGGTCGTCCTTAACCCTCAGAGCCCCTCAGCAATTCAGTTCTCTAGAGGATTCCTCCTTGCGTGGTGCCCCATGTCAGGGAATTCCCTGATCGCATCTCTCTGCAACTTGAACTAAGACCTCGGGCTGCGCAGCCAAAAGCTGAGTTGGACGTATGTCCTCTGAGCGCAGGGGATGGCTCTGGCCTGTTACATTTGCAAAAGTAGTTTAAATGCAACATTAAGGCCAGGAAACCCAACCCGCATAGCCTGGAAGCTTTGCATTGTAAGTAGGCTGAGGCATCGTTAATTCAGCTGCTTTGCTTGCCTGTGGTATTAACTACGCTTGTTCTCCTTGTTATGTGTAAAACTTGACACTTTGCTATTTCTGACTTTTGATCTATACCAAACTGGAGACCCAGCCTGTTCCAAACACACACAGTTTGGCTGAGTGGACGCCTCAGTAGAAACTTGAGTTTGTGGAATTGTTCCCCTTAGCGTGGTTTCTTACCTTTAACGTTGGGGACGTGTTTATCGTTACTGTGCATTCAGGGAAGGGGTATTGCTGCTGGTTCCTTCTTTATCCTTGGTATTGTCTCACTTCCAAGATATCGGAGGGGAAGGAAGTACATGAATTCTTTTAAAATGTGCAGCATTGCCCCTCCTAATGAGTTTCAAGGTGTGTTACTCTCAGCATCAACATGTATATTTGAATTATTCTCCCAGTCTGTCTGACTGTTGGAAATATCAGAAATCCTACTGATGTGATTACTATGGTACAAGGAAAAATATCTCCATGTAGGCTGGTACAAGGAGACAGAAGGTAGCCCCAGCCCACTCCAGACTGCCCGGATGGTAGGCGGCTTGGTCATGGGCAGAGGGAACTTGGGTCGCTGCTCCCTTGTCTTCCTTTGGAGGCACCTTCCAAGGTGTATCCATGTCTCTGTGGCAAAATTCAGCACAGTGCACAGTGTTGTGGGTCTCTCTTGAGCACGTTCCCAGTAACACTGGTCCAGCCTTTCTTCCGTCTCTACTCTGTTTAACAGGTTGCACTGAAAAGAAAAAACAGATTTTGGCTAAAATCAAAATGTTTTCCAAGACTGTCAGCTTCAACTAAATTTTCCAGCAGACGAAGTTGGCATGACTTCCTTCGGCTTTCATGTTTTGTTTGGATAACATCAAAAGGCTCTTGTTTCAATGGACTAGGATCTTGTCATTTCAGCACTGGCATTTCACATCGTCTTGGTTTCTCTGTTACAGTAAATAAACCTTTTGGTGTTACAGCGAGCAAGGGGGTTGGTGACCCCAGACGAGGTGTAACAGACCTTTAAAGGGAATGGATGATGCCTGTATACCTCTTCCAAAAGGGGCTCAGAGAGCACGGCTTCGCAGGGTGATGGAGGTAGGGTAGGGCTTCCCACCAGGGTGACCTACAGAGAGGGAGCGTGAAGGAGGAGCCAGTTGCCTTTACAGTCCGCCAGTATTCAGCACCGAGCTGTAGCTGAGTTGTCCTCATCCACGGGAGGGATTTGGTTTTACCAGAACAGAAAGGATGCAGTTTTCTTCCAAATGGAAAACTCTGGGACTTCTTACTCTGTAGAAAACTTCAAAATCTTGGCTGTTTTTCTCCAAATGGGAATCTAAGTGAGTTTTGTCACACTGGAAGTTGTGACAGATAGGGGACGATGCTTTCTGCCCGGCCTCAGCTCCCAAGAGCAGCTACTGTTGAAAACCCTGCCGTACGGCTCGGGAAAGCTGCCTTTGACTACAGCAAATGGTGGGTTTTTGGGTTTTAATCACAGAGAAGTGTTTGAAACGAAGATACTTTCAAGGCTTTGGGTTAGCACAGCTCCCCAGGTTTTGGGGCTGTCAAGTGTGTCCCATGGGTAATGCTGATGATCCATTTTTTCACCCTAATGCTCTACTTCAACAGGTTTATTTTAAATGATACTTTTTTAAATGCGTGAAGTTTTCCTGGGAGGATAAAGAAAGATCCTTCCCCCATGTCTTTGATGGAGAAAGAAAGGCAGACTAAGCTGTGAAGAACAGGCAAAGGGTCATTACGTTAAGGTGGGATGGTTTATCGTCGCTCACTGTTTGGTTCTCAGTCCCATTGGTGTTTCCAAACTGAAGCCCAGAGGATGATTTTCCCATTTATGAGGCTGAATTGCTTGTGTACGTTCCTAAATTCATGGGGTGTGTTTGGTTCTAAGCTAACAATATTTCTCAGCAGGTACTGCTGGTAAAACCACAGACCTGTGAAAGCACAGGCGGTTCTTTGCAGACGCTTTGTCTCCCTCGTAGGCGCCAGTGGGGAAGGTGAAGGGGAACTCTGCTGCCTTCTTTCCTGGCTTCGGTTGCAATCTCTTCTCACGGCTGTGGACCATTAAGCAGGGCATGCTGCCTTCCCTTGGTGCCTGTGCTGGACGGTTGGGTTTACTCAACCCAAAGATATATGGTTGCATTTGAATGAAAACTACATCTGAAACCAGTTTTATCAGTTTCCTGGAAGATGACAGGGAGAAAATATGTGAAAAATGTCTTTTCACCACTGTTGGGGTTTTTTTGTCTTTTTGTTGCCCATTGCATCAAGCTTCCTTATCATTTAACCATGAGAAAATGTTTTCACCCAATAAAACAGAGGCCAAACCCTCATGGGGTTCATTAAGGGGTGACTGGTGTGACTGGCGATACCTGATCTCGAATGCAAGGGGAGCGTCAGCTCCAGGCCCTGTGCTTTGGTCCGGCATTTATTTGCTCACTGGTGATGTTTTGGGGCAGGGAAGGAGAGATACTTTTCTCCTGCTTAAACCAGCTCTGCTGGGCTGAGCTTGCTTGCTGCGGGTGAGCTCAGCTCTGCTTGCAGGTAAATGAGAGGAGCAGCCAGCGCCTCGCTGAGCTCCTTCTTTGCCCAGGACAGGAAAGAGCAGCAGCTCTCGCTTCTCCGTGGCTGCGCTGGGACTCCCAGTAGGAGCAGCCGTGCAAAAGGATAAGGGGGCGTTTGACAGCCCGTGCCTGTCTTGCACAGAAACAGGGTAAGAAACGTTCTCACTTTCAGTGACTTCGCCACTAGGCAATATATTTTTCCCATCTCTCCCGGTGGATGCAGCTTTCCTATCTGCATAACAACATATTACTTAGGTCACTTCACAGCTATGAGGCTGTTGTGTGGATTCCCTCTCTTCTAGGAATTCTGCCGATGAATCATCGACACTTAAGGCCATAGTTTGATGTCTTTATTCACACTTAATGCTAGTACTTGGCCACAAAAGTAATCCTGTGGAATCCAATGGGACTAACTGTGGAGTTATATACTATTAAATCTTTGGCCTTTTAACAGAGTAATGGGTTACAGCCAGATTTGTGAATAAAACTGAAATGTGGTCCTGGCTTTCGGAAGGGTTGGGAGTAGCAGAGGGCAAAATTTTTCATGATGAAACCTAGACCCATGTGAAAATTCCCTGCTAGCTAGCTTCGTTGTAAACCCTCGGATGTGATCCTCAGGGGAAAGGCGGTCGGGCCCACCTGGCCTCGCTGCTCAGAGCGGCCGCTGGAGTTGGGAACAAATTACGTCCCAGGTCGGGGGGGGGAGTTGGGGTATTTTTTTTTCATTTGTTCACTGTTGTTGCAATTAAGATGTTTCAGACCATAATAAATAACCATTTTTCTAGAGTAAGAGTGCTTTAATGCTGGATGCGTTGCAGCATTCTGCCTCGTGGGCTGTTGGGAGACGCAGGCACAGGAGATGCAATCCCACTTTCCAGGAGGGGGATTTGGATCTGATGGTGCTGCTGTTTATTTTTTGTAGGAGAGCATTGCTCAGGTCTCCCCTCCGATTCTACGTGGGTTTGCTGGAATTTTCTGGAGCAATGTGCAGACTTCAGTTCGGCTGCCTTGGTGGGTGGGTGACAACCATTAACCTCGCTTTTTTAAAAAAAAATTACAAAATTGGAAAATACAATTGTTCAAAAAGGCATCAGCATTGTTATTGGTCTCAACAGTTCTTGGTAACGTGGTGCTTGATGAGCTTCAGATGTAACACCGAGGGTGGGAGTGCTGGATCAAGAGTTGTGGGGGGAGGAAGCCCCCCCAGTTTAGCCCTTATAAAAGTGGGGATGGGGTTGGTGACAGACGTGCAGTTGTGTCCAGCTGATGTGCTTTCCTGTGTGTTGGTGGACAAAGAGGCGTAGGAGGCAATTGAAGAGAATAAGGCCACCTTTTGGTGTGTTCTCTGCCATCTGCAGCCCCACTGTAGGATGGGGAACAGCAGCACTCCCAGCTACGTCCCACCAAAGCGAGACAGGACAGCCGCTCCCCTTCTGCACAGACCAGGCTGCAAGCAGTGTTCACATTGCAAAAGGAAAAAGAGATCCAGACCTGGTGAATCATGACGTTCCTGTGCCTTTCTTGACGTTCTCTAAGAAAAAAACCAAAACCAATAAACAGTTGTGGATCACAAATCTTCATTCAGTGAACCCTCAGGAGTCAACCTCAGCCGCAGGGCTGCAGCCTCCAGGATGGAGGGGATGGTGCCCTGGTGTGACGAAGTCCTGTCCGGCCCCGCTCAGCTGGGAGCAGGGAGCAGCTCCTCGAGCACAGCCATGCCCCGGGCGCCGCAACAGCCCTTTTCAATGTGCCCAAGACGAGAAACACCAGCAAACAGCAGAGACACTCCAGTGCAGCTGTATAAAATTACACCGCAGGGGAGGAGGGTGGGGAAATGAAGAACAGCCATACATCCTCCCTCGGACAGGGCTTGGTTTACGCTGCTCTGCCGAGGGTTTGTTTTCTTTTATCCTAGATTGGATTGCGGCAACGGGGGCTCTACGTGAAAACATGGCCCAGCGCAGCAGCTCTGTGGCTCATGGCATTGCCGGTCTGCTTGCCAGAGCTCCTGCAAGGACCCAACATGGAAGCCTTGAAGTCCCTTTCTTCCATCTCTGCCTCTCCCTTCCCCCCTTCCCCTCCCAAGGTGCTTTTAATCCCTTTGGTTAATGTGAAATTAAGATAATGAGTCAAAGAGAAGAGAGGACTGGGAAGGGGGCGGTGGGGGGGAAAGGGGGAAAGAAAAGAAAATAGAAAGAAGAGAGATTCTTCTGACAGATAATTAGGGAGATTGGTTTACCAGCCAGGGACTAATGCTGGCTTCCCAGCTCAAACAGTCCCTCGTGACTCATTTTGTGCCTTTAATTTCTATGGGGTTCCTTAAGCAGGTGCCCCCTGACAGGTAGTCAATAGAGGACTTCTGGCTGAGCACCAGCGCCTCTTTGGAGAGGTCAGATTCGGAGGTCAGAGAGCAAGGCCTGGGAGGTTGGCGGGTCAGGAGCCATCACGGTGACAGATGAACCTAAACGTGTTCCCTTCTCCCAGGCTCTCCCTGGCAGAGCGGCAGCGCTGGCGTCTCTCGAGACCGGCCCCCTCTTTGCTAAGAGACGTTCCTGTTCGTCTCCCGCTCGCACCTCTCAACTGCTCTTCATTAGCCAGAGGATAGGGCTTGTTCGCAGCCCTGGATCCGATGCTGAGAGGGTGCTGTCTCCATACCTCTCAACTGGTCCTCATTAGGTGGAACAGTCCTCTTTTGTCCTGCATGAAGCCCCCTTTGTTTCTCCGCCACAGCGGGGCTGCAGGAGCAGAACCTGATACAAAACAATGCAGCATTATTTAGCCAGGGCTGTAAGTCAAGGAGAGCGCAACATTTCGGGAAGCTCTCGCTGCCTTAGCCTGTGCGTGTGTAAACACCCCCCGATTCTCACTGTCCGTCTGTCCGTCCTCCCCACTCTCAGCTCGATGCCTCTTGCTGGTGTTTCTAACTGGAGTTGACACCATCTTCCACCAGCTGATGTTGGAGGACCACTCCGAGAATGTGTTTCTAAGGTGGTGTAGCTACGAGGAACCTCTTCCTTCCATTTTTTTCACTGGCAGAGAGTGACTTTTATTCTGCTTCTCTGTATTTGGGGGGGACTCTGCACTCCCCCCTTTCCTTGAGCGGTTTGCATGGGGTCCCCTACTCTGGCAGCATCTCCCTGCTTGGCGTGGGGGATCCACAACCATTTCGCTTTGCTCTCACCCCTCCTGGGCTGCCTCCCTGCTGCCAGCAGCTGAGGTTGTGTTGGCTGGAGCCTGATTAGTCATTCTGTCTGAGATTTCTTTCAGATTGAGGATAATGATGGCAAAAAAAAGAAATTAATTTTCTGTATAATTGGATTCCTGCTTTTCCCTGAAGAGCTAATGCCTTTTTAAAAAGCAGCGTCTATCACCTCTGCGTTGGTGGCTGCAATGCTACTTGCAAAGTGGTATCGCCACAGGAGTGTCTGGTAGGTTATAAATCGGGTGGCAGAATTAAATGCTTATGTGCCTGGAGTGCCAAGGTCGGGTCCCTGATCCCATTAGCCACTTCTTTTGCCTAGAAACAGCTGGAGCAGAGCTAAGCATCAGCTGCAAAACGCCTCATTCAAGTAGAAACTGCAGAGGCAAAGTGAAAAGAAATGAACACAACTGTCGTGCTTTTGGGTCCCATCCACTCCAAAATCGTGAGGACTGGGATTAAACAGTGTCAAACCCCCAAGAAAGATAACAAAGCCTGATTTTTCTTTTTTTTTTTTTTGGAGCAACTGGGGAGCCAAAATGCTGCTTGTGATGAATGGTGTTTGCAAAATTAAGATCGTTTTTAAGTATTTAAAAAAACCCAAACCACCAATGTGGATCAAGCCACAGCAGAGCTTCGTAGAAACGGGAGTGAGGACAAGGAGCTCATTGTCCATGTGCTGGTGGCCCAAAGAGAGGAACTTCTCTGTCCTATGCCAGAGTCTGAATGTGAAAGTCCTCTATAAATCCAACCTGATTTGTGAGTTAATTGGAGTGGGGAAACCAGGACAGCAGTAGGGAGAAACAGGTCTTTGTGGGTTTCCTGGTACACCTCTCCCAAAGAGATCTTCCTTCATTTGAATAATGTTTCTGTGGCCTGCAGGGCAAGCGCTTACACTGACATCTCTGTGCCAAGACTGTTGCGTCATATTGGTCAAGGTTTATTTTGATACAACCACAAATGGCGTCACATGTTGCACAACGGCCGAACCAACATTTTGGCCACCTTGGGAAGCCCTTGCCTGGTGACCTCGAGCCCTGCCACCGAATCAAAAGGGTGCTGTGAGAGCTGGGGCAATGGCTGGAGTTGTGCATCTACAGCCTGTTGGGTATTGGATGTTCCCACCCTCTTGTACACTTTAATCCTGTGCAACCCATGCAGAGAAACTGGTACAGGGCTGGAAATTCTGCCCAGTGGCTTGAGCGAGGGTTGTATCCAGTGGTTTTGTTGCAGGCTGGTGCCTTGCTTTCATTTTGTGCTCCCCCTGTGCTACCTTGCTGGTGGGTGGAATTTTTTGGCACCGCCAGAGCAACTTGTGTCAGATGCCCAGGGCTCACCACACCTGCAGCAGGGTGGTTGTCCTAAGAGAGCAGCAGGACTCAGACTGGCTCCATGCGGCAAACTGGGAGCCATTTCCTCCTGGAGGTTGGATTTGCTTTGTGGCCAAGGTGGGCCACCAGAATGGCCAAGATGGGGTCCGGCGCAGTGCTGGGCTTCAGGGCTGCTCCCTCTTTACGGCTCTTTCAGCTTGCAAACACTGTAGCAGGGTGGGACTTTCAGTCTGGCAACTGAGGGGTTTGTGTTTTATTTTGAACTGTAAATACAACACAATTGTGTTTATATAATGCAGTTATGTGAGATGCTGCATATGGGTTTTAAATAGAAGAAGGGTTAAATTTAGCCTCCTCTTTTTTTTTTTTTTTCCTCCCATTGATTTTGCAGAGATAGACTCGTGTTTGAAAGACTTCTCACCCTCGAGTTTACCGGGCTGTGTGCTGCATGATCTCATTGCTCTCACTCTTTCTCCACCCTTCCCTCCTGGTGTTTGCTATTCTGACTGAAGATGAGACATAAAAAGTTAAACAAACTTTTTAAAGACAGGGAACGCATCATCCTATGTGTTTACGCAGTACTAAACACAACAAGATCATTATCTGGAGGCACTGGAGACCGGATTCACATTGGATATAAATGAGCAAAGTTCCCACCAAGTACGTGATTTACACCAGTGTAGGGTTTGGCGCCAGGGTGTATAAAGATGAGCAAGAAAAAAAAAATTCAGTTTTGCCAACTTGTACTTTTAAGCATGCCAGCACTCCTTATCCTCCGATTAGAAAGGGGAAAAAATGACTGGAAGAAACAAACGAAACAGGCTGAACATAATCACAAGAGCAAACTTCCAAATTATGAGCTTATTTATACTTTTAAACCTGACTCAGTTCTTTTCCAGCCAGCAGCAAAGTGCCGATGACTGGGTCTGAATTTCCCCACTTCTTAGAGGTCAACACTTGGAATTTGCCTCCTAAAACGAGCTGAAACAGTATCTGGGATTCAGATCCAATAGCCAGCGATGCAGAGGGTTGTGCAGATTGCACTGGCTTTGTCGCATGGCATTTTAGGAGAAGCTTTTCCTCAGCTTCAGTCTCTGCTGAGGTTATTTTCAAGTTTCCCACAGGTTCTGGGTTCTCTGCAGTAAACAGTTGTAATTTTATGGTTGGAGGTAAATCCTCGGGTCAGCTAAGCCGACTCTATTGTCATGTTTTCAAGGCTCTCAACCAGCAGCATCCCCTCAAAACCACTTTGATAAAGTGGTTTTAGGTTTACAGACTGGGTCTCTGAGGAAGAAATTCATAATTTACCAAAGCCATGCAGAAAGTCGGAGCAGGTTCCCAACTCAGGGCTGTTATTGTCCAGCTATTTTCATGCTGCTGCTTCTGCTCTTTCCATCCAACTGATACTTCTGACTTTCTTCTGGGGCACTACAGCCATGCTTGTAAGAAATTCCCTTCTTTTATAGCATATAAAGAAATATCTTCCCTATTTAACAGGTGAGGAAACTGGGGAGGTGAGGTTAAACCAGAGATACTTTGGAGGAAGAGGAGGGATGGCACAACCTCGTGCCTGTCCCTGTCTACGTGGCCTGGAGCCATGTCTCAAGTCTGCTGCTGATCAGGTTGGGCTAATGGAAAGGGGGACAGCAGGGCATCCTGCCCCACCGACTGTGCTCATAATTTTGTGCCTGCAGGATGATGGAGTAACCCGGCCATGTGGAGGCAGGAACTCTGCTCCCGTTGAGCTTTCCGTGGTCTTCCTTAGCACTGCCCTAGGTGGCTTAGGTGAAAATTGGTGAAAGACTGGGAAAATCCTAGTTTCTCAAGGGTTTAAAAGACTGACCACATTTTAAAATACTTATTTCTCACCCCAGATAATTAGTATTTTCAGAATTGGAAAGATTAATAAAGGCATGACCAACTTCTTGGACTTACTGAATCTGATTTCCAGTTGAAAATCAAGGCAAAGCGAGGGGTTTTGGTAAGCTGATTGGTCTTTCTGCAAGAAATAAAAAGGAAAATCATAATGTTGAGTTTTATTCTCTTAGGAAGGAAAAAAAACTGTCTGAAAGAGATGCTTTTGGAGGAAAAAATTGAGCAGTCAGCCAAAGTTTTGGTCATACCTTATCCATAATTCCCTACAGCCTGGAAGAGTCTTCCAGTTTGTCACTTGTCCTTCACTCATATTTGTGAACTAAGTACAAGTATGAACTTCTCCCAGCTCTAACACGGGTGGGATATATATGGGGAACTTGGGCAGACAGACAACGTGCAGAAATAGTTTTGGGTTGTTTTTTTTTCCTAACATGTATCCAAGGCTTAAAATAATCTGTACACCCTGAGGACCTCTCCGTTATCCCACCATTCCTTCAGGAGAGGATTGCCACTGCTTACTGGCAGCAGAGCTTTGATGCACAGAAGAAATCTGAATAATTTCCCGCATTGTGAGACCTGGAGTGGTTCTCCCAGCCTGTGTAAGGTTTAAATTGGTGGATGGACTGGTACTCCCATCATTCTCTAGGCCTACTGGTGACATACCAAGTCTACGTGACATTTATTGGTTTCAAGCTTGGCCCGTGCTGGGTTTGAAGCCCAGGTTTATTTTTGAAGATGGGGCGGTGCCATGCTTGAAAGGCACAGAAGTCAATGCCCGTTTTTGCCGTTTGCACTGTCCATGGTCTCTTCTGTGGCTGCCTTCCAGGACTCCCTAACTCCATGCTAATTGGGTGCTGGCTCCAGGCTTTCTATTTTAATACTGTTTGATGATAATAATCATTCCCGCAGGATGAATGGTTGAGAACAAAGACAGGAAATGTCCCCCTGATTAGATAGAGGCAGGGGAGTCATTGGAGGAAAAAAACAAATGACAAAAATGACAAATGAGGGTCCTGTAACTTCTGCCATCCTCCTGGGGCATGTGGAAGGGCCTGGAAGGATACGTGAAAAATACCATAATTTACTGGTTTGGCAAACCACACGTTGAAAGTCTTCAAGTATCATCTCCATCTGCAAACAAAGGCCAGCAGGAGAGATAAGGCCAGGCAGCTACCAGAACTGAGCTGTTTGGGGCACAGTTACACAAAGCCTCCTTCATTCCAATCATACTGAAACTAAGATGTAGGTTTGGTAGTTGAACAGGATATGAGCTATGTCTACAATGTATTCTGAGTGCGGACCTGAGCGCTAGTTGGAGCCTGACCTTGTTTTGTGTTGACTTGTGTTGCTGTAAGGCCATGCCCAGGCTAAGCTTGGTGCACTCCTTGGGAAATGCCAGAGAAGTGGGCCATGCTGTCCCTCAACAGTAACCCATATGTGTACACATCTGTGGAGTAGATGGATGCGGTCTATCTGGCTTCTCAGTTTCTGGGTAAATCTGTCTTTACAGTATTATCAGATATTTCCAGGATCCTAAAACGGCTTGGAGGTCTCTTGCTGCAAGGGCAGGAAGGTTCTGCAGGAGCCTGCGTTGGGCTTTAAGTGTCAATCCACACATTGAAACGTGAGTGCATGGAGCTTGGACCAGGTAGTACTCAACCCTATGTCCTGGCCAGGTACCAGAGATGTCGTTAGGATCTAATTTTACTTGGGCCTTTTTCTTTCTCCAAATACAGAAATGCTCTGTAAGCCAGTCAAGAGCAGTGTAGTATTTCTTGGGGGAAATAATCAACACAAGCAAACTCTTTGACTTTAGTCAAATTGTTGTCAGAATATTGTAGCTTCTTAAAAACGGAAAGGTTTTCATTTTCAGTGGTTGAAAACTGAGTGGGAGCTGGAAGTACAGGGGAGCTGGTTCTGATTAGCTCCGAGTCTCCACATGCTGTTGCGCGTTTCAGTTGTATTTTTGTTTGTTAAACTTTGTTTCAACTAATTCTCTTTAGTGCTGGTGTTTAGAGCATTGCCTTGGCTTTGTTTATGATCATTGCGCACTGAGGGTATGAACAGAGTATGGGCATGCACATGAAGCCCCCAAAACCAGGGAATTTGGGCTAGAGGGGCCTCTGAGATGCCCAGAGTGTTTTGACACTTCCATGACTGGTAAAAGCTCAAAAAAGGTTTTCTGAAGCTGAATGAAACAGGCCAAACTTCTTCCGTTGTCAGCTTTGACTGTAATAGGGACAGAAACCTGACCTGGAGAGCAGCGCTAGTTCCTGTTCTCTCTGGTGTTTCTTGGCCTGCTCCTTGCAAGACTGGGGTTACTGTGGTTCTCGATGATGTCTAGAGTTGAAACAAATAGAAATCTGCTGCAAGTAAATGGAACTATTCTGACCTGGAATACCTTTAACTCAAGCTCTGGGATAAAGTATATTTTCTAATGCTACAAGGTTTTTGTTGATGGCATTTTTGAAAGAGAGGATGACTTTTTAGGTGTGCTTTCATAAAAACGAGTCTTCCATCTGTGTTTAGTGGTGCTTTCTTAGACCTGTGCTGTGAAATAAGTTAGGGACACACCTGGAAAATACTGCATTGGCTTAAATGTGCTGCAGAGCCTTTTTAGTTTTTTTTATCCCACATTTTTAAATTAAAGAAATGTGATGATTTAAGGCATTTGATCTCTGAATGTTGCAATTTTTATTAGCATTTGTTTCCAGTTGTATGTTTTCCCAGTAACCAGTTTATGGAACCTTTCACCTCTAGATCTCCACCTCCAGTGTCATGTGTGTTGCTCAGCTTCAGCCATCTGGCTCTTCTCTCCCACCACTGAACAAGTGGGGGATCACTTTCTGTCTGAAAAGGGAGAAGAACAAATGTTTCTGCAATTGTTGCTACTTGGCAGTTCTGTTGGATGGCCTCAGCAGGGTCAAGGACTAAAAAACTGCGGAGTGACCTGCTCATCCCTTCCTAGATAGGGTATTTCAGCCTGGGACTGAGATTACAAAGTTGCTGGAAGTTCTGCCAAGCAAATCAACCTAATGCACGAGTCCAGTTCTGAATCAGATATTTTTCCCTTCCCTCCTCCTTTGGAGGGTCTAGCAAACCAAGACGTGGCTTCAAACCACTCATTTCAAAATCAGGCAGATCTGGAGCTGGTCTTAACTTCAGGGAGAAGGTTTTTAAAAGGTCACTGAAGTCTAAAAATCTCTAGTAATTTATTCTTATCCTTTATTTCCAGTAGAAACACTTCAAAAAATGTTCCTATATCACTCCTATTCACTTGTACCTTCGTATATGTATGGGAAGGACGCTGTTTCTGAGTTCCAGTAGATGACACTACTTCAGTTGCTCCTGCACGTGCCAGATCTTCCTGTGAAGAGTCCGCTTTTCCCAGAATGCTGTGCTGTCGGCTCTGGTGTATCCCAGATGAGCTACCACTTAAGCAAAGTGCTATTCCCTTTGTAAAAAGGGAAAAGCTATAATTTGGTTTAAGCAGACACAGCTTTGGGGCTTGGATTGCTCTCTGAAAGCATGGTCTATGATTCTGACCTTAAATAGGCTCCGTAACATGTCGTTCCAGCCTCTGTGTGTGTACGCGCGCGTTGTTAACTGTTTCCATGTTTTTGACAGATGGCTTGGTGTACCTCACAGCGAAGCCAACATCCTGTTGAACAAACAATGAGGAAAGAGGAGGGAGGAAGAATGGGGTGTGGGAGAGAACACAGGATGCCATTTATATTTTTATTTATGCAAGTGTTGGGGTTTTTTTGAAATATTGTGTATGCAGCAGACTGAGAATTGGGGAGAAAATGAAACTTCGAAGCTTCATTTATGAGGAGTCTTCAAAAAGAAGACTTCTAAACCTCCCTCCAGAGACCGCGAGACTTGTCATTACTCTTATATGTACTGACATCATGGGGGGAGTCACGCCGTTGCATGAATGGAGTTGCTGGGTTATGTCTTTTGTAAGGAGCTCAGTCCATCAGGCCTTGGCAGTGGTGTTTCTGTGGGAGAAGCTTTCAGGGTTCAGGCTGTACGATGTTTTGCTTTCAACATTTTATGTGTGTGTTTGAAATGTCAGAATCCCTCACTAGGCTTCATCTTTCAGTGAACTGTTTTGCTAAGTCACCCCTTATTCTGCAACCCCGGAGCTGCCATCCGTGGTCCATCATACACTTTGACAAGAGCAGACTGTCTCATGCAGAGGATAAGAGGCGATGTTTCCTTTTGGTCAGAGCACAGGGATGGGACTTGGACTTAGGTCTGTGGGTTGAACTTGGAGAAACTGGCGCAGAGTGTTGTCAATCTGTAGCAGAAACAGGAATATTTGACTGCTTTTGCAAGGTATTTTGGAGATCTAGTGGTACAGAACGCTGTAGGCTTGGAAGCATCTCCAGGTAGCTGATAGCTGTCTGCTGTTGCAATGGCCAGTAGAAAACTTTCTTGGTCCTGTAGGCAGGTTGCATCAGTGGCATCAGTGCCCAGTCTTGACAAGAGGAATAATCCCAGCTCAGCCAGAGAGCAGGGCCCAAGTGACGGACACTTGTTTGATGAATGGCTTGAGAAGTAGTGCAGCCTCTTGGCTATTATTGTTGAAGACCTCGCTGGGCCATACCCCCTATTTGGATTCTCCGTAGCAGAGCACACAGCAATTTCCAGTGGTTTCTGAAGGCCCTTGTAGGAGCAGGTCCTGTCTCAGGTGTCCCTTCTGAACAACAAGGGTTGCTCTTGCAGGACTTCAGCGCCAGCTGGCATCTGCCCTCCCTGGTCAGTGTGATTGATTTAGAATGAACGCGGAGTTTGGCTGACCCCAGTTCCTCAAAGAAAAGCTGACTCTGCTTTACACCTCTTTCTTTCATCTGTGTCTCTGTGCCTTGCTCTGCTTTCTGTCTCCCGTGACCCAGCTCTTCTGTTTACCTTTGGATCAGGTTTTTTCTTCCCTTTCGCATGAACCATACGCAAATGTAATACCTTTCTCTCCTTCTTTAATGTCTCTGCGTGCCTCCCTCCTATGATCTTGTCCTTGTTTTCCATAGTTCTCTCTGGTCAGATGCTGTGCAAGAGTGTGGCTGACTGAAGCAAATTCCCCCCATTTGGGATTTTTCTGCCACAGAACAAAACAGATTTTGCTCCTGAGTCTGATGGTGTAGATCCCTGCTAGCTTCTCAACATGCTGCTTCAGGACTCAAGGGAAGTGGAGCTGGCAATAGTTCCCACAAGAGCTGCCGATTCCTATACCACATCATCCCATGCTTGCTCTTCAGTAACTCCAGTTACCTTCTCGTGTGTGATCGCTTCTGCGACGCAGAACCAGGCCATCAAGCTATTGCCAGAGGCAGCTGGACCATAGCATTCTGCTGCCAGAATATGAAGATACCCTTTCTGAATTGCTACTGAACACCTTAACCCCAAGGTGTTATCCCAAGAGCAAGGATCACTACTTCCCCCCCTCAAAAGCTGCCAGTTCCAAGGTTGAGAAGCAACCATGAAACCCTTCAATTCTGCAGAGGCATTTGCACAGATCCAAAGTGGTTCCCTGTCCCTGAAATAGCCTGGCCCATTAAACACTACCAGCTGAAAAAAACCCATGCGCCGTGGCAGGCAGTTTGGGAGGCATTGCTATGCCAAGTCCCCATTTGCAATACATCATCCCCCTTTCCTCAAGTTTCCCAGGAGATGGGAATGTTTTTCCATCCTTCCCTGCTAGTAATGAAGTGAAGTATAAAGTGAGTTATAAAGATGTTTAAAGGAGCTTTTGCCCTGGCCTGGCCTTGGAAGATCTGAGGTCATTCACAGTGCACATTAGTAAATATGTGTAGGGCCTTTGGAGCTTTCTTCCAGAGAAACAGCTAATAAAGCTGGCTGTGTGTGTTTGTTCTTCATGCCAAGACACATTCCAGCATCTGATTATGTTATGTCATTACTTTAATGTGGAAGGAAAGAGAGAAGCATTAATTTTTCCAGGTGGATTGGCCTGTTTTGGGAAGGTCACGGCTTATGGTAGGTGGATTGGATTAGAACTGACCCAAACTACTATGGCGCTAACAGACATAGTGTAACTAAACTTTAAATTTTGCTGGAACTAAAGCTGAAGAAGGAAGGGTATGGCAGTCGAATTGCTGACTTCCATTCCGAGGCATTTCTGTATTTGTAGATTTGACGTAGGATTGAAAAAGGGAAGAAGAGGAGACAATAGCGTTGTAATTGCTTAAGTGGCTCAAACTGCAAAGGAAACGTTAGAAACTCCTGTGAAAAGCCTTCTTGTAGCCATATGTAGTACAGAAGGTACCAATGAGGGATTTCTGCTCCCTCAGAAATTCTGTAGTTTGAGAGGGAGGAAGAGATTATTCCCATTTGGAATAAAAAGCCAAACTTACAGCGTCCTGTAGGCCAACTTAAAAAATGGATTTAATATTACCAAAACACTTTGTCAGGGGGATTAGTCACTTGAGCTTTTTTATTGTGGTAAATAACGCAGAAATGTAACAACCATTCTGGCATTTCCACGGAAAAAAACTCATCAGAATCAATACTTCTCTTTAGATCTGTGGTCTTTTAAGATAATTACTCTGTTTCAACTCTTTTAAACCATCTGTGCTCTCAGTCTGAGGTCTTGGTCCTTAGATATGTGACCAGTCTTTACTCATGGGAATAGGGAATAATGAATTTTGTGAAACTGGATACGTGAGTATGGACTCTCTGAACCAGAAAAAGTCATAGATTCATGTTCTGTAGGTCTGGTTTAATTTTTCACTTTTGTGTCACTTCATTGGCATTTCTCTTAATTCTTCCCAACATAGCCAGAATTGGAAACAGGACATCTGAAGTCTGGGAATTTGTGGGCAGCTTCTTATCTCTTGTTGGTTTTCCACTACTATTACTTCAATGACGGATCATCTTTTTTTGTTTAAATATTCTGGTGTGAGAGAAATGAAGACCAAAGGACTTTGGATAGTTTATGATGGGTTACTGGATATAAGTGGAAAATTAGAAGTGATCCATATCCGGTATATTCAACTCTGTTATCCATTTAATCATTGCAATTCCAGGCACTGTACGTTTCTAAATGTTATTTGAAAATGAAGTGGCTCGTTACAACTGATGTTGCTAATCCTTCTGCTGGCAGTAGCTCCACTGCTGAAATGACATAATTTGTGACTTGCAGTGATCAATGGTGGTCTATGCGGGTTAAATCTAAACCCCAGTTTTCAATGGGTTTGCTCGTATCTTACAAAACAGTTGTTAAGTACTACATGTGGCTGTTATGTTTGACATTAGATGGCGAAGAAGTGGAAATAAATATTTAAATCCCGTTTATGTGTGGTCCTGCCAAACAGAATGGAGATAGCAGGCTGGTGTCCAATACTCTTAACTGGAACTACATGGCTTTTGGTTCTAACTGAACATGGAAATTCCTGGGTTACACTGTGCGTTATGAGGGCTTTCCGGCTTGTAAAGGGTATTATAAAGAGAGTAATCATTAATTTTCCAGGTCTGAGGATAGACAAGAACTAATAGGTCTCATTTTCAAGATACTAGGGAAAACTTTTCCACAGAGAACAGCAGCAGAACAAGATCGGCCGTTCTCAACAGCTGTCTAAGCCTGGTATAAATTGTAATACAGGATTCCTGTCCAGAAGTGATCTATGAGTAAGTTTTCATTGAAAATTTTTTGAGATCCCATATTCAATGTTTCCTAAACTTCTGCTGGAGACACGTTTCTTACTGCAGCAACTGCAGCTGTGAAGGTCATGGGCAGCACTTGACCAGCTGGGTAAAATGGTTTCATGAATAGGGAATGTGTTTATGCAGATCAGCCCATTTTCAAATTTGCTGTCTAAAATGTAGATTCATTTATTTGAAATCTGAATTGGAATGTACTGACTTTAGCTTTCAGTGGAATGTTGCAGGGATGAGCCCAAGGAGACATGCATTGGATCCTGGTCAAAACTTTAAAAGTGAAAAGATCAGACTTGCTCCAATCCTGAAAAACTGGGTCTAGTGCAGAAGGTGAAGCATCATTACTGCTCTGTTGGTAGGCTCAGATGATTTAATCCCACTGTGTTAGCACCTTCTTCAAAAGTGGTGTTTAGGTACAGCGCTCATCCCTCTAATCCAAATTTTGGTTCTGTTTTGCATTTGTGAAAGTTTCTTATCAAAAGGAAACATTTCAGGGACTGTAGGCTTGAAAAAGGAAACTGAGAGCTCTGGCAAGGCAAGAGAGATCTCTCAGGTTGGTTGCTCAGCTTTCTTAACAAACTGCTGAAGTTTAAACATGGCCTCGCTCCTTCAGCCCAGTTTCTCTTTCTTCCTGGCTTCAGCTGTGGAAAAAATAACAATAAAACTTTGTATTGTAATGCAGAATGTAATGTTCACAATGTCAAGATTCATTGCATTCACCCATCACAAGAAAAATACGACCGTGGTCTAGATCTTGGATGGGCTCCAGGGGTTGGATATCGGCAAACCCTATGGGTCTGTTTGGGTTTTTTTTTTTGTTGGTCTTATGCAAAGAACTCAAGTCTGCAAAAAGGGAGGAGTTCTCGGTGTCTCAGAAACTGCTTCACACCCATCATCAAGCTGTAAGCACTGTGGCAAATGAACAGAACGGACACGGTACAGTGGGACAGAGCAGAAAATCACAAATGACCTGCAACATTTCACTGCCTGGCAGCAAAAGCAGTTGGTCAAGACGCAGGGATACATAGTACATTATGCCGTGCATCTTGGAAACCCTTCAAAACCTCCAGGGCTGGACATGGCTCCAGATATTTGTGAAACTATTAGAAAGCGAGGAAGGACGGAAACACGTATGTGCTGGAAAACGTAAGGCTTTTGGTTCCCCTCTGATTGTTTTGGTGGTGTTTTCTTGAATTGTCCTGAATATCTTGAGGATGAGTGGAGAAGAAGAAAATTTGCAAAATGTAACATTTTGGGAATATTTAGCTTTTTGATAATGATATCGGTAGAAAATGAGATTATTCAGAGAAATCAGCTTGCTCCTTTTTGTAGCCTTGAGCCACTTTTGAGTTACTTTTTCAACAGCAATAACAGATTCTTACACCCTCTGTGTTTTCCCATAGCTGAGAGTGAAAGCTACCTTCTTGCTGAATGTGCTTGCAATTTAGCGAGGTATTCACTTCTGACGAAGAGTAGGCATTTGACCAAAGTGGTTTCACAAAACTTGGAAGCGTCTCCTCTTTAACTGTGTGCATGGCCAGGGGAATGACGGGGGGTGGGGGGGAATTTTGCTTTGTTACTCCAGATAAGAATCACAGAATGTTTATTTCCTGGGAAAATTACCTTTATAGGCTAGTTGGGCGCTAATAGATGGCATGTGCAAAGTCCTAATTCTCTGTGCAGCAGCTGAGGCATCTGGGACTTTTGGTGAGACCGTCGCCCATGGTGCTGGGCAGTATTTACTGGGCCCTGTAGGAGATATTTTGCCTGAAGTTTGGAACATGTACCAAACATTCAAAATGAACGAACAAACAAAAAGCTACAAAGCAGATACTTTTCCCTTGGTTTTCTGATTATTATTTTTATTGTTGCTGAAAGGAAGTGGTGTTCTGAACTTCTTCAGATGCTCCCTCCAGCTCGGTATCCACCTCCAAAGTTGCCGTGAGTCCACAGTTCATCACAGAAGAAGCTGGGCCATTGCAGAGCTCTAGGGAGGAGTTGGGGCTATGAAGTTCTCTGTGACAACTGCTCTGGACCCAGGGACCAGGATACTCTGGTTGCTGTGCAACCTGCTCTAGGTGAACCTGCTTTAGCAGGGGGGTTGGACTAGATGATCTCCCAAGGTCCCTTCCAACCTGTGCCATTCTGTGATTCTGTTGCAGAGCAGTCTACCTTTCGTACAGCCCTAAAGCCTGCTGGGATGTGGGAACCTAAAAAACTGGGCTTGCTCAGCAACAGCCAAGAAGCTGGGAGAACAAGCTGACTGATAATGCAGCAGATTTCTGTTGGAAACCCACGTGGGTTATGTCAGGATTTTGTTGAGACCAGCATGCCTCTAAAGAACAACTCGGTATTTGACCCTACAGTTTTCTGATGCAATTTCTGGACCAGCTTGGATCATGGTTACGTGCCTTTGGTGAAGCTGCAGCAATGAGCGAGTGTCGTGAAAAGAAAGGCTCTTATAGCCACTCAGATTTGCTCCACTAAAGTATGTCCAGATGGACAGATGACCTCCAGAGGTCCGTTCCAGCCTAAATTATTCAGTGATTCTGTCTCTAGCATTCCAGAGGGAGTGTTGGGTGAAACTGGGACCATCGCATATGGGGAGGAGGATAGAGTTATATCTGCAAGTCCTGTATCTTGACCCCATCCTCTGCCCTGGCCATCCATCACTGGGCACTGGTATTTTATTCTACCAGGATGTCAATCACCATTTCAATTACTGAGTGGGAGGAGAGAGTGTGGATGATAGCACCCGATCTTCCATTTGATTTAGGATGAATCACACTTAAGAGGGCATCTGAGGTTAAAGAACACAGGATTCTGGACACATGTATAAATCAACAGGCTTGAGGTTTTCATTATTCACCTTCTAGTGTATGAAGTGATATGACTCACTGGATCATAAAAGAGATCAAATAGCTTTGTTGCTAATAATTCTTTCCTTGACCCATTCCCTGGCACATTAGGTTTGTAAACAGAGTTTTAATGGCATCCCTTGGAAGTAATAACATCACGCCTTTATAGCACCTTGGCTGACTATGTGCTTCTGGCGATAACTGTGCTTGGGTTTAATCCTTGGCCGTTTGTGGGAACTAATGTGCTTTCATATCGTAAGTTTTCAGTTATTGCCTCTTTGAGATTGATCATCTCCAGTTACTCTGCCTCCCACCCTCCTCTGCCACGGATGACATTTGAACCCTCCTGGGAGCCCGCAACTCAGCTTTCCCCAAATGATAAGCACTCCCTGTAATATTCTGTTGGAGATAACATGCTTGAACTTCAGTGTGTTGTTAATGTCTAATGAGCTCATGGCGCCATTTATTGTTTTATGACTAAATCATGATTGTTCATTAACAAGAGTAGCATTAGACCATGTGCCAACTTTGGACAGAGGAGAAGGTAAAGCAAAGGGGTATGACGGAGGCTAATGGGAGTATGGTACCTATGGTAGCAAAGACAGCAAACTTCCTGCTGGCTCCTGGGCCGGTTCTGTGCAGCTGCTGCTGTGGAAAAGCCTCAAGTGGAGGGAGAGCATCTCTTTCAGGTACAGGGCTCTGGTGCTGGGAGCAATGAAGTGGCAGGGACACAGCATGCTGTGGCTTTAAAGGGACACAGTATCGACCAACTCCCAAATTATTATGCTCTGATACTATAATGATTTTTGTCCTGCTGTGCATCATCCTGTGCAGTCTGCTTTGCATTGCTTCATTTGCCTCCGCCTGTGTGTCTGTCGTATTATCTGCCACCTGCGAGGGTGGTGCACCGCATCGCCTTTGCTCTGCCTGCCCAGACTGCAAGGAGGACTTGCGTATGGGGTTGGTGGTTCCCAGGGTGGGAAATCTCATTTTCAAGGGATAGATGTGGGAAAAAGAAGGTCCTAGTCTCCTTTAGAGGAATGAACTTCTTGAAACTGGTCCCAGCCCTTCTTGTGAGATCAGATTGATGGAAGAATGTCTGGTGATGGAGAGCCGTGACCCGTCTGGTTCACTGTCCAGAAGAGGATGCTGTGATGGGGTTGTTCTGGTGTTGGTGATGGGAAAGGTTCAGACAACATTTGCAGACTGAAACCTTCAGGACCTGGGTCTTGGGGCCCAGGTAGCTGCAAACTGAGAAAATGCTTAGAGCAAGAGCAGGGTGGACAAGATCTGGGGGTGATTAGGAAGCTTTGCCCGTCCTGCTTGAGGCTGCGGCACATCTCTGCGTACCGTTTTTGCCTGTTACTGGCTTGTGGGCTCATCTGCCCTCAGTTATATCTAACAGAGGGAGTTTGCTCCTTTAAAAATGGTCAATTTGGGCTGTAGGGAGAAGAGAATAGCTAAATGTAAGACTTTTTATTAGCCTTCCCTGCCTTCCAGAAGTTTATTCAGGTAGCAGAAATAGGCAGACACGGGGGGGAAGGGAAGTAGCTTCCTACCTGCCCATCCCTTTTATTTCTGTCCTATTCAAAGAAACGGAGATATCTGGTCTAAGGAAAGGGGGTAAAGGACAGGATGGCAAGGAGAAGTTGGGAACTGTCAGTGAAGAACTGTGCTGCTTCAACACTTAGTCACAGGTCATTTCTGAGCCTGCAACAGATAAGAGATCTTTGTAGAAACAAAAACTGAAACAAAATCTCAGAAGTTATTTGAGAACAATTTTTTTTTTTAATGGTAGCTAATTTATTTATGGGATGGCAGACACCCAAAGGCAGCAATGAGCTCTGTAGCTGTGATGATCGCAAGAGAGGGGGTTTAGCTGCACTACAGTTGAAAGTCTCTAATTATAGCCTGGAATCTCAGCTGCTGCAGATGTATGGACCAGGGAGCTTAGGAAGAGTGCTAGAGAGGGGAAAACTGTGAAGGGTGAGCCGTGGGTAGGTGTCTGGGAGAACTGAGGTTGCTCCACCTTGCCTGAAAGATGTTCTGTATCAGAGTTTTCATGTTATTACTGTTTTGGTCAGTTCCTATAGTCAATGCACAAGTTCTTGCATTAAAGGAAACCTAACAAAAGAGTACTCAGGGCCTGCGTATAAATAGCTTTTGGGCTGCCTTATATATATTGGTTAAGCAAACTTACATGAATAAACAATAGCAATATAATGACCTTTTTATAGATATTGCTCTGTACATGCAGCAGAGCTGTCTGGTGTATTTATTCCAGCTTGTAAACCATGTGTGTTCAGTACAGGATGTGTACTCTTCATCATTTACAGTTGTTTAAATGGAGGCTTTTGTGGTGGTGCTGTCGTGCAAGAAAACACTACAAGCCTGGGGCAAAAAGTGTCGGGGAGTGGGTGTATTAAGCAGGAGATTTAATCAAAAGACCATCAAGATACCTTCTAGCTAAAGAGTACATTCAGTTAAAAACTGATTAGAGTTGAATCACCATCTGAGATTCATGAATAAGTTTTAGATGGAGGCTAGAATAGTTAGAATCCCAGTACCTATGGGATTTTGTAGAACAGGGGTATTTAACTCCCATTGAAGTCTCTGGAGTGGTTAGTAACACCTGAAGGCTGAATTCATCCCTGATCTTGCAAAATCACTGCTCTTTGCCTGGAGTAGACTTGGCTCAGGGAGGAAAAACTGCTCTCTGATGTGTACTAGAAAGCAAACACGGAATTTGGGATGCACGCTGAGCTCCTGCCAGCTCTGCTCTGGAGGAGTATGGCCCAGAGAGCAGCAGTGAGCAGCCCTTGCAGGACTAACAGAGCTAAGGTGGGGAGTTTTGCCCCAAATCTTATAAAGCTCTTGAAAAGACAGACTGTTTCCCATTCTCTTCTCTCTGCCCTTTTTTGTGAGGCACAAGATGGATGGGAATTGCAAGAGCATCTCCAGTATTTAGGAACACAGAAACTTTGTGTGTGAGGACAGACAATTAACTTGTTTACGCTGAAGGATTTCCCCCATGGGTGGTTTATTCTAGAACTGCACGTCCCCACAGAGCCTGATCAGTAATGCCCAGCTCTTCCCAGCCACTGGACACAAGCTCTTTCCAGAGGAATAATTGCCTCCCTGTGTCCACACGAGGGAAACCGAAGCAGAGCGAAGTAGTTGATTTACCCAGGCCAGAAGTTGAACATCAAGCTCCAGAACCCATCTGGGTGTTAGGGTGTAGTAGTGTTCCCCTTAAGCAGCTAGTAGCTTGGGTGAACCCCAGGTCTGCTCTGGTAAGGTCATCTCTGGACCTTCCATGTAGGTGGACACCCCGGAGCTGCTGTTTGCTCAGCCGTCAGCACTTCTGTGCCTGGGCAATGCCTGCTGAGAACACGCAGCCTTCGTTTTCTGAACTTTCATCCTGCTCCGTGATGTTTCTCCATCGCAGCAGTTTGGGTTTTCCCCCGTCTCTGGCTCCTTGTGCACCGCCCAGGACGGCTGGCTCCACGGCCAAGACCAGAAAGGCCCATTACAGCGTTATTAGCCTCTTCTTTTATATCCTATGGAGTGAGAGTGACTGCTGAGCCCACTTTGCCTTCAAATGCTTAACAGATTGGCCCACGTTTAATTTCTGCCTCTGTGTTTACAGAAGGTGGAGGACGGAGGGAAAGGGGGGCTGCTGCACGAGGGAGGAGGGCACGGAGAAAAAAGAAATTACTAACTCTCCATCAAAGAGCTGCTTTCCTACTTGTGGTTTCAAAATGCTTCCTTCTTCCCCAGCTATCCTGTAATCACTCTCCAACATTCACCAGAGCAGTGTTTACATCCAGCCCTATTACCGGCAGGGGAGACAGGAGAAATTAAGGGCTCCCATGCCCCATTATCTCCCCCTCTTCCCCCTCCTCTCCCCCTCCCACAGGCAGACACACTTCTCTCCCCTTACCCCTTTTCATCAAACGCCTCCAATTCATGAAGAAGTAAAAGCCCTTTAATGGGATTCTGGAGATCTTAAAATCCAGGTGGTAGAGGGAGAGGAGGAGAAAAAAAAAAACTTGGAGAAAAATACCACCAGCTCACTCTTTTTGGCTTCTTTGTTCCTTTTCCACGTTGTCTTGAACCTTTTTCTCCTCCACAACTCCGCTTGGCAGCTGGGGTGAACTGAAGTTTGACTTGGATGGCTAGTGAGACCACACAGAGTTCACCCTGGCTGGAATTAATTTCCGATGTACAGCTGAAGAATCCCATGCGCACACACAAACACAGCAAGCCCTTGCGTTTCCTTTTGATTTCCTTCTGGTGCTTCCTTCCCCAGATACCCTTTTTATCAGAAGCAGGGCGAGCTGCGATGCCACTGCCGAGGCTGTCAAGGCGAGAGGCTCTGACCCAGCGTGGCAGCAGAGCCGGGGAAAGGCGGAGGCTCTTAGATGTTGGGCAGGCGAGCAGACGTGTGAAAAATGGCGAACATTGGACGACAATAAATGTGGATTAGGACTTTTTTTAACGAAGGGTAAAAAAGGATAGTCATCTGGTACTGGCACTTGACGGGGACTTGAGGTCTGATTCCAATTCCTTGTTTAACCGCAGATTTCCTCTAAATAATTCTCGTAATCTCTTGATTCCCTAGCTGAGGTCAGGGGCCCATTGTTCTACACCCTGTAACAACACAATGGGACGCAGTTCCTGCCCCAAAGAGCTTACAGTGAAAACAATCAAAGAATGAAAAAGAAACCCAGGCTTGCCTGAAGTTACACCCTGGTGTTAAATTGAAGATTGGAACCAGACCTCCAGACTCTCTAGGTTTTGAGTCTTCTGTAATTGTAACATTTTTCTGGCTCCTATCTTTAGATTCACACTGCAGTGTTAAAGACCATCAAAACAGAAAACATTGAATCTATTACCCCTTGGAACAGAGGAATGGGAGCTGTGTTTATGATGGGCAGCTATGCTGCTATAGGAAGGACAGCCGATGCGTTACGCTGGTTGTTGGTTTGTACTTAGCGCTACCAGCACAGAGACGTTGGGAAGTTTGGGAAACTGGTTAACCTTCGAGGTAACTGGATTTCATATGAACGAGAGTGATGGACCAGTACTGTAGAGGGCTTGGTGGCTGGTAAAAGGCTGTATTGAAGTCCCCTCCTCAACAGGAAGGGACGTGGCTGTGTGGGCATATGGGGATATTTAAGTGGAGAATATTCACTCCCACATGGAGGAGTTGTTAGAATAGCTCTGCGTCCGGAACTTGCTCCCCTCCCAAGACATGGATATATTGAATGCATGGGGCGGCGCACACGCGTGTGAACTTGTCCCAAGTCCTCTTAGTACTGGCACGACAGTGCTCGCGCCGCAGGATTATTCATAGCGCAACAGTCCTGGTGAAAGATGACAAACTTGAATGAGGTTCTAGTCGTACTGGCAGTGCTCTAAAGCATTGACATGCTCTTCGTGACTGACAGATTAAAACTAAAGCAGGCTCGGCAGATACCACCCTCGGTATCGCTCAGTAAAGAGAGGATCTCATGGTACGTGTTGCTGGAAACCTTGCAATGTTATTGCTTTGTTTAAAGCCTCAGCATCTAGAATGACCTGATAATATGGCAAGTGATAATTTGTGTATGCATCTATACATACACTCTAAATTTTCCTTTGTTTTCCATATATGGCTTTCTACCTCCGGAGTATGTCAGTGGCACTACTTCAGCTTTGAATATTGAATGTTATTAGTGGGGAAAAAAGTTCTGTGTTTTCTTTTTCCTACTTGTCAGTTTGTATTGAAACTTGTAGATACTTTGAGATCTTTAATTTCATCCAGATTCAGCAACAGGGTAGATAACAGTTTCCAGGCTTATCAAAGAGACGGACACACACACGTCTCAAGGCACTGCAGGTTTATCATCCCTAACTTTGAGCTTCAGAGATTTCCTCTCCATGTACGTGAGCACAGAGATACTACACCTTAAATGTGTTCTACCCCTGCTCAAAGATGTAGAGATCCACATTTTAGCTAGTCTTTTGTGGTCAAGGGCCCAATTCAGCTGCTTTATTTCGGACCTCCTGTTTCCTCTGACTGCAACTGGAGTCAATTTGCCGGCATAAAAGGAGATACCTACAGCATGGTGCTGTGCTTGCCCCGGTACCAGGGTGGATCTGCAGAGTTGCTTGGTCCCACACGGTCGCTATCCTGTTGGTTCTGCAGGCCTTGGTTGTAGATCCTGATGGAGAAGGCTTGTGCAGAAGAGTGTTATTAGGCACATAATTGCAACTGAGAGATTGGCTCTTCAGCACTGTGTCTGAGCTGTTGAGTAAGATTTTATTCTTCAGACTCAGGGATGGCAGGTTTGACCATACATTGAAATCAGCTTCATCCTCCTGATACTCTTAAATTTATTTTTTTTTGTTTTAGAAAAATGTGGGGAAGTTACTGGCTTTCCAAACATACCTTCCACCGTACACCCCAATTTCTGTAGAAGTACTGGCAAAGGGTAAGGGGAGGAGCAGAAAAATGATCTAAAGGGTCGTATTAAGATTCAGTGGTCATTTCTGCTAATGCAAAAAGCTCTAGAATCAGGAGATAGGCATCAAAAGCTGATAAAATTTAACACATAAGAAGTCTATTTATCTGGCTTCTGGATTTTGTGTGTTTGGGATCTCCTTGGGTCATACTTTCAAGATTTTCCTTGCAACAGCAAGGAAGCTTGCTTCTTTTAATGAGAGCTGAGACTCTCATGTAATTGCTTGTTTCCTGGAGTTGGGGGCTTTAAGTAAATATCAAACATCCAGAGATTTGTTAAAGTAATGAATTTGCAATTCTGTTTTATTTTACTTTAGAGAAGACTTTACTCATGTACAAGACCTCAGCAGCTTTGAAATTGCCATACAAAGAGAATTATCATTGGTGTTTGTTAGTTCTACTAATAACTATTATAACAGCAGCTGAGATTTTTTTATTTCCTATGAGAATTTATTCTACTAGGGAAAAATTTGGAATGGATCAGAATGTTTCTTTTTGGCAAAGTTGAAAAGCTTTCTCTTAACTTAATTCTGCCTTCCATTATACTACACATTATTTATAATATAAAGGATGAAAGAGCTGAGCCCCATTTGAAATGCTGGAGTGGAAATTAGACTGTCAGTTCTTATTGAAAAGAAGTATGGGGAGATCACAACAAACTATTTTCATTAGTTTTCATCTCCCCCAAAGTCTGAGGGTTTGGGCTTTTCAGGCCAATTTGAAACCAAGCCAGTTATTTGAAATGTAGCTATCTCAGAAATTCTTGCCATACAAATGTTCAACTTTTGACCAGCCCTTTCTATTATTTCAGGTTAAAACAAAGGGTATCATAGAAACACCATGATACAATTTATTTGGTAATAAATATATCTCGTGTTTTCTTGACCTCTGCTTTTCACTTTTATTGGCAAACTATTTCAAAAGCAACTGTTGCAGGCCAGTGGAGTGCATACCTTGATGCAACATTAATAAAAACAAAGAGGCTTAAGTTCTAGAAATAGCTGCCTGTGTCACACATTAGTAGTTTTACTCTCGATTTGGCAGATCTATGGTGGATAAAATTGTGTGTGAAGGGATGAAGGGGGAGAGACTTGGATAAGAGTGATAGTATCTGATCCAGGATAATGAAGACGACAGATCCACGCAGAGATTTATTTTATTTGCTTTTGGCAATTAGCATTAGTAATACTGCATCTGGGAAGCGGGAACTGCCACAGATAATAACATTATTGCTTTTGAGATGGTTTATCCAGCTCCAGTAACAAGGGCTTGAATCAACAGGGGGCTGTGGGGACTCAGCACCTCTGGAGGTGCTCTCATGTGTGCTTCTAATCAAACAAACTTTCAGGCATCCAACGTAAGGAGCCCAGGGCAAGAAAAGTTTGCTTTAATGCTGTAAGGTGAAAACAGACCTGCTCTGAATGCTTCATAGCTGCATTGCTCAATGTGGCTGTGCCTAGGCAGGACTGCCAAATCAAATCACGTGGTGCTGGTGAAATACCAACTCGTCTGTCATTGCCTCTCACTTTCTTTACTTCCCTCCGTGAACCAGTAATTGGGATGGGATCCTGCAGTACCAGCCAGTTGTGACCAGACCCTATTTTTGCTTTTAGCCTAAATTGTCTACGCGTTGCTCATGGGACTAAAAAACCCATAGCAGTTACGATAGCCATTCCTTCCCCAGCCCGTGCTTGCCTGCCTGCTTTCCATGGGGTTGGTGGAAGGGACCCCACTGCTTCTGTTGCTTCAGTTCCCAGCTTGGTTTCCAAGCTCAGACTCCACCTGCCTCCGGGAAGGGCTGACGCCTGACTTTGTGGCTGGTTCTGCCAACCCCTCATGAGAGGGAAGAAGACTACTGAGGGCTAAAGTGGCTTAAGTCACTTAAAGCATCATCTTGCAACAGCTTGAATGCAGACAAAGACGGTTTGTCTTGCATTTATCCCAAATGTCCATCACTGTATACCATAGCCTGTATATTTGCACCAGGGTTTCCTGCAAATGGGGTTTGGTATATTCGTTACCGTGGGTCAGCTGAGACTTGGTAGCTCACAGTGCCCTGGGCTATGCTGGTCCATCTTCTTTACCCAACTACATAATCTCAGCTAGGTCTGGCTTTGATGTGAGATGGAGAACTTGCTTCTGGTCTTTCTGGAATTCAAACAGTTCTGCTCTGATGTAAATTCACTGGCTTGTCAGGGAGCTGCCCTGGTTTGACATAATGCAAATGACACAAGGGATGGGTCTGAAAGGTGGAAATAGCTTGAGGGGACGGTGTTCAGCCAGCACGGCTACCGCGAGCTGGCTGGCCTCGGCTCAGCCTGTTGCACCTGCGGTAAAAACCTAGCGACGTCCGTGTGCTCACATGGCATGTTTCATGCCTTTCACAATGCTGGGCGAGTTGTAATAGTCCTGGTGACAACTTTGCAAGGATAGCAAAGCAAGTATTTCTCACTGCTTTTTTCAGATGAAGCAAGTGAGGGGCAGGCGGTCAGTGGTGCTGTGAGCCACAGGACAGGTTAGAGGAGGAACCGAGAACGTGGGCTTCCCCATCTCCTTGGCCTCTGCTGCAGCTCCTAAACACACCATCCTGAAACCCTGCCAAGGCAGCAGAGAGCCAAAAGGTGTCTCAATCCCCTGAGCTGAAACGCAAGCTGTTGGCTGATTTCAGAGCAGCAGCCTCAGGTTGCAGACTTGAGCTTGCGCAGCAGTGGCACGCGTAGTGCCGCCAGCCAGCGCCTCATGGCACCAGTGACACAGAGCACCCTCGGCGTCTTTGCCATCAACCGAAAGCTCTCGATGGCATAGAAGCTGTGTCACCCATGCCCGGGAAGGTGACTGCGTGGGAGTGTTGAGCAAGATCCTTAAGCCCAGGGGAATGCAAAATCCTCTCCCTTCCTGTCTGCGCTCTTTTTTTTGTGTGTCTGGAAAGGAGAAGCAAGCTCGTGCTGTCTCCATTTGCTACCTCCTTAGAAAGGTTAGGGGAGCTGGGAGCCAGGGACTCACGCGCCCCATTCTGTCGCAACATCCCAACATCAACACCCTCTGATCTATGGTATCCTGAGAGTTTGCAGCTCTTGTGTGGAGTTGGAGTATGAATAAGGGCCCCCCAGTGTATTGGGAATCGGGCCTATGGGTCTCCCGTGTCAAGTGAGTCATAATGTATTAGATCCGAGGACTTCCCCCACGGGTGTTTAGTCTCAACAAACCCAGCTAATTCAGATTTAACTTAGCTCTTAATATGCTACATTGCTGAGTCTTCTAATTAATGCCACATGTTGCAGTCAGCTGTCATACTGAATAAATGTTTACAAAGCTATTAACGTACTGTATTTGTAAACCAGACCAGCTCCTTTTTGGAAATCATGTGGTATGCGTTTTCCCCTCAAAGATGAAAAAAGTTTTTTAGCAATAATGGATACTTTATTTTTGCAGCAACAGCCACTTCCCAAGAACTCATTGCTAACTTTCTTGGGCTGCAGCCATTATCCCGGGGAAGGGACGTGGGGAAAAGCACTGTCTTTTAAACAGAGACGCTGAGCTGAGCTCCACCGTCTCGCCATGGTGGGCCAAGGGGCTGGTAAGGACCAGCAAGCCCTGTGCCGGGCGGTGATGCCAGGGAGGAGGTAGAGCCGGTGGGTGGGTCGGTGGCTCTTCTGTCCCCAGCTGCTGCGATCCCGAAGTGCGTGCACATGAGGACCTGGTGCTATCCCTCCCCTCCGCTGCCACGTGAGCGGGGATGCCTGGCCAAACCCGAGAATGCAAGGAAGGAGATGTGTCGTCAAGGAGTCTGCGGGCCATCTGCCTTCTGCTCAGGGGCCCTCCTGGGGCTGGGGACCCGGGCTGGCCACCGCATCCCCACGTGGCCAGCACTTGCCTGGCACAGGGAAGGGGTGTGGCTGGCATGGTGGAATACTGGGGGTGGGAGATCCCATCTTCTCCCCAGCGCTGCTGCTGAAAAGCTTGCTCTGCACAAGTTCACGTTTTCTGTTTTCTTAGTCTTTTTTGTTCTGTGTTTGATTCCATCCTTGGGCTCCAGGGAAACAGCGGTCTTCTGTTGGGATTCATGTACTTCCTTTTCATCTTTAATCTGCTGCAGAAACCATAGGAGATCCTAAAGTACTTTGAAAGCTTAGGGAGAATGAGGCTGGGGTCTGTGCCCTGCCACCAGCTCCTGCATCCCTCTAGGCAAGGCATCTGGCTCAGGGATTTAGGCACATTGACAATTGAAGTCCATGGGAAGTAAATATCTAAAGTGTGCAAAGAGTGTCATCTCTGGTCTCTGAAACAGAGCTAATAGCAGAACCTCCATCACAGGGGTTGCAAGGGTAACTGGACCAGGATGGCTACGACAGATGCAGCCGGTTACAGCAGGGATCCTGCCCCACAGTGCCTGGCTGAGGGTGCAGGGCTGTGTGGGGAGGTGGCCAGGATAGCTACTGGGCCCTCAGCCCGTGCCATAGGCAGGTACTTCTGGGCTGAAGGCTTTCCATCAGCTCAAGGAAGGAGTATGAAACGGGAGCTGGGATTTGGTATCTCCAAGAAGCTGAAATTCCACTAAAAATGGGGAGGGGGAAGCTTTTCTCTTTTTTTTTTTCCTTAGCTTAGTGGCTATGCGACTGAAAAAATGAACAAAACCCAGCCAGCTCTCTGCCCTTCTTCCTTGCCCTTTGCAAATAAAATCCTTTAGCCTAAAACCAACAAGCAGGCAAATGACTGATACTCCAAATGCCTTGAGAAGAAGGTGAATGTCCCTCAAAGAACCTGTTGAGAAAGTTTTAATTCCAGTGATAAGTAAACAGATATAAATGGTGTTTTCTCTGCTTTTAATGAGCTGCAGTATAGGCTAACACACTTCATGTTTTGGAAGAATTACTAGTGAAGCCCATTCCGGCAGAGTGAAGCAAAGCAGCTGAATGATTTCACTAGTGGGGCTCAACCTTTTGTCCTCTTGCTCCACCAGCTTTGGGTGACTTCCCCAGCACATGGATTAGCTGCAGACCTGGACACCTAAGCGAGGCAAATCCAACCTTCTCCCAATCACTGTGCCTAGTTAAAAAGCTTAGTGCAATCACAGAAGAAGAGTGAGGCTAGAAAAGAATATAGAATTCTTTGATATTTTATTCAGCCTCTCTCTCTCTGTGTCCTGTAACCATCTAATACTGAGCTACAACCAGCGCATGGGTTGTGTTCTCCACCCAAAAGAGGAGGTGGTTCTTTCAGCTAGAAAATGTTTGAGTGCTTTATCAGGGACTGATGCTGTATAAGAAATGCACCTTGCAGCCTTCCTGTTGTGTTTAATGTCTTACTTATGGCTAAAGTGTGGCTGAGGGAGTGGGAGACCTTTGCTGTCCTGGTGCTGGTAGCGGGTGGAAGGTTCTACTGTAACCCGACAGCTGTTTGCTCCACACAGGCTCGCTTTGTGGTATTGAGTGTACTGTCAGAAATCATCAAATAGTGGGGCTGAATATACATCATGGTTATTATTATGCATTATAGGAAATGGCTTACACGCTTTGCATGAGAGCCCACAGGCATCTCTGTGGAGATGGCTTTCATCCTCTCAAATCCCCTTGGAGACCATCTCCAGTCCTCAGGGTTTTCTCCTTGCCGGATGCTCATCTCCCTCATGCAGTGTGATTTCTTTTCCATTCACCCCGTGAGATCTCCCCGTCTCCCTTCCTTGCCTGCGGCAGCCCAAACTTGTGGGCTGTGTCTGCAGAGCGGACAGACGGAGTCTGTGGAGCCTGCCACTGTCCCGGTGCCCCGGCTGTTCAGGTGGAGGGACCTGCTGGTTCCCCCCTGCCTGCATACATGGTGGAAAGAAGAGGGCGTTTGGGGTGGAAGACAGGGCACACAGGGCTGTGGGTCAATCCTGCTTTCCCGTACCGTGGCTGTCAGTCCAGGCTTAGCTACTGTGTACTTCAGCTTGTGTGCAGTCAACCAAGAACTGACGTATTTCTGATATTACCTCTCCTTAGGAGTGATATCCCTGCTAATGGAGCTAGCTCTGCGTGCCCAGGTGTTAGCTGTTTTATTTCCCAGCTTGGTGTCCCTCCAGTAGTGGCAGCAAGGGGCTGATGGTGGCCGGTCTGGCCCAGCCACCTCTGAGAGTCCCATACTTGCAGAGGGAAGGGAAGCAAGGCAAGCTGGCTTTTAATTTAGGATAACAGCTTCAATGCAGAATCCCTTCAGGACCATGTTTTGAGCTGCTACCCTGAGTTGCAAACCTTGCCCTCACTTCAGTCGTCACTGAAGCCAAGCACACACCTGCTCTTGCCACAGAGCTGCGTCTTCTTATGCCTTTAGTCCCCTTCTTCCCAGCCTGCCTCACCAGTGGGAAGTGTGCTCATAATGTTAAACTTCCCTCATTAGGCAGAACATTCCTCTTTTTAACCTCTTTAACCTGCAGCATTCCCGTTGGGAGGACCCTGTCTCCATACTTCTCAACTGCTCTTAATTAGATTGGGCATTTCTTGCCTCCACTGTATATTTACAATTTAGGAACAGGAAAAAATACAGCCTGCACTTAAGGGCCTTCTTCCCTTCGTTTGCTTCCCGTGCTTGATATGTTGGACAGCAGGAGGTGGAAATTTTAAAGCCCAGAGGAGCAGAACTGATTTCATTTCTTGATGGATTTTTACATCAGCTCTCACTTTTTTTTATTTCCCTTCTCCGACATGCGCATGTGCGTGCGCACACACCCACCCACCCTCATTGTCTGGCTTTTGCTCTTATTCTGCCATCAGCCTTTTAATAATATTATTGTTGATGTCTTTTCATTCCTGATGCCAAACCTGATTTGGAGATCACAGTACTGAGGGTTTCATTTTGAGCACTGTAGACGGAAAACTGAAGTCCTAAGTGACTGGAGCCCTCGGCCAATCTAATTGTTATTGACATTTGTGTCTGATTGTTCATCAAGGGGGATTTGACTTGCAGGCCAAATCATTCTATTACCAGGGTTCCTTTCAGCCTTTTCTCTAACAAAAAAAACCCACCACAGTCAGCAGCAGAAGAATCAATGGCAATATCTCGAGATGTCCATCTAGCCGGGCATGAGAGGGGGGAGCAAAGACGGAGGAGATCTTGTATGTCCCGTTTGAAATGTGCAAGCAAAAGATCGGAGAACTGGCCGTATTGCGTTACAGGGGGAAAAAAGGATCTCATTAAAAGACTGCTGTTTTCATGGCAAGGTGAAGGAGGCAGGGGAAGGAGGGGCTGGGAGGGCTAATTATATTAAGGTCATTTCACCTGTCAAAACTTTCCCTGTAGTGGTGTCCCTGGTGCCCTGGGATAACATCCAGATTTGTCCTGAATGGCGTCTCTGTTCCTGCTTAGGAGCCTTGACTGGTGGATCGTGAAGCGAGCTGCATGAAAGGAGCCCTGAAGGCACCCTTTTGCCTTCTTTTCACCTCCCGCTCTCCTTTGATTTTGCTTTTTCCCCTCTTGAGTTTCACGGCGGGTAATGGCAAAGCCCTGCTGTGTTGCTCACCCGGAGTCGTGCTTTCCCCAGGAAGCCACCGAGGCGGCCCGCATGCCGAACGCCCCGAGCCCTGCAGTTTGTGCAGCCAGGTTCTCATCTCCCTGCATTTTGAACCCATTTGCACCCTGCTGCAATGCCAATTTATCCCCCTTGAGAGCTCTCCTCGGGAGCAGAGAGGGATGGAGCGAGGCTGATTTTGCTCATTAGGCTAATGGTGGAAACCAGAACAATGCAGGCACAGGGATCAAAACAGAAGCAAGGGAAATACTCCATTTATTTATTTGAAAGAGGCCGGGGTGAGGGGGTGGCTGGTAAACCAGAGCATCCTCATCCCAGTGATGAACCCTAGCATTACCTGCCCTCCTTCAGGGGATCGTTCTGAGTCATTAAGTTATTTCATTTTCCAGGAGTCTGGGGTGGGGGGGAAGGCAAATTTCTACAGTTAATCTTTCTCTCAAGGTATGTGGAAGCCGTGCAGGTGGCCTCGCTTTGCTAACATTAGCAGGTAGAAGTAATTTGGGGAAGAAGGCGATGGGAGGAACACAATAGGGTTCATTCATGATCACGCGGGTTATATTTGTCGCCACGGAAACGCAGCAGAAATTTCAGAGATCAAAGGCTTTTCCACCAAAAGTTGCTACCTAAATGCGTTGGGTAGAACGCAAGAGAACTCTGGCTGAGGAGGAAGTGCACCAAATTCACGTGGCCTTCAGCAACCGGCTCAGTGAGTCAGATTTGCTGAAGTAGCATCATTGGAGTTGAGGGATGGATTTGGCTTAACATGCCCTGCCCTTGATAGATGCTTAGGAGTAGCAGTGAGTCATGGACGGTTGTGACGTACAGTAGAATTTGATGAGTTTCCCTAAATCGGGGCATATTTGGATCCTGAGATTGGCTTTTGAGTAGGAAAATAAGCAAAACCACACGGTTGCCTTTTTAAATAATTATTTCATTGAGGAGATGAACAAGAGGTGTTGACCTGTGGATGCAGAGTGGAACTGCTTGATGGAAGTTGCTGTTAAGGTTGAACTGCTGGACATCTGTATTTGGTCCTATCAGGTGTGCTAAATGGCCCTTAGTGTTAAAAAGGATTCTCGGGAGGAAAAAAACCCTGCAGTTTGGAGTTCTGAGAGAGCCAGAGGGAATTGTTCAAGCTGCGAGATGTGTATAACTGTATGTCCAGCCACGCTCTGCTATCCTGGCCTCTTCCTTTAGCTTCTAGCGTGTGAACAACAACTGCGTTAGCAGCCCATCTCCTCTTTTGGTTTGTCTGTTTGGTGAAGTGCTCTTCTTCTACCCTCCCATCTACTGAGCCAGCTTAATCCAGCAGGAACATAACTGACCAGGCTTGTGTTTGACTTTCAAATTGCTTTATATGGCTTTGGTGAAGTCTTTTGGGAGGGAGTTCTCAAGAAGGACCACTTTCTCCTTTGGAGAGGCAAACAGCAGGTACCTCTGTACCAGGTGAGGCTTTGGCCCTGAAGAAGGAGGGGAAAACACCCAAATGAGGAGAGTGCTGTGCATCCCTGCTCCTGCTAAAATATTCCCTTGAAGCCAGTCCAGGTTGCTAGCACAAAAATCTTGCAGACTTGCAAGAAACATTGGAGATATCTTCCTTCTTCGTAGTGTGATTTGCAACTTTGGCCTTGAGGAGGATGAATGAACGATTTTAAATGTTATTGCTCTTTTAGAAAAGGGTGCGCTACAGTTTGGATCATATCCGGGGTGATGGGAAGCAAAAATATGTGCTAGGACTGGCACTTGAGTATCCACCCTCAGTCTCGCTTCTGCCAGGTGTTCCTGCCATCCCGGTGAAACAGAGATGGAGACGAGCCTCCCGAGGCAGCGACGTTTCCAGTGCAGTAACCTGAATCATTGTAAAGAGTACAAATCAGAGACAAAGCACAGTATTGTAGGCAGCAAAGGCTGAATAAGAAGACCCTTGGGAGCCCCACCACTTCTCCCTTTAATCTGATCAGCAGGCAGCATTCTTGTAATTCCCTCCAGGTCACTCTGAATTCCTGCAGTTTCTCAGCCAGGTTGAAGCCTTCCGCTTCAATATTAAATAATCTGCAGACTTAGAGTAAGGAGCAGAGCAGGAGCAATGCAAGACTTCGTTTATATCAGAAACCAACAGGAAACCGCCACATCCTTCTCCCAACACCTCTAAGGCTCAATAATTTTAAGTTACTTTGCATTGCTCTCTCTGCTTTTAAAATGCTTTGCAAGGTCATCCTGAGAGGATCTTCCAGTTGGGTATTTAGCATAGCAGACACGGTGTGCAGCGCCTTATGCTGTATCTGTTAGCTTTAATTGTTCCTGGCTTAATTCAGGTGAAGCAACAGTTCCAGTTTGTAACTCAGAGACGCCGGACTGCTCTCTTTTCCAAAGGGATGAGAATTACACAGCCCGAGGCAGCTCGGAAAATCTTGATGTCTCCATTTGGTCGAGGAGGCAAGTCTGACGTGGCGAGTGCTAATGGCTAATCATAGTCTCCTGTCTGAGCTCTACAGGTCGGGTAGAGCTGGATGGTTTGTGAAAGGACCTGTAAAGAGAAAAAAGGGGCCTTATTTATGCATGAATCCAAGGCATCTATACCTTAGAGCAATGCACCCTGAAGCCTTTAGTGTGAGAGCTGGGATATAAATGTATCTAAGGATATATTTCCTAGAAGAGCTGAAGGCAAGTCAATACCAGCCACCAATCCTCATTCTATAGATCATAACCGCTGTAAAGACAGAGCAATACACGCTTCAGAGTGACCTGCAGGCTTGTCGTGCTCCTGTCCCAGCCGAATCCTGCACCACTGCTGCTTTCTTGCCATCTACTCACAGAAGCCAGAGTAGTGCTCATGTGGCTCAGGGACCACAGCTACAATTCCACCTTCACCCAAAGCTTTGGTGCAGGTTCAGAGCTGGTGTATTTGAGTGGCTTCTATCCGTGTAAATGAGTCTACCTCTCCCTCGCTGAGCAGAGGTATCTGTGCCGTTCCACGTGGAAAGGCAATCTGCTGTGCAGTTTGCTCTGCCTGTGCCCTCACAAGTCTGCCAGAACCGGTATTTGATGAGTGAAGGTCAAAGCCACAAAGCATATTTATTCTCTCAGGAAGCAGGCAAAGCTTTGAAAGGCTGGGAAGGTGGATGACAGCATAGGGAA
The DNA here is from genome assembly GCF_000687185.1 of Egretta garzetta. Taxonomy (NCBI): domain Eukaryota; kingdom Metazoa; phylum Chordata; class Aves; order Pelecaniformes; family Ardeidae; genus Egretta; species Egretta garzetta. The sequence continues at coordinate 1,961,457 of NW_009260350.1, read as the reverse complement.
AGGGGACAGGAGACTCCTAAAGCTAATGAAATCAAGGTTGGCTTCGTTCACGTCTCATTTCTGTTGCAACTTGGGGATACAGTAGACCCCATAGACACAGAACAAGGCAGAAAGATTAATTAAGAGAATTAAAGCTACTTTTCCATTCCTCAGTGGGAAATGAAGAAAATACGGTGTTGCCAAGAATTTCTTATTCCAGCTGCCCCAGGAAGATGCTTCCATTGACTTCAGCAGTTGGTAACTCCAGCCTGATGTGAAACTGCAGAGCTTCACTGAAGATTTTAAATTATGCTGAAGAGATGAGAATATTTTGAGAACTGTTACTGTTCTTCTGAGAACTTTATTTAGAAAAAGAACAATTTTTCTTCCAAAATACACAAAAGTGGTATTCTTATTGTGGAAATGCATAGCCTGAAAACTCAAATGACATTAGGTCACTGGCTTCCTTTTATCAGTAACTTTGAAGTCTTGTCCTAGTTTTCTAATTTAGATGCTTGTGATAAGAGGTGCTCAGTGAGCCAGTGAGCAGAAGTCAAGACCCTCTCCCTCTAATAGGTTGGGAACACAACCACCAGTAGCAGTTCCAGTTTTGAAGACAGGCCAGGTCTTAAAAGCGGCTGCGGGGACTCTGCAGAGACAAACCCCGAGACTTTGGGCTGCTTGAAATTTCAGCCGCCTCTTAGACTCACATGCATGAGCCATGCCTTGGTTTTGGTCTTTAAAAGCACGGTGCTGCTGTTCCGCTCCTGGGCCCTTGCCATGCCAGCCTGGACAGCATGCACGAGGCAGATCTCACGGGGGCTTGTGGAGTTCTGTACACTTGCTCTTTAAATTCCCTCCTGCTTGCAGTATGGTCGAGTACCAGTTCCCACCTTGTCTGCTCACAAAAGCTTGTAAAAGTTTCCAATGATAAGATGGAGAATGACGTGAACAGCTTACAGTTCAACTTGGTTTTGAGCAGGTGCCCTTGGGGATGAGCCGGCCCTGGGCAGACCCCAACCTGCATCTCATCAGGGTCTGAACGACATGGATATCTGTGGCAGGGAATGGGAAAACGTACATTTCTAGAGTAGGTGGATTCATTTCTACCAGTTCCAGAGCCCAACTCTTCCTACCACCCGAGAGGAGGTTGTCCCAAAGAAGGTGGGATTAGGTACGAAGGCTGCCACCCCCTAGAAGTCGCTTTCTCCACCATAGTGTTGGGGAATGATCTGGGAAGCTAGGCAAAAGCTTGAAAAAGCGCTTTCCCTGCCCTGAGAACCCAGGGAGGCTGCCAGCTGAGCACAGCACATCCACAAAGTTTCCCAGGTGTTTCAGCAATAAGAAAAAAATTGAATCCTTGCGTTCAGGGGAGCTCTGTGGAAGCCTCGGCCACCCCACCTTGCAGGGCTGGTCACTACAGGTGTATTGAGCCTTCGGGTCTGCCCTGGAGAATGAAGGTGCTGGGTCGTTCGTGCTGGTGCCGTGGCTCCCAGGCAGGAGGGGATCGTCGGAGGGTGCTGGGCTGGCACTGCCGCATGCCTGAGCAAGCGATCCCCGCTCTCACGTGCTGTGTGTGCAGAGCAGGAGGACCTGAGCCCCGCAAGCTACATTTCATTTAGTAATTAATTAGTGATTCTTGACCCCAGGCAGCTTCAGCCCACTGACAATAACAAGATTGCAGCCTGTGTATAAGCTAGCCTCTGTGCCCTTACCACTCTCATTACATTAACTGAAATCCTTTGCAACAAAGACTCAGGCTGCCTGGCAGGGGAGGGATAAAACCTCTTTCTCTTCATGGTTTGGGTCTGTGTCCCTGAAGACCTCGCACTTCGGTGCTTCCCCCCCTGCCGGCAGCAGCTCCTCGCCCTGGGACATTGCCCCCAAAGGCCACGGCAGTGCCAACAGGCAGCTCACCCAAATTGTCCACCCAACCCACTCGCCAGCTGAGACACGAATTATTTCGGAATCCTCCACTGCCTTCCCACAATGCCCTCTGTAGGCTCTGGAGGATTAGAGCACCAGCCTCCCAGCACCAGGGGGAAGCGGGCCCCGGGCTGGGGCTGCAGCGGGGTAAGGCTGCCCGGGCTCCGGCAGCGCTGCCTGCAAGCAGGCGCAGCACCCTGGAGGACTCAGCCGTGGCTCCTCGGCCACGCTGGGTGCACCCGAGCAGCGATACCGGCCGTGCCAGCTGCCTGGGGGAGCTCTGCAGCGAGGAGGTAAGCTGGGAGCTGCTGTTAGCGTGTTTTCCGTCTCGGACGGGGGTGCTTTCACGCTCAGAATGTTTTTAATTATTTGTTGGAAGATTTTGAGAGCTCCTAGGGTAATGGAGAGGCCTCAATCAGTGTTTCCTTGCTGAAGGCATCTATGGATGTGCGTTCCCTCGCCTTAGTCATAGCTGAACCTTGCGTCAAGAGCAGAGCTTGTGCCAAGCGCCTGGGTGGTTCCTTGGTGACTCTGGTAGCGGGTCTAGGTGGCTGGCAGCTCCGGGCGTGTTGGAGTTTGCACCAAGCACTATGGAATTTGCAGTGAAGTGGCTGTTTCTCCTAAATTATCACTTATTATTTTGCCTTGCAACAGCGCGGTGCGCTTAACCTCACGGGGAAGGCATTAAACATCATTTGTGGGAGTAGCAAAGTAGCTCTGGAAAAAAGGGGCCTTGGCTTGCCAAGGTGAGTCGGTGGCTGTAGCTGCAGCCCTGTGCTGCTGTTCCTTGTTACGCTATGTGATCCCTAATTCTCAGGACCTGTTCAATACCAATACCTGAGCAGGGAATGAGTCTCCGCTGCTTCTTTTTTCCTAGAATAAAATATTAGCAGATGCTCCTGACAAACCAAACTCATGCTTCCAAGTAGGAAAAATCAGAAGAAGATTCACTTCCCTGCTTGGCCTCAGACTTAGTCTCATCTGGGCAAACTGTGTAAGGAGCTAGTCCAGAACTTTTTTTAATATTGTAATTGCCTCTAGGATTCATAAAATCATGGTTGTGGGGGGAGGTGGGAGGAAGGGTCAAAAATGAATGACCTGGGGGTGATAGCTCTGGCTGAGGGCATCTTAGCTCCAGCGTGGCCCATGGGCTCCAGCAGCATAGGATGCTGCACGCCTGCCTGTTGCACAGTGTCGCCGCTGCGTAACCCATGTAATTTACCTGCCAGGCTTTGAAGTCCAGGTCTGAGATTCATCTCTGTCCCTGTGACCCACAAGCGTGTTGCTGGAGAACCCCGTGTGATGTCTCCTCGAAGCTGTGATGCCATTGTCTTCCTCACCAGTGCTGTGCAGCTGGGAGAGCACGGCAGGGTGCCGCATGGGGCAGTCTGGTACAGCATGAATGGAGACTGTTATGGAGCGGGGCCAGATGTTGCCACATCTGGGGCAGAGTGGCTGGGAGCTGTCACCAGGACAAACATAACGTTGACGGATCCTCCAACCCTGTCCCCTGCTCTCTGCAGCCGCCTTCCCACCATCAAACGGCCTTCATCCCACCTGTGCCCTCTCTCACCCATTCCTTATATCCTCTGTGAGAGACTGAAGGGGCTGCAACAGGGCTAAATATTCCTCCAAACTTTATGTCTATTGCTCACCACTGCCAGGGGGCTGTTTCCACTTCTCTCCAGCACCCGTATAATTACGGGGAAGAGATGGAGAGGCACGGGGTGTTGGGTGGCTTGGAGTGCACGGGGCAGCGCTGATGGGCTCCGCTTCTCTTCCCTTGCGCCCACCCTGCAAGTCCTGCCCCCCGCAGCCTGGTACTTCATGAAAGCGTATGACACGATGCGATCCCATACTGTACTATCCTTGGGGAAAAAAAAACGTACTGAGTGATTTCTTTTGTTTTAAGCTGTGTAATTGGTAGGGAAAACATATCCCCTTCTAGTGGCTTTTCTTTTATTGTCATGTTTAGGAAGTTTTTTTGCATGTCATAACATTTTGCCTGTTTTTACTGAAATCCTTCCATGAAGGAATGATTGTTTGCACAAACAGACTGACATGTTGATACAGGCTGACAACTGCATGGCTAAGACCAAAATAAAATGTAAAGTAAACACATTTGCATAAGTTTATAATATGACCCAGTTCTTACGAAGCGGAGGAAATGGGGGGAGATGTGAATCTAAGCAGCTTATCTTGCATCTCCCCTTTCTGCTGTGCCCCTCATTCTTAACCTCTGCTCCGTGAGTGCCATGGGAGAGTTGTCTGGATTTTTCCATTCAGATTTGAAACAACAGGTCCCTCTTGTAGTTCACTTATGTTTTTGTTTTGCTTAGAGGGAGGGCATGGAGGAGGGAGCATTCCCGGCTTTTTCCCTCATGTGAAACTGGTTGGTCTTTCCATTCTTTTTCTTCTCGGTTACACTTTAAAAGGCTTCTGTCAATGTATTTTCCATCACTTTAAAATTGCATTGACATCCTGCTGTTTTGTGTCATAACTATGTAGCATCGCAAAATGCTGATTTGGTACTATCTATTTCTTGATCTGCTTGTGGCATGATTTCCTTAAGGATGTTGAGATCAGTGCCCACGTTTTCCAGATGAGGAAACCAGAGCATAGAGCAGTGAGTTCCTTCGGGCCATCCCGCATCTCTGTGGTAGAGCCAAAAAGCAGGCCCCAGATCATTGGTGTCCTGGCTGAGTGCAGGGAGGTTTGTTAGCCCAGAAGCTCGGGGGTGTCCAAGAGTTTGTGGCATGTACCGTGGCATCAGCCAGGTCTACGATGTTGGCTGGCTTTCACAAAGCAACTCCAAAAATCTGTGTGAATCCTGAAAACACCTTTTAAAGGGCCTGCTCTGAACCTGGCTGTCCCAGCAGGAGCTGGAGGAGACCTTATAATCAAAACTGCAATGAACTTGTGCTACGCAGCTGGAGAGAAGGAATGAAGGGGGCCTTGTAAAAATAACATTAAGTCCTTGTAGCAGAAAGATGCTTAAACCCAACTGTCAGGCAGAAAAAGTGAACTCCAAGTCCAAACTTCCCAAGGACATTTCTTTGACTTGCACAGACTCTTCCCGCCATCAGTCATCCCTCTGGCTCTTGGGTTTCCTACAACCAACTGATGGGAGAGGAACTGCTAAACTCAACCCAGTGGTGTCATCTGAACTTCGGAAGTCCTTCAGCCCTCTGCAAGGGTGGCCCACCTGATGTCCATGGCCCTCATCTTTCAAGTTGATAATAGAGGGGCAAAGTTCACTTTTCTAGCAGCTTCGAATGTAGCCACTTTCTTTTTGATAAGGAAGAGCCAAGCGGTGCCAAATTATCTGACTAATGGAACTCTCGTGAGCAATTCTTGTGATGGCCGGAACAGAATAATAGTTTCCAAAAATCCTGAAGGGAGCTCAAAGCCCTGGTCTCTCAGGGCATGAGCAATTCATAGGCACAGTCATTTAGTGTGTGAATTTCTGGAGGACAGTGTGGTTTAAGTGGATATCTTTTTCCGAGTTTCCTTTTTCCTATTTTAGGCAGTTTCTAGCTCGGTGTGTCAGCTTCTGTGCCTTGCTCAGATGCTCATTATTTTAGGAGCTGACGTTCAGTCCTTGGAGCTGTGAGGTCTCACAGTGACCCTCGTGTCTCCCTCCTTCGCGGGTCCAGCTCTGCACCCCACAGGCCTGAGGCAATCCCTCCGGCTGGCGCAGCAGCCCCAGCTCCCTCTGGAGCTGCAGAGCCAGCAGGGAACGCAGCTGGTTTCCTGCCATCCCCTCGGGCTCCGCATATGGACCAAAGGGAACCGGAGGGTCAGCGCTCAGTTTCTTGTACATCTGACCTCGTGGTCATCTGGGGGAATTTCGCTGATGACATTGCAAATGAGCGGAGTGGTACAAGGGTGCTTTGTCATGGCAACGGCATTCTGGAATAACTTTGTGGAGCATTGTTTAGGGTTTTGGTTTTTTTTTTCTGTACGTTACATATGCTGGTAAGAGTCTAACAAGAAAAACATGTGTTTATGAGAATCCTAGACAGAGTGTCCCCACAGCCAGCCCCTTCGTGTGTCTTTATTTTATTGGATTTTGGGTGTGTCTCTCCCTTTACAGGAATTGCACATCCAACCTTAAAGAGGGTCAAGATACGCGGGATTACAAACCCTCATTTTGATTTCCAGAAGGCGATGATGGGGCTGTCACATCCAAACAATCTGTGCAGCAAGCTTGTCCCATAGCTAGCATTGGATCTTCGGAAAGGGTGGGGTTTGGGTAAAAAGCCTAGAAGAGTTATAGAGAAAATACTGGGGCTGGGGGGGGGAAGGAGAGCTGGGAAGAGGTTGATTTGTATTTGTATTTTGTCATTCTGGGTATTTTTCTGTAACACACGTCCACTGTAGGACACTGGTAATACTTTTTGAGCTCTGCTGTGGTAGTGTTGCAGGTTTTGTGGCTTTTACAGTTTTCTTAGAAGGGCTGGGAAGAGTTTTGGTGTGTGTGTGGAAAAATACATGGCAGTGATCACTGGAACTGGGTTTATGAACATGCAAGTCCCAGCCAACGTGTTTCTATGGCCAGGATGCTCAAATAGGAGCAGAGCTGAACATGGCTTGTGACTTTTAACCATGCTTGCACATACTCCCCAACAATAGTTTCATCTTAACCAAAATGGGAGCCTTAACTGTGTATTTCCAGGTTTTGTAGGTGATTTGGACTGAAAGGGAAAATGTCGTGGCTTGAGCTGAACTAGCTTATGGAAGCACCAGATTCTCTCCTGGCCTTGCTACGAGTTTTCTGAGAAACTATAGACCAGTCACGTATTTCCCTCCTCTGCCTTGGTATTGTTATTTGTGAATTGGGAATAATTAGCTGGTTTTTGACTGTTGCATCTGTTCAGACCAGGACTAACTGGAACTTGACTGTAAACTGTGCGGCCAGATGCAACAGTGAGATGTTAGTCTGAACGTTTGGCTTGTCTGATAATTTTCATAGCTAATGTATCAGATAAAACTGAGCTCAAGATGAACGTGTCTTGTTCCTGACTCCAGTCTAAATGGTAGCTTGGCAGTCATGTATTTCTGCACCAGTGGAACTTTTTTTTTAAGCCAGCGTAATTATGCCGCTGCACATGTGGGTGGCTCTGATGTTTGGGCTGGAGATGCTAATAGCTCAAACATGATGTGGGAATTCAAGAGCAAAGAACGTGAAAGCTTGACTCCTGGATCAGAAGGAGGAGATGGTAAGGATGCTATTCGAGTCCTCTGGATATCATCTGTTATTTATGGGTGGCTAATAAATCCAGCTAGTGGCGATTCTACCACCCCAGCTTTCAAAGGTTGCTTGTTCATGCTGGTAGATACAAAGATATTAGAGAAATGTGTGCCTCTTATTTCTTAAAAATCCTTGCTGTGGCTCACGGGTCAGCTGCGCTGTTTTTTCATGTCACTGTGTTGAGGAGGAAGACAGGGCTTGAGCTGTCGTCTTCTGTGGGGAATTGCTGGGAAGCGTCGCCCCGATCGTGCTCATGCTTCAGATTGTTTACACAAGCTTTGTAAATCCAGTGCTTTGGGAATATGGTTGTCCTTGCCGGGATATGCTAGAATAAACTAAGCCTGTTACTTCCATGAAGTGTGGGAGCAATGAGTCACATTACACAGATTGACTTACGTAGAAAAACTCCCTGCTAGGTGTCAGAAGGGAATGTGCTTTATGCCTGTAGCCTCTGCGGTTGGGCAACACATGCTGTAAAAATGTTCTGGATGTGTGGCAAACCAGCTAGGGCTGGGAGCTCTGACCAGATCACAGGAACGCACAAATCCTACAATGTCCAAAAACTTTTCAGTGGGAAAAGAGGACGCAAAATAAACTTAAGACTTCTGGCAGCATTTGGTGGGGGCTCTGATTTGTCCCTTATAAAGAGCACATTTGTTAGATTACACCCCGATGCACGTTTGTTGCACCACAGCCTTGGATGGAGCTGCAGCCGCTCATGGCGGGACATCTGAGATCACGAACTCCCCCCTTCGCTGCTCCCATCACAGAGACCCTTGAGGAAGGGAATAGCCCTGTGTTGAAGTTGTAAGCTGGTTAGATCAGGATCCCTAAACTGCTGTAAGGGCTGTTGGATAATAGATGTATAATTTTTTTTTTTATGAAAAAGGAAGTCAGGCCTGGGCTGGTGAGACTGAAAGAGCAGGGAGTGGATTGGCTGTCAAGGGTCAGCCTCCCAATAGCCCTGTGATCAAAGGCTGCTCTCAGCAGCATGAGTTTGTAGGCAGCCAAGACAAACAATGAACAACTTTATCTCCTTTCAGGAAAAAAAAAAAAAAAAAAAGACTTAAGTTCCAGGAAACCATTTCTGGACCAGACAAATTTTGGTTGTTATTCCTTCTCTCTCGCCTATAATGCAGCTATTTCTAGATGAAGGATAACAGGGAGACAGCAGAGCAAAGTCCAAACATGAACCAGATTGTGCTGTGTTCTTGGTCGCTGTAAATTGGTGCGGACCCCGGGAAGTCGAAGCAGCGTGACCTGGAAAAGAGCAGGGAAGCTCTGAATTGAATCGTGGCCATTTCCCCAAGTTCGATCCCTTCTCCGAAGGTGTTGCCTCATTTGTTTGCAGCTGGAATATTGCCTGTTTGGCTGTCCCAGCTGTGGCCTCCAATGTCATCTGGTCAGAACACAGCTGGCTGGTTTTAAACGCGCTGGCTTCAGTGTCAACTCGCTGAATAAATTGAACAGAGGGGAAAAATATTTTGGGCTCCTGTGTACTTGATTATTTGTTTGGAAGGAAAGGAAGATATGAGAAGAAAGCCTCTTATTCCTAAAATGGAAAAAGTTGCAAAACTTGTAGTTGGGTTTGGATCCGAGGGAGAGGAATCTTCCACGCAGAGTGTTCTTGATTTAGGATTTCCTGTTGGATACATTTCAGAAAACTATTTAAGTTGTAAGTGGCCAGATTCTCAGCTAGAATAAATCTGTAAAGCTCCGCTGATATGAATCAGAATAGCACATTGACCCTCGCTTAAGATCTTGGGCCGAGGTCTGGTGGTGGATTGCAAAGCTCTGTCCTCGCTCATGGGTTCAGAGCAGGACTAAATCAAAAGGTAAATGACAGTCCCGAGGTTCAGAGCTGCGTGTGGGTGTTTAATCCCCCTGCAGTACAGACACCCCCAGTGATTTAGGGGTTGTGCTGTTCTTAGAAAATGTCTTCCCTCGATGTGGGCTATAAGGTTTGGTTTGGTGTTTACGCTAGATGGGCCTGGTCCAGTGTGTCGGGGGGGGGAGGCAGGCAGCCCCCCGACTTTTCAACCAAACAGCCTTGAGGATTCCTGTAGACGTCGCTGCTCTCTGTGCTACATATTTCTACCCTTCTACACACTGAAAATGGAAAATATTGTGAGAAAAGCTTTCTGAGCCAGGATTTAGTGCTGAGAATAGAGGCAAAAAGCCCTGGGGGCTCAAGAGAACATATTTCCACAGTCTTTCCAGATGTCCCTACAAAAAAGTAGTGGAGAGTTGGAAGATCATGGCCGGTTCTGGTGATGGGTGCTCCTGAAACAATAACTGGGATTGTTGCCTTGAGATGGGTGCAGGAACAGAGCCATGGGAATGGAGCTGCTGATGAAACGAAGGGTGACGTATGCAGGAGTACTTCACCTTCTCCCCATCAACCCCAGTGGTCTTAGATGGATAAGTCTAATCTCAGGTTATAGATTTAGGGATGGAAGGGGAAGAGGAAGGAAAATTTGGGCCCAGGCCTGCGTGTCGAGGCCTGTGGCAGAGTCAATAGCAGGACAGGTCTTCTGAGTCTCTGTCCCAGGGCCTTACTACATGAAGTTAATAAAGCTGAGAGAATGCAACCAGCCTAGAGAGGAAAGGCATTCCTAAATGGGTTACCACACTCTGGCAGAAAGGTCTGAGCTGAAGCAGAGAAGCTTGTCGATGGTGTGGCTTTGTTTTGAGTTCCTTTTGATATTTCTTTTTCTCTCTTACCTTTCCTTCCACCATGGGAAGGAGCAACTGCTGGAGACCTGCGTATGAGGATTTGCAGGGCTGGGGCAGGAGTACAGGAGGTCCTAGATCTTCTTTCCCTGTCTGGCACTGCTGGTCCAGGAAATATTCCCAAATCCCTGACCTTCATTTCATACCTGTCAGCAAGGGCTGGGCTGTGTCCACTGCTGCCATCTCCCCTTGATGTCTCATTCTCTCTGTTCACGTACTTTCTGTTCCTCTTCTTTTCTCCCACCCTTCAGAGTCAACACTACAGCCGCCTGTGAGTGACAGCAAAAAATTAATTACTTTATTTCATTGAACTTTATTGACTTGGCAGGCCTTTGTTTTAAGCACGTAGCATTCAGCTTGCTGCCTGCTGCTCCTGCCCCTTAGGAGCCATTGAGCTCCAGGAGCACGGGAGGTGGCAGTCTGGTACCAATACGCCTGGCAGCTTCAGAAGGTTTAAGAGAATTAGGTACCCACTTCCTCAGAGATCTTCGTGAAGTTCAAATCTCTGGTTCCTAGAAGGTGCCTATGACTCCCCCAGCCAAAACGCACTGCATTTCCATAACGTGTTTCATTATTTATATAGTATTTCTGCATAATTACCAGACTTGCATGAAGGTCTCAGAGTGTTCTGCAGATGCCAAGGGATGACCTCATCTGTAGCTAATGAAACTCTGGTGACCGATAGACCTGTGACTTGCTCTGAGCACAAAGCACTGGGCAATGTGAGCCAGCTCCGTACCTCCGCCCTGATGAGTTACCCCCATTCTGCTACTACAGAGAAGCTGGAAATCCAGTTTAACCATCTGCTTGGGAATTCCCCTGTAGCTGGAGGGGATTGAGCATTCTCACACCCCAGCATCGAGGGTGCGGTTAAGATGAAGGACGCATGTGTGGGAATCATGTACGTTGCCTAAGCTAGGCTGACCCCCAGAACTGTCCCTTTGGAACTGGGACAACTGGTCAGGACCCAGCATGGCATTTTGGACTTCCAGGGGTTGGACAGTGTGTCCTTAGCTTCCTGGAAGCTCGGTGGCCAAGTTTGACTGGGCTGGGATGTAGCTGAAAGAAGAGTGTCTGATGTGCGGATGTTGGGAGTCTTCCCCATCTTGCGGGGTTAGAGGACCTGCAGAAACCTGACTGTTGCTCTGCAAGCAAGCGACAGAGCCAGAATGCACTCAAGCAGAGAGGATTTTATGGGGGGAATACTCTCAAAAAGGGCAAGAGCTCCCCCTACGAGTAAGGGCCTTCCTAAAAGATCTGTATGCACCCTCAAATGTTTTTAAAATGGTCTGCAGCGTAGCACTGTTAGGATCTGGTCCTCCAGACTCTTATACTGGAAATCACGCCATCTTCCACTGGCAAACAACAAATTGGAAAGCCCCAGCTGTTGAACAATGTGTGGCGGTAGCACATGCTCTAGTCTGGGCAACTGCTGGCCTGCAGGGGCGCTTTTTTAACAAATAGCATGGGACTTGCACCTACGACTGGATTTTTTCATTCGTCCTAATTTCTTCCAATAAATAGTTGTTTAAGCCCAATTTGTTGATGGAGGAGCTTGTGGTTCACTGTTGCCTGTGAACTTCGGAAGCCATGATGCTGTGACGGGACAGGTGACGCGGTGGTGCTCTGTAGTCATTGGAGGTACAGTATGAGCTGAGAACGTCGCCTGGAGAGAGGTGACGTATTCTGCGGTATGGGGTGTGAAGATGGTTTAGTCCACTGCCAAAACCTGTAGATTATTGTATAAGAGGACTTTGAGAGGCCAGTATTGAGGTTATATATTGCAGCAAGGGGGGGGGTTATTTATTTCTCTGATAAAGGTGCCGATGAGAGCCACACAACGGACCTGACTGGATCTCAGTGGGACGTCGCCGTGTGGAGAGGGCAGCAGTTGGAGACTTGCTCTGTGCTGGGTGTGAAGGCTCTTAGGACCCAGTGGTCAATATGTCGGATAAATCTGTATCCCGCAATCAAGCCTGGATTGAGTTAGAATTGCCCAATGACCTATTAGTACAATGTGCTTTTTTTTTTCCCCCTGGCATGCTTGGATTTTTTCTACCCCGAAAGTTCATTAGTGGTTTTTTTTTCTTCAGTTCACAGATAGTTGGGAAAATGTGCTGCCTTCATTTTCTGCATGGAAGTAAATATCTGCATCTTCTGCAGTTTTTTTAAGCTTAATTAACAAAGCAAAATTGCTTTCAGATTCTGTTTTTCAACAGTCAAAACATAAACTGTCGGTTTTGCTTTGGGGTTTTTTTATGGCTGAACTTTGGGAAAGAAGAGATAGAAGAATGAATATTACCTGCTCTTCTGTCATGGGTAAAACCAGAAACCTTTTCATGAAAATTGACGGACTTGATGGTAATTTTTATGGGGAGGAGGGAGGATTAGGGTAAAGAGCAGAAAGAATAGCTCTAGTTAAAACTCATTTTGGCAAGTAAATGCATATCAGCACACTCAACGAAATTCCACCCTGCCTCTCTTCTTGCTGGATTTATTCAGATGCCGTCAGCCTCCCAACTGCAGATTCTTTTACAAATATGTTTTTCATTTTGCATGTTTTGCTGCTGTTTAGGACCTTATCAGTTCCTTGCTTGACGAGAGATGCTTCTGCTTTTGCTTCTCGGATGTACTGGCTTTCCACCGTCAAACTTGAGCATTTCCCATCCTTGTCGGGTTATTTCATTGCAAACAAAATACTTTTCTTCCCTGTCCCCCCCCCCTGCTGTTGAGCTCCACAATGGGGAGTGTGGAGGAAGGAAAATATAGAGCTCATTTATTTTTAAGTAACTGTAACTAATGGCTTGATCAGCTAACGTAGTGGAAAATATGCAAACTGCTTGGAGGAGAGTGGATGTTAAAAATGTAACTTCAACATTATTGAGACATCTTTCAGCAATAATGACAGGCTGAATAACAAACATGTCAGAAACTTTGTTGCTTCTCTAAGCAAAACCGAATAATTGAATTTATTTTCAGTGATGGTTTTGCCTTTTACGTATTCAGCTCCTCATCCATTTTGCTGTAGTTCTTGTCAGATCTCTTTGCATAAACAGATTTATTTTTTTTTCTGAAATGGTAGAGCGAGCAGGGTAACAGGACTTCTTCATACTTCCCTCTCATCTCTGCCACGCGCTTTTTTTTGACTTATCCTCATATGATTCATTCTCAAATACTTCTATTGTGGCTCTAGCAGGTGCATACGTTGGTTTTAGTTGCCTGTGCTCCTTGAGCAGATCCTTGGTTGATGGGAACTGGCACCAATTTATTAACTTCTCAGAAATGACATTAGCTTGCATCAGCTGAGGATCCAGTCCCCATAGTCTGGAGCTGTGAAACATCTTGCCCAGGCCTTCATATAAATTAGGGGCTGCTCATTCTGCCACGGACGGTGGCCCTGGCCTCATCTCTGCAAGCCACCTGTGATGCCAACGGCTGCAGTCAGCGCAGTAGGGTCTATGAAGGGATCCTTTTTCACAGCTCTCCCGGAAAATTGGGGAATAAAGCCCATTTGTTTATTGGGAGAAACGTTGAGGTAGTGTATATTCTCTTTAAAAGTATCCTCCCAATGCCTGTGTGAGGCCGGCTGATTCAGTGAGATTTGATTTCCATCCTTCCCTGATGGAGGGGCTGGGGAGGACCTTCGTGGCACTGTGCCGTGCCTGCCAGCCCCTGCAGTGCTCTATTCCGAATCGCTCCTTGCCCTTCTTGGCACAAGGAGCTAAATCTGCATTCTTCCTCTCTGGAAGGGAAATTGGACCACGGAGCTGGCCTGCAGCTTCCCTCCCTGCTGCAATGGGGACAGGGCAGCTCAGACACATGGGTTTTGCGTGTGCATTTCTTTTTAATTTAATGCAGAGCTGCAGCAAGCCATTCCACCCACAGGTGAGATCTTTGGAAAACTAACTGCCCAAAGCTCTGAAGCTTTCAGCCTTCACGCTAACGCACGGGCCCAGCTGGCTTGAGATTAAAGAGCGCAGTCGAAAACCAAAAAGCATTTGAAATTGCACCACTGAGCTGGCAGGAAATTCCAGCTTTTTGTAGATGTCGGAGGCGTTGGAACGGCGAGGAACCAGAAGGTAATATTCAGAGGTGAATCGCATCATCAGCGTTTCAGCGGGGAGGATCGCCCCACCCCGAGCACAGCCTTGGATACAGCTTGCGCATGGGGGGGGGACCATCCCCAACCTTCCCAAATTTGGGGAGGGGGGGGGAAGAGGAGGGAAGAGTATCTTGGCCTGCAGCCTGGCTCATGCTTCAGCTATCTTTATCTGCAGAAGAGGCCTCTTGCGCTTGGTGTGAATCCCAGCGCGGTGCTCGGCACTTGCGTTGTGGATGAAGCTTCCAGCCCTGTCAACTTCAGCAAGCCCCAGGCGTGCCAGAGATCTCTGGGGCAGATTGGACGGTTTTGTTGCACCCCAGATAAATGCTTCCTTTGCTTCTTGGATTGAATTGCTCATAGTCTTGGAAGATAACCCGCAGATTAGCGGGCTTTTTAACTGCTCTGAAAGGAGTCAGCGTTTCGTGTGGATTGATCATAGAGACGATTTGCCTGGAAGGAACAAGAAGGATAGGAGACCAAGAGAACTATATGGTTTTCTGGACCTTTATACTTTATTAGCACAGACGTGTGGGGGCCTGAAATGACACCTTTGGTGAACATTGATTCTGAAATCGTATTGGAAATCAGTGTTGACCGCTCATTCCCTTCCTCTCCCAAATGGACTGCCAAAGATTATCGCTCCAGCAACAATGCTTAGAGGCATCTGAAGAACTTGAGGCCTCCTGTGAAGCCATTGGCACCAATGGGAAACTTTTGCTTCCTCTTCTCTTGTCCCCTTTCCTCCCCCCCACCGAGAGCAGCAGATCTCGGATCAAGCCCTGCCAACACGAGCGGTGGAGAACAGAATCTGCATTGACGACAGATGGAACGAATGTTATGGATGCATCCCAGGCCCTGAGCTGTTGCGCCACATAAATCAGTAGCAAAACTTTGCCAACTCAGAATGCTTTGCAGGACTAGACTTTCAGCCAGCTTAATGTCTGGCTTTGCAACCCCAAAATTGTATGGTCAAAAAAAAAAAAATAGTGAATGTGCGTGCCCTCGCTTGAACTTCCAGCCAGTGGAGCTGGTTTTGGTCCAGCTCATGGAGATGAATGCGTCTCCATGATAAGCCACTTCTAAAAGATAATTTATTGTTGGAAATCCTGTCGTTGCACTGTACCAACAGGCCGTGGATGCTGCAGATGAGGTGTGAGGTTCCAGGCTGCAGATGCTATCGGAGCTGCGCGGGTGGCTGGATGCATGCGATGCGGCCACCCCCTGCCGGTCAAACGCGACGAGATACCGAATAATCAGGGGACCGAAAATATTTCATCTTGCTCTCTTTGTTTGTGTGCTGGTTGCTGGACCACTCCTTCGCAGAGAAAAGCTTAAACCACACAAACATCGCGTGTGAAAACCCTCCCATCATGAAAGCTGCTTCCCATACACTGCATAAATCCCAAGTGCTTGAGATTTAAGACAAAAAAAAGGCAAATAAAAAGATTTGTTGTTAAAATTACGACTTGGCAGCCCCATATATGTGCGTGGGGGGGAAGTGCCTGCAACCTTTTTAGAGGCATACTTGCCCTTTGGAAAATGAACTTCCATTAAAGTAAAAAAGCTTCACCCTTCTCGGTGGGTTTTTGGCAGCGTGGGGGGGGAGAGGAAAGGCTGAATCAATCCCTTCAGCTTTCTCACTCCATCTCAGCAATGACAAAATGAAACATTTTAATGCAGCACTTTGTATCTCCAACAGCTGTGGTAGCCTCGTGTTTACAGAAGACATCCTGTTGTTCAAGGGAGACACTTCTGCCTTGCTGAAATGAAATCTTTTTTATTCCCCTCACCCCCCAGTTGCTGGTTTATGCAATTTCCACTCCAAGAGGCCATTACAGCAGTGACTCTCTGCAAAATCTGGGGTTTGTAACGGCGAGTTCTCCACCAAAAAGCAGCTCCAGCTTGTGGAAAAACTGCCCCGGCACTGGCACGGGGCTGGGCATTGCTTGGAAGGAGGAGGGAGAAAAAAATTTTGATGGTCGTGGAGACTCCGGCTGTGGTTCTCAGGCCAGCACGTGAGCGTATCCTTCTGGTATTAGCATCCCAGCCCTTGCGCCCGCCGCAGAGTGGGGATGAATCATAAGGAAATGCCACCCCAGGGAACAAATTGGTCATTGTTTGAAAGAGCTGATGGCTCTTGGACAAGCAGTTGGGATCGCTATGGAAGCGTCTGCAGGGAGGGAGGCTGCGTCCAGCTCACTGCATGCACGGCAGCGCTGCACAAACACGCGAGCGAGGCCGGGCATGCTTTGCTGCCTTACCAGGAGAAGAGCGATTTGCCTATGTTTTTGGTTCCTTGATCTTTCTAAATAAACAGTTTCTTTGTACTGAGAAAGCAAAAAAAAAAAAAATTAATTTTTTTGCAGCCGTTGCTGTGCAACAAAGCTTTTTTGGGGGAAGCAGGGGCACGGTGGGGACCTCCACCTGCTGGCAGCCCCTTGGGGGCTCTGCCAGGGCTGTCGGAGCATTCCTCTGCTGAGCAGGGTGATGGAAATAATAGCTCCGAGCCTCAAATAGCTTTTTCGGCTTTGGATCTCTGAGCCTGCTGCACGTTAGGATTTTCCCCAGCCTCATGGGGGTTTATGGCTTTGTTTAGCTCTTGCTTTGCCTCTGGATCTGGAAAGGCTCACGGCGACTCGGTAGGAGGCTCAGGGTCACCGGGCAAATTAGGGGCAGAGGGAGAATTAGTAGCTCACAGCCCAGCTACCTTGTGCCATGGAGGAGCCGGAGAAGGGGGAATTTTGGTGGTTTGATACAGTTTTGCTTGGCAATGGGTTTCAGACCCAAGGGTAAATCCTGGTTTCCCCTATGGGGTCTTCAGTGGGAAATCAGGTGATGATGCCAGGTCTTTCTACAGTGAGACAGCAAACGGGAAACCCTGTGAGCACCCTGCCTCTGGCCCCTGACGTCTGCCTGCTGCCTCTTCCCACACATGAGAGCGCGGGAGCTGTGACCTAAGAGGCCCGTGGTGGCACTAAGGAGCAATCTCTGTGGATGCCAGGGCTGATGCTCACGGGCATTCAGCAGGGTTTGGTGGAATAGAGGGCGATGGATGTCTGGCACCACTAGCCGACGGTTTGAGGGGAAACGCGTTGCCGTCCTCCTGTCTCCATGCAAAAGGCCTTAGATGGAAGAAACGGCGCAATCTTGTAAGATCTCTATCAGTGAACTTGCTTTCAAGTGACAGCCATTTCTTTAATCTGGTGAAATCTTTCTGTTTCTATTGATGCCCTACAATAAAAACAAAAGTAAAGAGAGAGAAGAATTAAGAACGTGGAGACTTGGTTTTAAAAGGCTTATAAAAATACATATAAAGCAAGAGACGAAGAGAACAAAGGGGTAAGAGGAGCCGACACAGTTCTCATGCCGTTAAAACTGCATCTCAAAAAAACCTCTCCAAAAAAAAATGTTAATCGTTACTGGGGGCGGGGGGGGGGAAATGTTTTTATTGTGAACATGTGCAAATGGAGGCTTCAGTCGTATAAAATCCATGCCCACAATAAGTATATTTGTGTAGCAATTAACGTGAGATCACAGGCTCGGCTTTTGCCAAATAGTCGTGTCAGCATGGGGTATATTATGTGTGTCAAGAATCCAGTTTCCAAATGTGGAAGACATTGGGCCAGTCATAATTAAATGTTTTGTCATCGCAGGGCAAAGCCGCGTGCGCTTCAGCTGAGCTGAGAGCTGCACCTCAAACGGCATCTCCCAGAGTTTGCTTTTTTGGCAGCTCTTTAAGGAAACTTTATGCAGAAGGAATTTCAAGACACTTGTAATTAGATCTCAGTCGTCCCCCCCCTTTCCCTCCTCCCCCCTGAAATGCAGAGGGCAATTTTTATTTTCTCTCTCTCAAGTAAGGGACACCCAGTTTAAATCTCTCTTTATTGTAGCAGGGCTTATCTCCCTGGTTTGCTGCGTTGATACATCATTTCCATGAGGTTGCTGTTGGGGTTTCTAGTAACGCTTCTGCGAATCCAATACTTTCTGGGAAGTTTATTACAGCAGCTGCTAAAGGCAAAGCAGAGGCGTCCAAATAGCACAGGAACATGCATTTACCACACTTACAACTCCAACAGATTTAGTTACAAGAAATGCTGCAATTTTTCTCTTTTTTTTTTTTCCCCTCCTTTTTTTTTTTCCTTTCCTATTCCTTGCGGTCTTATTAAGCAAAGGCTGTGGTCCCTGGTACTGTGTCTCTGAATTAGTTGTAAGTAAAGCAGAGGCTGAAGTGGAGTGTGGGAAGGTTTTGGCATGGATGGACTTGGCTGAAGTTTGCAGAAAAGACGTTTAAGGGAGGGGGGAAGAGTGTCTATATGGGGGGGCGATATCTTTTATATACTCTCTCTGCACAAAAAGCTATCTACAGACTTATCGGGCCTTCATCACCCCAGTCTGATCCGAGGGTGTTCAAAAAGCGAAACACATCGTAAATCTGGAAGGCTGGCTGGAACTTGGAAAGTTTTTCAAGGTGGTGGGGAGTGGGAGCAGCCCGGCAGGGACGGGCTGGTCAGCGCAACCTGTGGTGGGGGAAGCACCTTCACACGGCTTCAGGCGTCTCGGTAGGGATTTTATCTTCATGCTAAGTGGATATTACCCCAATTATTCCTCCCTGCTTTCTTCCAGGGAGATGGGAGCAGATGCGTCCCACTGTAGAAATGCTGACCAGCTGAGAAAGAAGCTTGGAGAGTTTATGGTGATTTTTATTTTTTAATTCCTTGCTGGTTTTCTTGGTGGCGATGTTTCGCTTTGGAATGAAGAATGCACAAGTCAGTCTTGCTTCTACCTTGCCTGATGCTGCTTTGAGTGGTTTTCCGCTTGATAAGAATTGGGAGACCAGCGTAAAAGATGAATAACGGAGGGTGCAGCATTGCTTCCCCGCCCTTGGTGCCTTTTTCTGCACAAAGTTAAGCATAGCAAGTGAGTTAGATGGGCAGCACTGGATTTCGGTGCCTTCCTCCCTCTCCGCTGGTGGTGTGCTCCTCAATGGTCCCGGTGGCATCAGAAGTGAGGTCATTGCTGCTCCACAACTGCCATCGTTCCTCCTGTTTGCAGATCCCGTATGATGGGCTGGTACGGATGGCTGGCCCGTACCAAAGCTTATTTCAGGACTTTTACCTATTGTTTTCAGGCCTCATTCTTTTCATATATGACAGAAATACGTACCAGTGACGTGGACGCATTTTACTTTAAATTAGCAAAAATATCCGTGTTCCCATTTTTGCCTTTTATTGGCTTTAACCACAACTCTTCAGGAAGGGCCACAAGTAAAACAAAAGATGATGTTTCTTAAAGACACCTGCTAAGTTGTTACAGCCAACATCTTAGCAAGGAGCTAAATGAGAGGAGTTCTCAGCTGCTAAGCAGTATTTCATAGGAGCCGGGTAGCATGTGCGTACGCAACGAGTCCAGCTCACAGATGGTTTGGGCTGTTTGTTTGTCTTGTAGGTGTTGCAGCGGGATGTATTGTTTTTGTGGTTCTGTTATTCCTGCTTAGAACCATTAATATGAAAATGTCTGAACACTGAGGTGTGTGTGGAATCATGTCTCCAGGGAACAGCATAACCTTGGTACTGAATCTTTCAAAGCTGGACTGCACGAACTGTGCTGCTGGGAAAAAAAATACTACATTAGCAGGGAAATGGACTACTTTAAGTGACCTAATAGGTGTTCTCCAGTGCTAACTTCTATAGTTCCACAATAGGAAATATTTATTTAATGAGCCAAAGGAAAGCAGAAACTTCTTGGGGAACAGATGAATTTCATGACGATTCACTCTTTTTTTTTTTTTAATTATTAAAAAAAAAAAAATCCCGCTTTCTGCAAATGATTCATCAAACACCTCGTCCTCATTGCATGTAACGTCTTGTTGATCCTGGAAGCACTCGCTGCCCAGCGCTTGCACTGCGGGGAAGGCGCTGGGTTCGATGGGAGCCGGGGCGCTCGCGAGAGGAGCCTTTGCTCAGTCTGTGCTTGCCTCCGATGGCTGCGTCGTGGAGAAGCTGTCTGGAGAGGTAGAGGCCAAGAGGGGTTGGTCTCAACTTGTCTCAAAGAGGCGAAACCCTCGTTTCTTCCAAATCTCGCCAATGACGCCTGTTTTTTCCAAGTTCCCTGCAAAAGCAACTCGAGCTTTGTCCCTGCTTGGGAAAAGTCCACTGAAAGAGAAGAAACCAGTGTAAACCAGCCTGTCCTCTTTCCAAGATTGATTTGCAATGAGCAGTGTGGCTACCTAATCCTATTAGAGCTTCTCCTGGAAGGCAAAATCTCAATGAATAATTTTGCAGCCATCTCAAACATTAACAACGAAGCTGGCAGATGTAGGGGAGAGAGTGGCAGTGGTGATTTTGACTGTTTTGTACCACTTGATGTGTTGCCAGAGGGACATGGGGTGCCCTTCCCATCCCCACTGGAGGGGCTTGCAAGTTCTTCTGTGCACTTTTTGCACCCTCCATTGTACACTTGAAATATCCTCTCTGGATCGAAGGGCTGAGGGTGGTGATAGTGCTGCAGGAGGGCAGCATCCAAAAAAGCAAACCTCCAGGGTGAGGGATACCTGCCCTGGCTCTGAGGCTCACCCGGGGTTAAGATGGCACTGAGCGTCTGTGCAGGAGGCCTTCATGTTCCTGCTCGAGAGTGACCCCACAAATTTGCAAGCCCTGTTGAAGCCAAACAAGGTTTTGGAGCTGGAGTCATTGCCTGTGCGTCACCTGGGGTCATCGTGCAGCACCTGGGGCTGCGCCTGGGGGTTGAGATGGGGCAATTGCATCCTGGCAGCCAAAGCGGTGGTACCTGCAGGACCCGCATGGTCTGCACCCTCCATGCACCATCCAGGGCAGGAAAATCCCCCCACCCTGAGGAGGAGGATTTGGCACTGCACTTGGTTTCTCCAAACTGATGGAGTGACGCTATTTGTAATGGGGAGAGGTTGTCTGGGTCTCTTCTCCAAAGGTAGATGAAGGGTCTGAGCCACACTGAGAGACAGGTACTGGCTTTTGCAGTTAGAGGGGTTATCGTGGTGGTTAAATCTACCCTTCCCAGAAGGGAACACTGCTTTTTTCCCTCGTGCTGGTAGTGCTGCCGGGCAGGGGCTGCTTGCTTGTGCCCCCAAAGTCCCTTTGGACCACTGGGGCTGCTGCAAGGGCTGCCCAGAGCAGCCCAGCGAAAAACATCACCTTTTCCTTCGCTCCCCACCGAGACAAAGATCCCACTGTCTGACGGCAGCCAAGCTGGGAGCCAGGCTGTATCCTCGCCCCCGAATCTTGGCCCTGTGAATTACGGCTCAGTAACACCTGGGCAGACCTTTCTGCCAGCAACCCCGACCGGCGCTTCCTGCAAGTAAGCGGATTTTCCCCCCTGCCCTTCCCCTGGCTCGTGGTTACCCTCTCCCTGCAGAAGCTCTGGCTCTTCGCTTCCAGGCTGAACTCTTGAACCTTCCTCCTCCAGCCCCGGCCAGGTCGTTATTTTTGACACTCTTTACCCGACTTGTTGCACAGCTGAAAAAGAGATAGCCGGCGCCGCGCTGGCCTGGCAATGGCTCTAGCAGAGCTGGCTTCGCCCCGGCGCACGCCGCTCCCTGCCAGCCGCTGGCACCCATTCAGGTGAGCTCGGGGCGGCGCGAGCCTTGTGACAGTGCGATGGACAAGTGCCATCGGTGGGGAGAGCAGCCTGCCATCTGGTCTTGCTGCTTGAATGGCTTAGCGAGCGTATTTTTCTTGATCCGGATCCCGCATTAATTGTTTCCCAGAATATTTTGCTACACGAATGTCACGCTTCCGTCTGCTTGGCTTGCCCTGAGTTGAGCAGAGGTATTTATGAGTGGTTTTTTGCACATATTTTTCACCTTTTTGAAATGCTTGGCGCTGTTCTGGATACTGGAACAAATCCTTCCTGTTGAAAATACAGAGCTAAGTTAGGCTGGTTGGGGTCGGAGGGAAAAGCTGTGGTTTACCTCCTCGGCTCCAGCTTAGCAATACTAAGAGCTACATCGAGCCCTGTGCTCCTGCAGCGGTGGAGGAGGCTGGTGCAGAGGTCAAGTCTTCTTGCCATTGCTGGTGTAATACAGGACTAACTACATGAAGTTAGAAAAAGCTGCATCCTCCCCAAAACCAGCATTGGGGAAGCCTGGCCTCCCTGGGGCCAGCCGCAGTCGGGTCCCAGATGCCAGGGCTCAGTGGGAGCGCTGGGGGCTGCGGCAGGACTGCTGGGTTCTTCCCCCCCCAGCACACCCAGGCTTCCTCTGCTTATCCCCGTGCACGAGACTTATTGCGGCATTTTAATTCTTGTGTGACAGTCTCTGAAGCTGGTTCAGACACACGATCAAGTTACCGGGGCTCAGCTGCTGGGCATTAACCAGCCATGGGGGTATTCCTGACCTATGACAAGTACAAGGTAAAACCTGTTAGTTTAAGCATCCTCCACGGAGGTTTAAGCAAACTGTCATTTGCCCCATGTATGCATGCATGCAATTAGTGGGGCTTGGCGTGAACCCCTCGGATGGGTTAATGAACCTCTGAGCTGTGTGAGCTCTGCTGCTGCTGGCTTTGGTTTGGTCCAAGATGCTTTCAGAGAAGCATCCCAAATGTATTTGAAGCTCAGCAGAAACATGCTAGCCTTGAACCTGAAGAAAGAGCCTTTGTTAAGGAGTTTGTTTAGTTCAACCAAATAGACATCAAACCCTGTCGCTGGTGGGACTTTCTGGCATAGACGGATCCTGAGCCCGGCCTAAAGGAACAAAGCAATTGCATGGATTCTGTACTAGCACAGCACAGCCCATTTGAAAGCATGCCTCAAATAAACCCGGGTAGTCCTGAGCAGAAAAATCCCTGTCTATCCTGTTTCCCAATTAAGCAGCGAGAGTAGGAGGAAGAGGGGTGTTAATTTTATTGGCTTTGTACACCTTGTCCACAAGCCAGCGTCCCTCTTGGGGCTGGTGGGGAGGAGTCAGCCTGGTGGCTGTAGTCAGAGCCACTGTACGTGGACTGGACCAGCATGTCCACACCAGCTTGTGTCCACTGATGGCAGCCCCATGCCACAGCCCGGCGTTCAGCACTGCCGCGTCCTCACTCTTACTGGGACAGGAGTGGCTGAAGTAAAGTTAGCGCTGATTTATCCATGGGAGAGGAAGAGAAAAAGAGCCACTGCGGAAAATTTAGTGCAGAGGATTGCGGATGTGGCACGTGGCCAACGGCAAGGGAGCAGGCAGTGTCCCCTTGCTGTGCCATGGATGAAGGCGTTTCCAGGGTTGTCCTCGACTGCGGTTCTCTGCAGAGAAGCTGCTGGCGAGGGTTAGCCAGAGCCAGCGTGGGCAGCAGCCTTTGCTGGGGGCCGGTCATCTGGGACGTGTGCTGGCCCCTAGGTCTGCCCGGGCAATCCAGCTCTGCCCGAGGCGGCATGGTGGGATATGCTGGGGGATAGGCAAGCGGCCGTCCCTTTCAACACCCCCTTATCGCCTTGAACTGGGGTCACTGGGCTGTCGCGGTGCCTTTTGGGCGAGATGCGAGACCAAGGCTGCGAGCGCTCCCGATGAGGAAGGATTCCATGGCACACGTCCCGATGGAGCAATGTCAGCCCTCGCAGCTTGGCCAACCTCCAGTCGCAATAACACGACACATGGCTTACTTAACCCTTCCCGCCTCCCTCGCCCTCTCGTGCCATTTCCACCAGCCGTGTGAGCAGCAGCAGCAGCTCTTTGCGGTGGTATTTATTCGCCTGCGTGTCGTGGCACTGGCAGGCGGTTGCAATAAATAGATGAGCAAAAGCTTTTCAAGTGGGAGCGGATGGCCCAGCTGAATGTGT
>NW_009260350.1:1936079-1937543 GCF_000687185.1 Egretta garzetta | reverse complement strand
ATTGGGAATGTGAGAGGATCTCTGAGGACCCCATGCCTCCCCCTGGAGAGGCGTTCCCTCTTTTGCACCTTTGAAGCGGAAGGATGCTGTGTCGGAGGTGGGGACCTAGCGTGGAGTACTGGGTGTAGGTGCAAATTTTAAGGCTCAAAAATGAGTCGAGAAATAGGAAAAAACAGTTCCCGAGACCTGTGAGGTGTTTGTAGTTTAACAGCTCCTCTCCAGTGGAAAGTTTCTGAGTTGCCTGTCAATCACAGCCCCAAACTGCCCGAATTCCCAGGACATCAAGGGCCTGGCTCTGCCTGGGTGGGGAGACAACTGCATTCAAACCCTGTTGCGACTCTCCAGCTCAACAGGAGCTTAACTGTGTCCTACCGCGGGCCAAGGGCTTTAGATCTGGCATAGCGAAACATGATTTGAAGATGATTAAGCATCTGCCTACGCTGTCTATTATTGGAACTGCATCGTAGCTGAGGCTGGGGAACCGTTTTCTGAGCAGCCATCCTGGCTTCCTGAAATCAATGATGAAAGTAAGCAAAACAACACGTTTACATTCCCCTGCGCTGAAAGCTGAGCAGGTTTTCAGGTGCCACCTCATAATTTATCTTTTTCTTTCTTTTTCCATATCCCCCAAAGTACTGAAGAAGCCTCGAGGCAATCGTTCCCACTCTAATTCAGGGGCATTTCCTTCGGCTTTGCAGAATTTGGGGGCTGGTTGCAAACAGACAAACATTTTTTGTTTTCTTGCAAAAACGTGTGTGATTTTTGACAGGAATACCTGCTTGTTCCCATGGCTTTGGGGAGTGGCGGCTTTGTTCCTTCTAGCTCCATTAATCTACTTTTTTATGTATTGTACAGGAAGAGAAATACCCATTTATAGTAAAGAGAAAATTCTGGTTTGGTGTTTGGCAACCAAGTACCCCAGCTAAAATCCTTAATTTTCTGCCTATTCAGACACTTCAGAATTGGCAGACTTCAACCATGAGCCTTCAAACCAGAGACTGAACTCAGACCAGGAGCTATTTTCTACTTCAGGGAAAGCAAAGTTCAGTCTAAGTACAGGGATAAAACTTTGCGGGCTCGAGATTTACAATTGCCGGGACTTCATGGCTTAGGAACGGTTCTGTGGTGGGTTCATGAGCATTTCTTCCTCTTACCGTTGTCATTTGTGTTTGCATCATTATAATATTTTTTTGAGCTCTGCTGCTGTAGCTGATTCCCTCCGTCCATATGAAACCACGTCTTCGTCTGATAGAACGAGCTGCAGCAAAGGTCTCTTTAGACCTCTCGTTTTCCAGTAATTGCCCATAACATTAGCAAATGAAGAAGTGCCGTACAGCATCCTGCAGACCAACCCTTGTCTCTCACTGGCTGGCATAAATCAGAAATAAGACGCTCACCTCAAGTCAGAAGAAAAGCCACACCAGGACATTTTCGTAAATGGAAACGGTTCCAAGTCCTGTGTGG
>NW_009260350.1:1934842-1936057 GCF_000687185.1 Egretta garzetta | reverse complement strand
TACCCCCAGTCCCCCAGTCACTCCCATGCTGGGTTTTCCCCGCAGGGACGTGAATTTGTTGTTTTGCTTTTTTGTTAGAGTTGTAACAGCATAACATTTTGCAGGACAGCTGAGCAGGGCTTCAACGTTCAGCCGACAGAAATGCCATGGCCTCCAGAGTAAATCAGAATTTCACCTTTAATTTTAAGGAGGGGAAAAAGCTGATTTGCACAAGCAAATCTGGGGGTGATCTTGAAGCCACCCTCTGATGCCTGTGCCTCAGTGTTACTCGGTGATGTTCCCTGGCCAGCAATATGAGAAATACAGATGCTGGGTTTGCCTTTCATGTTTTCTTGGTAAATATCTGAATAAATATTTATCAGTAAACAGAGCAGATTTGTTTCTACAATGGAGTTGGCTGCATTTGTGCATAGTTCTTGGAGAGGGGTTTTTAGCGAGCGGCAGAGGGATGCTCAGTTCCAGGGACTGATCTCTGCAGAGAGAGGAAATGCAGCAGAATTGGGTTTTTCATCAGAAAATGCTATTTTGATGGAACCAATTTTTTTCCTTGCAAAATGTCACTGCTGATGGTAAAAATTTGTGTAATAAAAAAAACCACCAACACCAAAGAAACCCAAGGGGATAGGGAGTTTCTTTGCAAAATGTCTTATTTGGATGTTTTCAGACTGATAAGGCTGGTTTTTATTTCCTTTTTTTAACTCATTTGGGGGTAATCTGTAGAGAAGTAATTGAACAAGGGGCTTCCAAACCGAATGAAAGAGTTTGCCCTTCCTGAAGTGAAACATTTTGCTGAACTTGTAAGTGTTTGTGTGCTTGGAAAGCAACTGGTTGTGTGTGTGCGGGGTTTGTTTTGGTGCTCCACAAAATATTTTTAAGATTTATGAGATCCGATGGTGACTTGGAGGACAGAGAGCGCCGCCTCTAAAGCAGCTGCAGCCATTCATGTCTGGGTGCTGTGTGGGCACCAAAGAGTTATTAAAGCAGTAAATACAGGGCAGATTTTGGTGGGAGGGGAGCGTGTGCCGGTGCATCCCGTGCCCAGTGGACAAGGGATTAAACACAGAGCAGCAAGCACTGGGGAAGGTGCTGGGGTTAACTCATTTCCATCACCTGCGTTAGGCTGTTTGGAGGAAGATGCCCCGACTCCTTCACCCCATGTTAACCTCCCTGAGTCGGGTATCATCCTGACCAGTGCAAAGCCAGTTTGCTGCTGGT
>NW_009260350.1:1928527-1934830 GCF_000687185.1 Egretta garzetta | reverse complement strand
TCAGCCCCGGCAGGCTGGGGTGCTGCCTGGGCTCCCTGGGTTTGGAGGCTCCCCCCAGTAGCCCTTATCCCCTTAAAATATCTGTGCTCTCCTGTGGGAATACAGAGCAAAGAAGGAAAACTTCAAGCCCTTCGCCCATGTATCGCATGCCACCTGCGTTCTTACCCTTTGCGGAAAGCTTCTCTTCAACTGGGATGCCTGCAGATGCCCCAAATCAGTCAAAAGATGAGTATCTCTTGTCCCCCTTTCCCGGGAACTGGTATTAGGGCTGGGAGTGCCTTTGCCAGAGCCCGGCTGGAAAGCGATACACCCTCGGCTCACGTTTTGAGGGCAGCGAGGGCACCAGCAAAATGAGGGCACGGTATTTATAGTCCGGTGTGTAATACGCTGTCCGAGGAGCGTGGTGGGATGAGCCCGATTGAATTATTAAAACAAAGTGAGAGATGAATCCAGAAGAGGAGGGAGCTCTGGCTTCCCTAACTTTTGGGGCTGTGTTGGCCCTCCTGCAGGCAGAGCCAGCAAAGCATGGCAGGTAGATGTGTGAGTGAGGAGGATGGAGGAAACATCTGCTTTTACCGGAGCATTTACCTTGGAGCATTTGCGTGCATGGCTGCCGTTTAAAAGACACATTTATCTCTGCACAGATTTATACGTTCAAACCACAGGGGCTGAGTGAGTAAATACTGAGAGCCAGGGGCTGGCTCATTTCTATGTTTTCTTAAGGAAAGTGTTGGGCTGAAATTTTTGAAGAAATCCTCTATTTCCACTTCTTTTAGTACTTCAGGGAATGACAAAGAGAAAAACGTTTGGTGAAGAGGCACAGCTCTGTGGCTCTGTGCTGAGCCTTGAAATAAGTTGCCTTAAAATTAGTTGCCTTGAAATTAGCACAGGGATAGGAGGGGGCTTGGCATTCAAGTGGCTTTACATGATGACAGGGACGTGGTCCCGTCCCTTCCCTCTCTCCCTGCCGGAGTCCCTGGGGAGCAGTGGATCCCCAGGGCACATGGCAGGGCTTCGGTGGGGCAAGCGAGCACCATTGCTGCTGTCTGGTAGATCTTGAGGACCGGTGGAAAATGTGTGACCCGGGGTTCACATCACTGCTGATGATGATCAGAAGGAACTTCTCTGACCCTGGGAGACGGGGCTTTCACGCAGAGCCTATCCAACACAAACAGAAGAATTCAAAGCTACTGGATTAGGGGCTGGTGTGGCTTCCATTAACCCAAGGTTTTGCCGAGTTGACTCCTGGAAGAGCCGTGCATCAAACGTAATGAATCAGGAGGGAAGCCCATACATCAGACAAGCCCGATGACCTCTGGAGTTAGATTGCATTACTGACAATCAGCGTGTTGGGGAAGGGGGGAACCGCAGAGAAAACCTGGTTGGCCTCGTATTTATTAATTTCTTTAAAGTCTTGATGTGCTTTCAGGTCCAAACTCGTTAATTTTCCCTAGTTCAGCTCTCCCAATGCATAAATACATTTTTGTTAGTGGTGATGGCTGGGGGCTGAGTGTCTGCAAGTATTACAAGAAGAAAAGCAGCCAGGGAAGAAACGCCGCCTTGTAAGCAGCGAAGACTTTACTGCGTTACAACCAAAAAAATGCTGAGCCCTTCCAGGGAATTTCACTGCTCTTTGTTTTCTCTTTGCGTGCTGCAAATATATAAAAATATTGATACATTCCTGGAGCATCCATCTAAGCCTGGAAATGCATTAGGGAGCCCAAAAGCAATCCACGTATGCGTGCGTGTGTGTAAACAGATATTGTTACACTGAGACCGAGAGGCAGAATCCTTCCTCAGTGGACCCAGATTAGTTTCATGCACTGATTGAGTTCATTCACCGGCCAAGCGTCATATAAACTACTGGAGGCATTTCTTTTTTTAAACCTAAAGAAAAAAAAAAAAAAGGGAAAATCCCTAAACTAACTGCAGCAATAGTTAGGTGAAGCCCTCGCCAGCTCGGATGTGCGTGCACATACAGACACACAATAACTTTGTCTATTGCTGTCATAAAACTAAAGGCACTTATATGAGGGTGAGAGGTCAGGGGAGGCCTTGATTCAATAACAGAGGAAACATTATTTTTCTGTTATTAATTACACATTATCCATAGTACATTTGCTGCACTCACTTTAGATAAGGTTACATCTATATTTTTATTAGGGAAACTTCTCAGGTCACATAGGGGAAGTTGGCTGGAAGGCAGGGAAAAGAAATCTGTTTTAAAAAGCTGGGGGAAATGCTGTGTTACTGTACGGCCTCTCCCTTCTCGATCTGTTCTGCTGGGGACCGATCCTTGCACGTTCCTGGAATAGTTTGCTAAACGAATTGAGGCTCAGAAGAAACTCGGGGCAGCAGCAGCTTGGAGTTCCCTACATACGCGCTCTTTCTCCGTAGATCGTAGCTACTGGATCAGTCAAATTCAAAGTGAAAAGTTAACACTCGGCGAGAGGGAGACTTAAAAGTTCAAATCCAGGTCTGGTTCAGTGCATTCCTTCTCTCGTTTCCTTGCCTTCAGCTGCTTTGGAGGAGTCTACTGTAAGTACTTATCCCATTCCTGCCGGGGGGAGACTCGCAGCCTACAGAGATGGTGGGCAGTGGGTGTCATTACAGGGGGAAACGTGCGGATAATCTCCAAGAATTGGCCCAAACTGAGAAGCACAGGTGCTGCTGTGCTCCCCTCCCACCATGAATGAGGAGATAACAGCGTTGCTCTCCAGGATGAATCCATCTCCCGTTTCCCATCTGAGAATTTGCGTAAGAGCTGGGAGAAGGGACTGGGCAGCTGACGGTGAAAGAAGGAAAAAGAAGTGAAAGAAAATAAACAACCCTCAAGGAATCCACTCCACACAGATGGAGGATTTGTATTACAGGGAGATGAAGAACCTCTTCACGTGGTGTCAGCGCTTGGGAAATCTTTCTTCTAAGTAGAGTTTTGGGGCAAAAAAAGAAGAAAAAAAAAAAAAGGTTTTGCTTTTTCAGCGTAGCAAGCCTCAGTATTGGGATTTGTCCACACAGCACCTGAGACCTTCCCTGGGAGCGCAGCGGGCTGGGGGAGATTCTTGCCTCTTCTCCGGGAGAGCAGACCATTCTCCGAGCATTTAATCCCATGGGAAAGGGCTGCTGCTGCTCTGCAATCCCGTAACAGATTCGTTACAGTCCCGGGTTGCCAATACAATCCTGTGTGGGCCCTCTCCCATGGGTGATGGAGGATTCGGCCTCTGATGCCATGCCCCAGCCCTGCCTCCTTGGGTGCACCAGGCAAACGTGAATCCGCAGCCAAGCAGCTTTTTCCTGTTTCATGGCCCTTGTCCTTCTCACTCCCTGACAGTCTGGATGCGAAGGCTGAAATGAGAATCTCCAGTTGTTTTTTCTCTTCTACCCAAGTGCGTCTCAAATTATAACGTTTCTTTTCTGAACTCCCTTAGGACATACAGGGATGCTGCTCTCGGTCTGTCTAGTGAAAGAGAAAAGATGAAAGAGTCTGCTCGTTTGGGCTATATATATACAAAATGGCTGGGGGCTGTACATTTTTAGTAGAAGTTCCTTTTTTATGGCCTTTTACATATTCCAGCCTTGCTCACATCAATAGTAGCCACTGACTGATGCCAGGGAGGGATCTCTGCTGGGTTTCCCACTTGGGGTGCAACCATGGATGTCCCACAGGTCTCCCACAAATTCAGCAATGGAGACTGAGCTGGAAGTCATCTGGCCTGAAAATCAGTTGTTGTCCATCTTTCCGTGCTCATCTATTTATACCATGGCTTTCAAATGTGGCTTCAGGTATTCATAAAGTGTGTTTGTCCCCCTGGCTTAGGCCTGTGGAAGACAGCAAGTGGAAATGGCTTTTTCGGATGTGAAAGCCAAAGAGAGCAAAACTCTGGGGTTTTTTTTGCTGGGAAATGGTTCTGCTCTAGTGACTGACAAGTAAAACACACGTGGACCTGATAAGCATCCGGATAAGAATTTCTGTTGTTTGATCAAATCAATGGGGTATCCCGCCTGAAGTCAGCGCAGCGACTTGCTTAATTAACTTGCTTCATTAATTTACTTGAACACAGTGGCAGCTCCCTACTCCAGAGTCCTGTTCCCAAAGCTGAGCGTCACTTGGGTGTCCCTTTGGAGTGTTTGCTGCCATCTCCCACCATCACTTAGGCTTTTCAGTAGTGCACTTAAGGTTATCATTTTTTGGGGGGTGGTTTTATTTCCCCACACTGCTGTTTCTCCTGGTAAAATTGGTCAAAACCAGAGATGAGCCCTACAGCTTGGGTTAGCGGTGGGACCATTGGGTGCTCTGAAGGGTGATGTGATTCCCAGTGCTCTGCCTAGCAAGGCCCTGCTGCGTTGCGGGCATTTTGCTCTGGATATCCATTTATATCACGTGAAAATCCCAGATCCATTTGCATTGCTGGCACACTCGTAGTAGGGCAGTTTGTGCAGATAAAGCTTTCAAGTAAACTCTCCTAAAAGTCTGGTTGTGGAATTTCTCTACTGGAAAATACTCGTGCCTTAAATCAGGGGATTGATTTAAGCACAGCTCTTAGGCTGACCGTCCCCTGCTACGAGGATCGTTCACGCAGCACTCGCCTCTCCCAACCTCTGCAACCAGAGCCTCCGAGCTTTTCTTAGGAAGTAAATAGAAACAAATGAAAGCAATCCCTGAGCTGAATCATGATAGTGCTCCCACGCAAAGTGGAACAATTAAAAAAAAAAGATGCTTTTGTTTTAAGCGTAGAACCAGTCATAATAGGCGCAACAGGGAAGTACTTAATAGGGTTTCAGCTTGCAAAACAGTAATTAGAAATTATATTCTGCTGATTGCTCAAGGCTGCGTTTGTGATAGGTCATTCCTCAATCGGGGCTGGATATATGGGATGTGGAGGCCCCTACTTGCAACATTACAAGGCAGGCATGCTTTTCTTTAATCATTATTATTTCAGTTACAACCCGGATGAGTGATCCCAGCTGGTAGATAAGAATCAAACACACACAAATATGGCTCATCTTTCTTAACATATGGAGACCTGACTTGCAGAAGCAGTCTCCATCTCAACCCCTGCTCGCCTCCTCCCGTCGCCCAGACACTGTCCCTGTCCTGTTTTAGCTGTAGTTAATTGAAGAGCCACTTTCTAACCCAAGTGCAACTTCTTACTGGGTATAGGGGCAGGGATCACTTCATTGATAAGGGCCTGGAGTCCTGCCTGGCTCTTCCTTTCTTCTGAGCTCCAGGGGCAATCTTCTCCTGGCCAACTCAGAAACACACTGTTTTCTGTCTGCTCCTGCTTCCTCTTGAGAACAGCTTCCTGCCCCAGGTATCCAAAGAGTTTTTCTTTAAATCCAAGGGAAAGTAGGTCGTGCTTTTCCGAGATACTTCCTATAGAAGTTTTAGAGGGGATTTGCCTTCATTTAAGCGGGTTACCTGCACGGTCAGAGCAGCAACGGGATGGGCTCAAGGCATGCACGCATCTTCCATATGTCAAAATACTTTGCCCTTTCTATTAAAAAGTAGAGGGGGGAGAAAAATCCCTGATGAAGGGGAAGGGGTAACAATGTCTAATCACTGCAGAACCATCTTGAGCTAATTGAGTTTGTCTAAAATTCATCCAGCCTTTAAGGTTTAATAGAAGATGATGGTCTTAATGCATCACATGCCTTGGAGTAAATGGATACTCTGCTTTAAAGGCCCTGTTGATGTTATGTGAAGGGGAACAACAGTTGTTATGATTCTGAAACTCAGATTGAACCCAATTAATCAATGCTGAGATGATTTGAATCATGTGGCATGCATGGTCACCTCTCTGATATTCTATCCTTATCCCTCCCTAGACTGAGACATGATTGATGTCGACTGTACACCGAATTTTCAGGGAGAAGGCTGAGCCAAGTCATTTGGACAGAGAAGCAAATTAGATCAAAAGTGCGATCCAGGGGAAAGGAGATCAGTTTCAGAGCAGAAGCTTAAATTTCTTTTTATACCTTGGGTGCTCTGTCCGGGTACGCATGCCTTGGGGATTGCGCCGAGCGCTGTGGGCGTGCGTGTGTGGGAGCACCGTCTCGGGGGTAGGACGTTTAGCAGGAGATGACTACACACGCCTCGGTCAAAACCCAAAGTGCGAAACTCATCAAAAAGCACGTTTGCATCTTCGGGCAGCTCTTAATGTAAAAATAATCTCCCAGCCATCCTCCGTTCTTAGGTTACAGCCAGCCGTGGTTACCTTGTGACTTTCCTTGGAGAAAACGGATCTGGAGCAGGGAAGAGGGGGGAGAGCGCCGGGATCAGGCACCCAGCTCCGGGGGGGGGGC
>NW_009260350.1:1927140-1928056 GCF_000687185.1 Egretta garzetta | reverse complement strand
CCAGCCCCCGCGCTGCACTTCACACCGGCTGTCCACCTTTTGCTCACAGTTCCTACACCTTCCCCAGCCTGCCAAGCCTTGGCCAGGGGTTTTCTGTTTCCTTTTTTTGTTTTTTGTTTGGGTTTTTTTTCTCGCTTTTTATTTCGTTGGCTTCTCCAGGATTACAGAGAACAGTGGGAGGACTGGGCAGCTCAGTCTGGGTGTTTCTAAGGACTGAGGGTTGGGGTTGTTTTTCTTTTTTTTGATTCTTCTTTAGGCTTTTGAAGGGGTTGGGGTTTTTTACTACTTATTTTGCTTCTTTTTTCTTGTTTTCTTTTTGTTTCTTTTTTTCTTTTTTTCTCTTTTTTCTTTTTTTCTTTCTTTCTTTCTTTCTTTCTTTCTTTCTTTCTTTCTTTCTTTCTTTCTTTCTTTCTTTCTTTCTTTCTTTCTTTTTTTCTTCGTATTTTGCCTTCTTGTTCCTTTTGCATTCTGTTTTCTTTTTTCTTTCTTTTGGTTTTTTTTTTTTCCTTTGTTTTCCCAGAAAAGGGTTTCCACTGTCGCTCCCTCCCCAGATCTCACGCAGCCGGTTGGGGGGGGGGGCAGGCTTTCCTCACCACACGAGTGCCGGCCTGGGCACCCAGTTGTGCCCCAAAGTAGGGTCCGGGCGGCCCCTCCCGGGGGAGCGGGGGGGGTCCGGGCGGCCCCGCCGCATCTGGTTCCAATGCTGCGCTCCGGGGTTTTACTCCTCCTCCGCGGTGCAATTGCGGCTCTGCTGTCAGCGCAGCCCAGCTCCATCCCCAGCTCCCCTGGCAGCTTCACAAAAACTTGGGGTTTAAGGAAAACTTGCCCAAACCCCTGTGATCCGAGCAACGGAGGGGTTGTGCTCCAGCTCCCTCGCCCCTCTCCCCCCGCCCCGGCCCCCCCGCAGGGGGGCTGG
>NW_009260350.1:1926243-1927112 GCF_000687185.1 Egretta garzetta | reverse complement strand
TGTGGGGTTGTGAAAGCCGCGCCGCTGCTTCCCAGCTGGTTCCAGCCGATGGTTATGCCTTTGCATTGCACCCAGGTTCCCAGGAGCTCTTTGGGACCCCGGCTGCTGTGCAAAGCAGGGTGTGCCCCCCCCCCCCCCCCCCCCGCGGGGGCGCCAGCGGCTCCGGAGCCTGCGGAAGGTGGGAGCGAAGAAACCCCACCGCGGTCCTACTAAAGCGCTTTCAAAGCCGCCCGTCTCCGCCAAATTTTCGGTGTCTGTCTCCAGCTCCTGGCGCTGGGGAGGCTGGAGGAGAGCGGGCTGGTAATGCTGAAGTTTGCTGATGCTAGGAGCTAATTAATTTATTTTTTTTTAAATGGGAGCTTTCCTTAATTATTATTTTAAGCGATTCCATCTAATTTTGATGAAAGCGAGCGTTGTAGCAGTTCAATACAGCCTCGGCTCATCTCTTTAATAGCTTTCAGAGCGTCTGCGGGGGAAAGATACCTTAAGGAAGTTAAAGGATGTCAAGATTATTTTTCATTACTGCAGTTTTGTATAGTTAGAAAAGCAACAAATACTGTTAATCTGGTTCAGTGAGGGGTCAAAGCCTTTAACTACAGATTTATGTTTTTTTACTCATTAAGTTCATTTGTGTAAAAACTCTTGTAATGTAATTGCATCTTTATACTACCTTTGCTCGTTTTCCTTTTTTTTTTTTTTTTAAAACTCCCCCCAATCGAAAAAAAAAAAAATCACTGCTGCTGCAAATCGCTGATTATCCTGACACATTTTTTCCCCCCGGTGGAAACGGTGATGAGCTGAAGCACAGGGAATAAGGAATTCTGACGGGAGATCTATTGGTTTTGAAGAAAGATCTGAGCAGTAAATGT
>NW_009260350.1:1924795-1926233 GCF_000687185.1 Egretta garzetta | reverse complement strand
GGGCTCTGCGCCTGCAGATGCGTTAATGGGAGGCTGTATAAATGGATGCGCATCGGTATAAAAGTAGTTTCCTTAAGTTTTCGGAGCTGGGGTATAGATTATGTTACGAACAAAAGAAAATTCGGGTTTGGTTTTTTTTATTCTCCCTTTTCTCAGTACCGTCCATCCAGCCCTTCCTCCCCGCCCCGAAGAAAACAGGGGAACGGGGGGTAAGCGTTGCCTGAAGAGTTTTGGATACTTTTAATTCCTCCCCGCTCCCTTTCCAGCCGAAATTCCCGCTCCGGTGCCGGGAGCCCTTCGGTCGCCAGCGGGGAGGGACTGGGGCAAAGCCCCCGCTTGTTCTTAATACCTGGGGAAGGAGGAGGGGGGGAGTCCTGCCCAAAGGGGGTTTGGGGTGGAAACGGTGACTTTTGGGCTGCCAAGGTGGCGCTTTTCTCCCGTTACCCGCCGCGGGGGGGTTGCAGCTCCCCCCTGTCCCCAGCAGCGTCCTGCTGCCCGCGGCTTCCACCCCACCAAAAAAAAAAAAAAAAAAAAAAGCTGCTTTTGTCTTACAAACTAAACCGCCTATCTCAAAAAAAAAAGAGAAAAAAAAAAGAAAGAAAAAAAACCCACGAACCCCTCTGGGATGAGGGAGCTGTCGCTTCCCGCATTTCCCACCTCCCGCACGCTGCCCTGGGTCCCGATCGATTTGATTCCCTGCCCAGACCCCCCCTACAAAATCGCATTTGCTGGGGTGATTTCCCCGCGCAGCCTGGGCAGTGTCACTCAGCCCCCTCCACTGCCCCCCCTTCCCTCTGGGTCCTTCCAGCCCTCTGCCTAATTGTATTCCCAATTGCATTTGCTTTGATGGATTTACTTCCTTTTTATAATTTCCCAGTTATGGACCCTGGTTTTGCCTTCCCCACACTTTAATGTGGAAAAAAAAAAGAAAACCCCAAACCCGTCCTTTCTGTGCTCAACTGGAGGGGAAATGGCTTGCTTCGAAGGTCTCTGCTGGGGGGCAGTAGGGGGGTTCCCCCTTTTTCTCAGGCCTTGATATTTCCCCCCGCTTTTCAGGGGTCTTGTTGTGTCTCCCCGTTCCCTGGCTGATGTTTTTACAGAGCTGTAAGCCCCCCCCCAAAAAGACAGAGAGCAAAAGCTAAGGAGAAAAAGTATAATTGCATGGGGTAGACTGCGGCAGGAGGCAAAAACTGCGCGACTCGGGTCTCTGTATGCGGCTGCGGGTCTCTATGTGCGGGTCTCTATAGAGCTTAATGCGTAAGCGAGGTTGATGCAGACCGGTGTGGATGAGGGGGGTGGGGGCGTGCACCCCCCCGGGCATTTAGAGGACGCGAAAATACTGATGGACCAGTTCAGGAGGCAAAC
The DNA here is from genome assembly GCF_000687185.1 of Egretta garzetta. Lineage (NCBI taxonomy): Eukaryota > Metazoa > Chordata > Aves > Pelecaniformes > Ardeidae > Egretta > Egretta garzetta. Next base: position 1,924,868 of record NW_009260350.1, on the reverse strand, counting down.
AGGCAGCTGGGACTGACTGGGCCGGGATTTGAGGGGCTGGGGGGGGGGTCCATGCGGGGGGGCGCGCGCCCCC
>NW_009260350.1:1923972-1924378 GCF_000687185.1 Egretta garzetta | reverse complement strand
AGGAGCCCTGGTTATATGGGAGCGAGGGACCGGGGGAGGCAGAGCCCCCCCGGGAGCCCCGGTGCTCAGGCGGCCCCGGGCGGGGGGGAGCCTCCCAGGGGGCGATTTCGTTTACGTCCCGGAGGAAATAGAGGCGTGATGGTCCCTAACCCGGAGCCAGCGGTTCTTCTGCTGATCCCCCCCGTACCGGAGAGGGAGCTGGGGGGGGGGGGACCCCGGAGCCCCTTCGCCGTGGTGAGGGAGGGCATGCTGGGCTTGTCCCTCCCAGAGCTCCTGCTTTTGGGAAGATGCCATTTCCCCCTTTTCCGAGCCCAGCGCCGTCCTGCTTTTAAACATTTGCGACGTTATAGCTCCGAGACCTTTTCTCCTCGGGGGCAAACGTGAGTTAAACTGAGATTAGCGCGGT
>NW_009260350.1:1916558-1923714 GCF_000687185.1 Egretta garzetta | reverse complement strand
CGGCAGATTTCGGCAGAGGGAGGAAAAAGAGGCAAAATCTTTCCTCCTCTCTTTTCCTGCGTTCCCCCCGTGCTGAGCGCGGGTGATTTGGGGCTGGGAGCGGGGGTGCACCCCTTGCGCGGGGGCTGAGCCCTTTACCCGCTCCATCCCCCCCGCCCCCGGTTTCACGGGTTCATTCGCAGGCGGAGGTGGATGTCCGATGCGCTGGACTTGGAAAAAATGTTAAAAAAAACCCTCTCGGCACCTTTTTCCCCATCTTCCCTCCCTCCCTCCTGGGTGAGCAGCTCCGGCAGGGGCCAACCCACCCCTGGTGAGCTCAGAAGGGAAAAAGGGGTCAGGCAAAGGGGGGGGGGCGAAAGGTTATTGAGGCGGGAAATAAATCCCAACACCCTGTGCCCCCCATGTCCTTTCTCCCACCCCATGTATCAACAACAACAATAACAGCCGGGCCGACACTCCAGCCGTTTGGGGAACAATCCTTTTAATCGGGGAATAATCCACAGGACACTTTAAAGAAAAGCTGGAGCATTAACCCTGTGCCCCAGTATAATTCTTCCAAGAAGCATCTGGTACTTATATCACAACATGGGATTAGCTTTCTCCTTCCAAGTACACAAGATCAAAGGGGTTTTCCCGTGCTCTGCGGGGACCTCAGTGAGGTGGCCCTGCTTCTCCTCCGTGTCCGGCGATGCCCCTGCAAGCTGCGGGACACGCGTGGGTTCCCATGGTGTTTCTGCGAGGAACAAACAAACTTTGATGGGCCCAACCGAGCCTTCTGGCAGGGCAAAAGGGGGAGGTTCAGATCTTGTCCGGGTAGGGAAGGGGTGTGGAATATTTGGGGGGTTATTCCATCCCTTTCTGCGCCACCAAGAGTCTCTTCTGGCCATCACTTCCCCAAACTTCGCAGCTCTCCAGCCCTGCGGGGATCAGGGGGAGACCAGAGCAAGGGCTGCTCTTCCCCCGTCCTCGCTCCTCTGCTCATCCTGCTCCAGCTCCAGTTTAGGCCTCACTGGTGTTCCTGGGCTGGGTCATAAAAAGATTTACAAGACACTGTTAAACCAGCAATAAAAACAATTAACTTTAATGGCACCTTGGTTGGGTTTTTCTCTCTCCTTCTCCCCAGAGCCTGCAGCAGGCCGGGGGCACCACAGGACCTGCCTGCTCCCTGCTTCCCCAGAGACAGCAGTGCCTGCCTGGGGAAGGACCCTGGGGAGGGAGGGGGCAGCCGGCTCCCAGCACCCTGCCTTGGGTGCCTGAGGAGGGGGGGCGACTCAGCCAGCCTGGGTTTTTGGGAGGTTTGGGGTGTCCTTCCCAGGGACAGGGACGGAGGAAGAGGAGAGACCTGTTCCTTGGCCTGGGGCTACCTTGACTCTTCTTGGTCGAGCCCTGTCAAACACCCCATGGTCCTTCCCATGGGCTCCCTTCACAGCCAGTCAGGGTATTTTTCTTTCTTTCAAATAAGGGAATTAATTTCTAAGAAAACTGGAAATGGCAATGGCAGATATAAATCAAAAGTGGCCAGAGGATGAACATTATCCAAAGTGAAGCAATTTAGTGAAATCATCTTTCCCTCCATCCTCTCCCCAGTGAAAATTAAATTATTAGCCCAGCAGTATAAATGATAGTGCGGCACCAGCTGGAGATGCTGTTTGGGGTGAGTTCATTAGATAGATGGCATAGAGAAAGACTTACAAAAATATAAATAAAAATTGATGTTTACTTCTGCTGATCACCAAAGGGGGTTATCTGTCGATAGCATGATAGCAAATATATTTCTTGTAATGACAGAAGAGAGGGCCTTCTTTTCTTGGAATACTTCTATATTGGTATTTGAACATCTGGACAGATTGTACAAAACATTCTCTGAAAGCAGCATTGCTTCACTGATCTCAGAAGTTATTAAAAATAAAAGAGCTGGCAACAGAAACAAATCATAAAGTACATTTGGATTTCATATGAAATTTCCACCCTGAAACAAAACTGTAGTGTTTTACAGAAGACGAGAGATCCCAATCAAATCAGGCTACACAAAAAAATCAGCAACCCAAAGGTTTCAAATATTCCTAAATAATCTGCTTCTCCAAAAGCTTTGCTGATGGAGAAAACCTGTTTGTAAAAATAAATCCCTCCTGAGCAAAAGCCTGGCTCAAGTAGCGCTGTGGTGGCTGGTGTTCCCATGCCAAAGCCCTGGTCCTACATCTAAGGACCCCCGTGAGCTGCGTGTTGGGAGGCTTCGGCCCTGGGTTCACTGCGGGAGATGGATAAGGAAGGCCTTGACAGAGGATGGGTTAACCCGGGTTGAGACCCTTCCTTAGCAGGGACACCCATACCCCTAGGATGAACGGGGACAACATTTGTCAGCCGTTCATCCTCCTGCTTTTTAAAGCCCGGCCAGCTTATTTCTCACGCTCTCAAATGCAGAGGCATCTTATTAGCACACAGATGCCACCATGCAATTTGCTTTAGGTTTGTGCCTCGAGCTTTGCCTCTGTGCAAATGTCCGGAGAGGGAGAAGTATAATTATCCAGCTACAGCTCTGCTGACACAGGGGCAGGGCCACGCCGACAAGCCGCAGCCTGTCGGCGGCTCGGCACTAACTGTCCGTGGGGCTGCTCTTACCCCATCCCAAATGGGAAGTCACCCAGGGCAGAGCCTCCTCCTTCCCTTTTCACCCCGTGTAACTTTTTCTTTCTTTCCCCTTCCTAAAAATATTTGTCATGCTTCAAAAACGCTCTCAAAACATCCCAGTCTGCAGCTCTCTGAAAGAGAGAGATTAAAAGTAGCTGGAGCACGTTTTTTTCTCTGGAGTAGGCAAACCCTCCGTCTTTGGTGGTTCCAACAGCGTAGAAACTTTCCTCTGAAATGGGCATATTAACTGCTTGCTTATTTATTTCTTTTCCCTTTGGGTGTCCTTGTGCTGGGTGTAGAGCAGAGTCGGCAGGCAGCACCGTCTCGAGGCGTTCCTCACACCCAGGGAATGAAAGCCCGGACAGGTAGTTGCACGCAGTTAAACATCGGGAGTTACCGCTTATCAGCAGGGCTGCATTAACCAGCCGAGTGCATGCTCTTGGCATGCTCTCAGCCCAGTGATTTCCATCTTTGCCAGCCCTCTAATGCTTTTTTTAAACTTTTTTTTCCCCACTGGGCGTGGATCCCCGAGTTAGTGGTTTAACCCTGGTGACAAGCGGTTTGTTTTCCAGTCACCTTCACAAACCTCTTAGAAACCAGCTTTAGGCTCTGGCGCTGGAAAATGCTGTCCTAGCCCCTTCCCAATACAAATAAAATCAGTTTGCCTCAACTATCCGTAGGGAGCGCGCGCGCAGGCCGTTAATGCGGCTCAGCTAACGAGCAGTAACTCGTTCAGTTTCAGTGACTTAGTCCTTTATGTTCACCTGTCTCTAAGGGAGACCACACAGAAGCAGAAAGAGCAGCCGGCTCTCTGTGGCCCGGCTGGCCAGAGTCAAGGGGGAGGTGATAATTATTTGTTTGAACTCCCCTGTTCTAGGAGAGTTGTCGTTTGTTTATTTTTAAGCTGATCAGGCATTGAACTGTGTTTGCCTTGTGGCTTTTAAGCCAGGCTGGTGAGAGAGCAGAAACATTGCCGGCTGCAGGGCAGCCTTTGAGCAGGGCGAGGAGCGCAGACGATGCGCAGGATGCAGGGATGGGACACTGCTCTGGGGGTCGTTTGGGAATCTCAGCTAATGATAATTATGTTTGGGAGGCGTCATGCAGGGCTGTCGGCAGACTGGGGAAGACAGGCACTCCTGACAACTCTCTCTCTAGTGGGAGGGGGATTAGGGGATGGGTTTATGGTATTTAAGTGCCCTCCTCCCCTAACTTCATGACAGATAGCTAAAGGGTAAAAGAAGCATTGTCTTTCCTTGCGGTGCTGTCGCTAATGCTCTCGGTGAAAGGGAGACAAAGCCCAAGCTTATCCTCTCCTGAACGTTTCCCCCCGCCTTGCTTAGCTCTTTGGCTCCTATAATTCCAGCTGCAGGCCCCCTGATTCTCCTCCAGTGTTGTAGACGGGGCTGGAGATGAGGTGGGGCACTTTACAGGACCCGCACGCCCAGAGACCCCCCAGTTCAACCCATGTCCCCATCTCCCACTCGGATGCAGGGATGTACGGAGTTGCGGACAGCAGGCCAGGAGAAGGCTGGGTGCTGGAGCTGCGGATCGGGCGTGCGGCTGCTCCTCGCTAGCAGGACATGGAAGGTTCTCTGTCACCAGCCCCAGCGTTTCTGCTGGTAACTTGAGCCCGAACTTTCTTATCGCCCCCCAAGCGAAGGCAAGAGCAGCGTCATACATAACTCCTTGGGGCAGGAGAGCCACAACGTTGAATTGCTACTTTAAAAAGCCGGTCACAGATACACTTTTCTGCCTTGCCTTTGCTGGTTATACAAGCACTACTTAGGAAAAAAAAAAACATTGGAGACAGACTTGAAACAACCGCATTTTTTTTCGTGTGAGATATGGGGTAGATTACAGCTTGACATGGCACGTAAAAACACTCCTTCCTTTTAACACCTTTATTGTGAGTTTTAAAGGGTAATCAAAATATGTTCTTGGCTGTTTGCTTCTGTGCTATAAAAGGACACTCATACCTGTGAAATCCTATGACCTACAAATAGTAAAAATTGTGTATTTTTTGCACCGGTGACCTTTTGAGCGAGGCTACATAAATAAAACCTAAGCGAAGTGTTGGAGATGCGTTGTATAACAGGAGGACAGTAGGGACAGCGCTGGTTTCCATCGAAGTGAGCGAATAAAAGTGTCGTGAGCATTTGCTTAAGGAAAATTAATCCAGTCCTGAGGTAGCAGGGATTCTCTGAAGTTGGTGGAACGATGCCAGTGTGCGTTGGGCCTCAGAGAAATGCATAATCCTGCTCGGAGGGAGGCACCTGTGCCTGCTCTTAGATCCTTTCCTGCCTCTCAAATCCCCGTCCCAAGGTTTTCTTTACTGCTTTTTCTCCAGAAGGCCTGGATAGATGGATTCAGAACTGATGGGCTTTAGAAAGGGATAAAAGAATGGGTGGAAATTTAAAAAAAAAAAAAAAAATTTAAAACCCAATGGCTGCTACTAAGGCTGCTGCCACCACGGCACTTGGCTGCAGCCGAAGGGAGGATCCGCATTAGCAGTGAGTTGCAGTCACCCCCGCTTTGCCTGTCCCTGCTTCCCCCGCGTGCCCTGCAGAGCCCCTGCTGCCCATCTTCCCGGGATAGGCACGATCCTGCCCATGAGCCTTCCCATCGCTTGCAGTGGCCGCTCACAGTGCCTCTGCCACCGGGTCCCCGACAGCCATTGCTCCAGGCAGGAGGGAAGGGCAGCGAGATTCCCCTCCCTGCAAACTCCATTCCCTTTGGTACTATTTTTATTTCTGATCCTTTGTCTTTTTTGGTTTCTTTCCCCTGAGTCAAACTCAATGAAAGTCTGAGAATGAAGTTGAACAAGCGAATTTTGTGGCCTTGCCTACACAAGGTCATGAGATTTTGCAAGAGACCAGGGCTGGAATGCCTTGAGCTCTCGACGGCAACGCCGCGCTTTGATTCCTCAGACACACTGTGGCTCGGGAGGGTGGTTTTTAGTAAACAGGGCTCGTACAGGTACCTGGCCCTGCTTTGACGTGGTGTTTGGAAAAAGGTGCGGGAGCGGTGGTAGCACTGGTTCAGCCGGATGGAGTCTGACTCCATCCCTCTGTCTGGAAACGAAGCAAATGCCTCTGCCCCCACTATCAGCTCTGTGCATCATATGATTCATGCTCGAGGAGTCCCAGAATTACAGCTGTAAGGCACATTGTGTTTAGGCTCACTAAAATCATTCTGTCATAAAAGGGTTGGCGTTGTGGGCGCGCTGGGGAGGAAAAAAAAAAATAGAAAGGCTCACAAAGACAAGCCAGGCGACCAGCCATCTTGTGCAATCAATATTCCTGCAACCGTTTCCTTACTCGGAGTCCGGTTCTTTTAAAATGCCAAGCACCTTCTTGCTGAGAGCAGCTGCCTCACTGTTCCCCAGGGGCACGGGGAAGGCATGGACCCACCATGAACACCCATCACCGCCTTTCATGCCCATGCAGCAGCCGCATCCAGCCTTTCCCTTCCCTGCCCTCAGCGTGCCTAAAAAGTATCAATTTTCATTTGTTTCCAAATTATCCTGAGATCGCATGACTTGATTAAAGGCTGGTTGAAATGTACAGTGCAATCTGGTTCATCTCCATGCTGCACGTTATTTTTTTCCGCAGATAACAAGGGGCTGGACTTGGTGCAAAGGATCTTTTCCAAGCCTGCGTCTCAGAGCGCAGCTGCTGAGGTGGGGGGCAGCCAGCGTGCAGAGAGCATCCCAGGTAGTTGATGTTTTCCTGGGTTTGGGAAGTGGGAAAAGGGCATTTCACCATCGTTTTGTCTGCACCTATTTTGGTAAGAGGTGCCTTGAGGTTGTTCACGTGCCCGGTGCCATGCATGGCACCTGCAGCAGTTTACCATCTCCTCACAGCGTGCAGGAGAATCGCTTCGGTGCGCAGGTGCTGCCAAATCCCCATCCTCGTTCCTTGCAAAGCACCTCTCAACCATGGAGGGCTCCTTGCCCAAGCCAGCCCTGGCCAACAGTGTGGGCGAGGGCTTGAGCTCCCTGGTGGCAGCGGGAGCAGGTCTGGAGAGGCAGCCGGTGGCAGGACCGTTTCGCCCTCATCCCTTTCAAACTCAGGGGACTGATTTAGGAAAGTCCGGTTTAGGCTGATCTATAGCTGCTGCTCAGCTTTATTTGCCAGTATCCCACCCTTCTGTATAATCCTCTTGGATCCCCCGGCTATTTGCAAGCATCCTCACTTAGGCTCGGCTTAGCTGAATAGTTTTTGGTTGCCAGCAAAGCACCACACTTGCTTTCTCCCATGGGTGTTGCTCAGCCAGCGGGTCACAGCCCGTATGAGCTCAGGGAAAGCAGTTGGCAAAGGGAGGGAGAAGTGAGGGGGAGGGAATTGCTGAAAACTTTATTGCAATCGAAAGCCAAAAAAAATCCTGCTCCTCCGCTTTCCCAGTGCCAGGTATTCTTTGTCAGTGCGCTCTTGAAATGTCCGCCCGCGGAGGGAGCGTGGGGACGGAGAGGTGTCATTGAAATGTTTCTGATTTTTATGGGGAATAAATGGGAATAATAACACTTTCC
>NW_009260350.1:1909507-1916536 GCF_000687185.1 Egretta garzetta | reverse complement strand
GAAGTAATGAGAAAAGACTGATGGGTTGTCCTAGATCAGACTCTTCTCTGCAGCACATGCAGGCAATGGGTGCAGGATCGATGTTGTTAATACGCTTCTGTTTATTATTCTACCAGGTCTAATTGCTATTAGTCATAAAGACATACTACAGTTAACCACTTTCCAAATTCATCCTGGGGACACCTCTCCTAAATTATTTCCATACTGGTCATTTGCCATTTATTTCCTTCTCCTCTGTTTTCTGTCTCAACAAGTTTTTAATCTATGACAGCACTTTATCTCCCAACCCCATGATTATAAAATTTCCTTCAGAGACTCTACTGAAGGGCTTTATCAAAAGCCCTTTGAACCTCTCCATAAATTAGAATCTCTGTTCTCCTTTTCCTACTATTTTGTTAACTCTTTCAGGGGTTCATAGGGATAAAGAAGGTTTAGCTCACCTTTACCAGCACTGGATGCCTCTCTCTTTTCCTTTACTCACAGCAGTTAATTCACATCACTGTTTTGGCGTTATTTTCTCTTTTTATCACCCCTCTCTCTCCCCGCCCAATGCATCCAGATCACTGGCTTGGGATCACATGTTGGTGCTCTCCTAATTGGGGTCTGGCCTTGACCGAGCTCTCAGCTCCCCTCTACTCTACCTGGCGATAGCGGTTGATAACGTGGAGCAGATCCTGCCGATGCTTAAAGAGCAGAGCCCTGGCTGGGGAACCGTGCTGATGTACTCCAGCCTGCATGTGACCCCATCATTTTTTGGTTGGCAATAGACACTTTGTTCTCTTGAGTACTTGGCATCTCAGATGCTCTCCTCTTGGTATTTCTCCGTTTGCTGCTTTTTGGCCGCTGCCTAGCTTCTCATTTTGATAGGCAGTGGCCCTCGCTCCCTGGCGGTATGAACAAATCAAGGGATAGGTCAGGGCAAGCTTGTCTGAAGGACAGAGTGTTGGACTGGCACTCTGGAGCCTTGGATTATTTCTCCCTGCCTCTATTCTTGACCAGATAAGTAACCTGGAGTGAGTCAGTTCAATTTGCCTTAACCCTTCCATTTTTCCCTCCCACTCTCTTTCTGTCTCTGCCGCTTAGATTTTAATACATCTCGCCCAGGAAATTGTCTCTCACTGTGTTTGCACGGTGCCTGTTGCAATGAGATCCTGGAGGAAAAATCATAAGTCAACTTGGAAATCTCTTCCTTGAATATCTGCATCTCCTCTCCTTTGATGGATTCTTTCCTGTAGCTTCTTCTCTGGCTGCATGTGGGCAGTACACAATCATTCCTTTTTTTTTTTCCAGACAGTTGCTAAGAAAAGGAGGTTTAAGTGGCTTTGCCTTTCCCCTCCATCCCCTTCCCCTAATACCTTTAGAATGCAAATGGTGGTTGCAGGCAAAATTGACCAAAGGGTGACAGTTCCCTAAAACTTTTGTGAAAATAGACAGCAGTAGGGTAGAGGAGGAGACCATTAGTGATGCCTGCTGAAGCAGTGGGTCTTGTAGCAAGCACTCATTTCTGGGTAGAGCCCTGAGGATCCGCACTGGGGACAGATGCTTGGTACCCAGAGTGGGTGATAAAGCTGTCACTGGTATCCACGCATTAGCAGATGCTGGAGAAATCACTCAACAGAGAGTCCATCCCTCGCGCAGAACCCTTGGGGACAAGCGAGGGCCGAGTTCATGCCTGAGCCTTAGCGTGAATTGGTTAAAGGGGGCAATCAGCCCTGGGTGCAGATCTGCTGGAAACCAGGCCATGGTCGTTCTGTTCTGGCGCTCATGGCACTACGTGCTTCTTGCAACAGAGGTGTCTCCTGGCGAGCGCAGGCACGGAGCATCCAGTGCAGCTGTTTGGAAATAACCTCCCTTCCTCCCACTCTTTGCCCACACACTGAGCTCTCGGGCAGAAGAGGAGGAAGGCATTACCTGCTTTCCTATTTTTCCCTCTAGATATCTCTTGAATGAAAGCGCAGAAAGGTTGAGATTTGGGACTCATTAATAGCACACCCTATTATCAGCTGAGCGTAACAAACCACCAGTTTTGGATGCCCTGATTTTTTCTGAGTGGGTGGTTTTAAAGATGATGGAGTTGACTTTCTGGAGCGCTGCAAAATCCTTCTGCCAAATATTTGGCTGCTCAGCAGCCCTGAATACTGAAGCCTTTAGGGCATTTTTGAGTTGGGAGTGTGGAAAACGAGGAACCTTGAATGAAGAGACTCGTGAAAATTAGAGGTTCCTCTCTGCTGTGCCTCAGTTTACTCATAAGTAAATTGGGCAAAGTAATCCTTGGGTTCTTGCCTCAGGGCCCCCCCAGTCAAAATTCTTCATGCTTCAAAGTCCTTGAAGGCACTTGAATGAAAGACTCCGGACCTGGTAATTACAGAGCGTGGTGCTTGCACGGGGCTATGAGATAGGGAAACCTTTGCCAGGCAAGGTTCGGAGAAGAAAATCAACATCGCGCTGCCAAACCCTCCGAGGTGAAAATGGAAGATCTACTGGTGCGAGTGTCAAAATCAGCTGTTGTCATTTAAGGCGCTTGCAAATGGATTTACGGCAAGACTTTATTTGCACAGACCTGGCTACCAGGAGGGAAGAGCAGCCTTGCCAAAGCAAGACTGTTGGTGGTGGCGGTGGGATTTGCATAGGAGCAGGTTAGGAGGCAGCGCCTGCCCGGCCGAAGACAGCTCAGCCTCACCAACCCAGCCAAGCTCTGCTCATTTCCCTAAGCTGAATTTTTGGCTTCTTTCCTTGAAAAACATCTTCTCAGAGAGAGAGAGAGAAAGGAGGTCAGCTGTGTCAGAGGATGTTTTGCCTGACTCCCTTAGGACTCGGTTATGGATTTAACACAAGATTTCCTTAAAGCCCTGGGAAAAAAGCAGGCCTCAGATCATACGTCAAAGCTGCGATTCACCCCTTCGTTTCTGCTTTACTTCGGGAGGGAGGGCGAGGGATTTCAGTCAGTTCTGCCCTGTGCAGGGGCATCTCCACACCGTGCTGGCTCCAACCAGGACACGGGATGTGGGGAGGAGGTGGGAGCAGGGCTCTCCTGCCTGTACTGCTGTGTCTCATCCCTCTTGCCCGTGCTGAAGAGGGAGATGTTGCCCTCGGAGGTTGGTTTTCATCCCCTGTGCGTTGGAGATAGACTAGAGAGGAGAACATAGGGTGTCTGATATTGTCCCTCTTTCCTGAGCAGAAGCATAAAACACACCTCGGGTCTTCCCTTTGCTTGACTATAGGAAAAGCTACAAGACCCCTCACAGCTTATTCTGCTGAAAGCTCTTTAAGAAGTGCCATTCAGGAGCTTTCTGCATCAAGGAAGATGTCAGCGCAAGATGATAAATGATGAGGTGCCTGCATTATTGCTAAGGGCCCATTAAAAATGAGACACCTTTGAATTCACAGGGTAATAACAGGCACGGGGTATGGGTTATTGGTCTCTTTTTCAGCAGAGAAATGATAAATGTTCCTGTGGAAAGACGTGCCACACCCCCTCAAACAAGACACCCTTCCCTCTCCCATCAAAATTCCTAGGTCAAAGGAAAGGATTTGATTTCACTGTTAATGCTCAGCCAGGAGAAATATGCACTAGGTGCGAAAGCCACCTGCTCTGGGTGCAAACCTGGCAGGGGAGATGTGCAAAGAGCGAAGGCTGCAAGGCAATTCGGCTGTCACTCATCTTCTCAGGAACTTAGGAGCGATGTGTGCGTGTGGATGTGTGTGTGCAAGGCACCCACATGCCTCTAGGACAACTATCACTTGTGGTGAAAAGTGAAAACAACTTCTTTTAACCATTTCCTTTCTTTAAAAAAAATAAAATAAAATCAAGAGTTGCCTCATGGCAAAAAAAAAGGGAGCTAAAAAATCTTGGGTCGATATTTTTTTGCCCATCTCCTTGCAAGGGGCTGAGTGTGGCCCTTGGAAATCCCACCGTTGATGACTTTGCTCAATGCTAATCTCCAGGTCTTTTGATCTTTATACATTTAGGGCTTGACCTGAAGTCTGGCAAAATTAATGGGAGCCTTTCTCTCTCTCAGTGGGTATTCGCTTGGGGACTGATTAATTGATTTTTAGGTTTGTTGACTGTGCCTATATCATGGACTCAAAGTACACCATGAAAATTTAATGAAATATTAAAATAGGATATTTGTTGACAAGAGTGACCCTGTGTGTCATGCAAGAAAAACTGCACGTTTAGAAGTGTCTTCTGAATGTCCTTAACCTCCTCCAAATCTGATGTTTCCCAGCCATGTGCTCCATCTTCAGGACTTCTTTGGCTGGGCAAACTATTGGATCATGGCAGGTCTTGAGAAGGCTTAGAAAATGTCTGAGGTTTCTGAGCACACCCTTTTCTGTGCCTGAAAATCACGTCTAGGCTGAACACATCCAGACTTCCTGGACGTGGCCATTGAATATATGCAGATAGGCTGCGTCTCGGAGAGATGCAGCAAAGCCAGCACTTCTGGGATGCCTCGGATGTATTGTGTACGCTCTGCAGAAGGGGAGCAGTAGTAGGAAGGAAATCCAATGTGTTTGGGACCTGACAGGACAGCAGGGCAGAACATGCAGGCATTCCCATCTGGGAAATGCTTGATGGGACGGAAAAAAAAGTGGATCTCCACCAGGAGGTAACCACATCCAGGCTTTGGTAAATGGAGGTGAGAAGTGGGTTGTCTTGCTAAGGACCTCTCACTGAGCAAAGCCTGCTGTCAGCACTCTCCCCTTCGCAACCTCCTCCCAGTATAAGCTCCAGTGATCCCAACATACGGGATGGGAAGTGGTTTCTCTGCAAGGCAGGGTCCAGATCATTTAAAGCAATGAGGACAAGACCTTGAACTTGACTGTGTGGTTGATCTGAGATCACCAAACGCAGGCATAATGCACTGCAATTCTGGCCAGCAATGGCTGAGTAAGTACCTCCACAGAGACATACACTGCGGTGTCTAAGCCTGCGTGGTCATGCACCCGGATTGATGCCTCCTTTTAAATGTCACCCCATCAACTCCAGAGTGGCTAGAACAGAGACGATTCAAAATAGTATTGTATTCTGCTCTCTTCTTCCCACTGCCAATCCCAAAGAGCATCCCTGCCTCTTCCCTGCCTCTACAGAGTAGTCATACGCTAATTGCTGAGCCGATGTATTCATGTTGTGGATGAGAAACCAGCGGCATTTCTGCTCTGCTGCTGCTGCTCTGCCAGCACTGTTACCTGGGCATTGACTGTTTTGCTCATTGTGCCTAGCCTGCAAGCGTGGTATGGAAAAGGAAAAATCACCCCAAACTTTTTTTTTTAGTTTCAAAAGGATATCCTTGGCCTCATGGCTTCCTGCAATGTCTTCATTGGCAGAATCATCCCAGTAAGCCTCAGCCTCTGAAAGGGAATGCGGTAGGAAGAGGCACCCCTGCTCCTTCTAGGCTGTAAAAGATTTAACTCTTCTCCCCATCCCCCATACCCCTTTGTGATATCCTTGTCCATCTTCCTCACTGGGGTGAGTTCTACCACGGAAGATATTATCTCATGATTACTACGCAATAATGGTTTGTATCGTAGGAGAAATGGTGAGTTATTAATCTTAACTATCCTAGAGAAGGCGCTCTGGAGTTGCACAGCCTATTTTTCTGGCCAGAGACTCGAAACTCAGCTATTAAGGGGAAGCAAGCTGTGAAATCTCTCTCCAGGCATCTGAAGAAGCCTTAAGAGATTTTCAGAAGTGCCGAACCCTTAGATGTTCCCAAAGATTTTAGAGGAATCTCGAGTGCTTGCCTCTGGCTATAACCCCAGCCCAGGGCTTAGGGCTGTCGCCATGAGCAGAGGGACCTGTTTGCAAATCCCCGCGCTTGCCTCATTTGGGTCAGGTTCTCTATACTTTCCTAGCCCCAGGGAGGCAAGAGTCCTCCTGTGAGGCATTCCCAGTCTTTTCTGTTGAAACTGTTTGACTTTGTGTAATTGGGAAATCACCGCTGGAATGAGCCTAAGAACAGGCATGGGGTAGAGGGGGGAAGAGAAACCTTCTCTGGGTTTTTTGTAAGAACAGGTGACTTTGGCTCTGTTGCCTATTGCAGGAGAAGGATTGCAGATGGAGATCCTGAGCAGAGTGTGGCACCTATGAGACTTTAGATGAAGATGTTTAGAGCAGCTGAGGACCTGGTGTTTCTTCCGTGCATGGTGTCCTGCATCCTGCGCATCCCATGTCTGAGCACTTCGTTGCCCAGGAGCTCTGTCCTGGGAACGTGGTCACCTAACATGGGCAGGCAGGATCCATCAGGAGACCTCAGTTACATGCTGCCATGTCATGTGGCTTTTGTATTTGGCTCTTTGAATGTAACTTAAGCACCCATGCTGGAGGAGAGCATCCAAAGGTCCTGATATGTGATGTTTGCATGAGGTTGGGCAATGAGATGTTGGGCTGTGCTGCTCGCTCACAAGATGTTTTTGGCTAGGGGCTACCAAAACTCATTCCACCCCTCCCTACAGAGAGGCTGGGACCCTCAGTAACACCCCCTGTGCCCTCAGCCTGAATGGCTGCAGCCAGCCCTTCGTCCAGGAAGTGGTCCTGAGTGGTCCTGGCTCCACCAGACACTGCACTTGAGAGCTGGCTTTGAGGAGGGCTTTCAGCAGGCACTAGGAGGTGGCAACAGGCCCTTGGGTTGGGAGATGGGGAATGCAGCCTTTGTCCTCTCCACAGATGAAGATGGCAGCCAGGTCCGGCCAGATTCCAGAGGCATCTGGACAGACTCTGTCATCGAGGTGGGATGGTTGATGGGGAACAGGACATAAGGGGGGGTTATCTCCCCTCTGCCTTCTTGGCTGGGAGGGGACAGCTGAGAATTGGAGGAGACCAGGGATGAAACAGCAGCATAGCAGGAGGCTGTGGCACGGTGGCTGCAGAGCTTGGGCACCCTGCACAACCAAGGAGGTGCCGAGGAGGAGCTCCACGGGGTCGGCTGTGATATTTGTCCTGCTGGGGCAGGGGGTGGTGGTGGGAGCCTATCAGTTGGGGTGATCTCTCTGCACTTTGTGTCGTGCCATAAGAAAAGGGGGAAAGGG
>NW_009260350.1:1907944-1909459 GCF_000687185.1 Egretta garzetta | reverse complement strand
AAACAGAGAGAAAAAACAACAAAAAAGCAGAGTGAACCTGCTGGCTTCCCCAGACTACGCGGCACCACTGGTCATTTCTGTAGGCTATAGGGGTTGTCAGAGTAAGCTGTAAGGACAGGTGTAAATCTGTCCTGTCATTCCACCCTTCCAGCGTCTTCTCACCTGAAGGGCTCCCATTTATTGCAGAGAGCAAGCAAATAAACCCAGCCATCGCTTTGACTCGCAAAGGGCATGAAAAGACACCCTGTGCCGCCAGTTAACCTCCATCCTCTGCCTTTCCCCTCCCATGTGGGGCTTTTACAGCCAGCCTGAAAGTAACCCACCCCCCCCACTCCCCCCACCCAGCCAAGCTGTTTGTTAAAGCAAAGCAAATAAGGGCTATTGCAGCTCAGACCAAAATCCACTTGTTTGCAGTCTGATTTTTAACTGTCATTCCCAGCAGAGAGAGGGCAGGGGGAGGGCTGGAGGCTGGCCCCAGCCCAGGGCAAGAGGGGCCATTTGTCTGCCAGGAGGAGAGGGGTTTCGGCAGCTTCCAGGGCGCTCTGGGGCAGGCGGGGAGGGATGCGATGGGCGTTTCTGAATCAGAGGAACATCTGTGAAACGACCCCAAAATGCGTGTCGGGTGGGGATGTGACCTCTGGATGCGGTTTCCCTTCTCGGCCGGGCAAAGCGGCTCCCTTTGCCCAGCTCCTTCCTCTCCTTCTCTTCTTCCCTTTGCAAATTGCAGCCGTGATTTTTGTCCTCAAACCTCTAGCGAGGTTTTTCTCTCCCTCTTCAAGAAGCCATCCACAGCATCAGTCTCCCCATGGTTTTCATTAAGAAGGGGATGGTGTGTTTCCCATCAAGAACGACTTTAATCTTGACTGAGTTCTGAAAGCTAAAGGTTTGCAGTTTTCTTCGGCCACCTTTGATTATTACTTCTTCTTGTTTTCCAACTCAATATTATAGATCCTGCCTCCCAGCTGAAGTCTTTAATGGCCCGGTCCATCCCCACTCCCCCAAGTACCCATTCTGTGGATGTAGCAAACTCTAATTAATTATAACTTATCTCATGACTTGTCAGCATCACATGTTTGATCCTGTTTAGAAACCATATTCCCAGGGGACGGAAAGACTCGGGAGTAGGTTGATGCTACTCAACAGTGATTTAATGGACGCATTAATGCCGAGACAGATAACTGTGTAGCCATGTTAAGTAATACATCAAGAATCTTTCTAGAGAGGCAACTTTACAGGTCACTGCAGAACTGCTAACTGATATTAACCCGCTTTGCATTGTGCTCTGCATATGGGCGCTGGGAGTTCACACACTTTCTTTTGTTTGTTTTTTTTTTCGAGCAGCCTCTTCGCGTTCCCCCCTGGAAGCGATGGAGATATTAGACGCCTAATGACACTGTTTCACACGCGGGGGTGGGGTGAGGAGGACAACAGGCTTGTTAGCCGGGGGGACTTTAAGCACACCCAGGGACTGGCCGGGAGCAGAGGCTGCTGCCGCCCGGGCGCGGGGATGCTCCG
>NW_009260350.1:1906610-1907098 GCF_000687185.1 Egretta garzetta | reverse complement strand
CCGGCGCGGGGGAGCCGCTGCCCGGGGGCCCGTTCTTGCTCAGCCCCGGAGGAGGGGTGCGGTGTGCCCGGGGGATGGGGATTGCCCTGCGGCCCCGCCGCTAACTGCAGCAACGGGGTGCAGCGGATTTTACCGGCGGGAAAGGTCCATCTTCTGTCCCTTCCTCGGGCTCTCCCAGCCCCAGGCGGGATGCTGGGGTACCCGGCCCCACGGTCCTCCCAGAACCATCTCCCCCCTGCCCGTCGGAGCCCTCGCCCTCCCGTGCCGCCCAGCCCCGTCCCGCTGGGTTACCGGGGCCTGGGACGCGGACCAACCCCCCGACAGGTCTCCCCAGAGACCCCTTGCTTTGCTTCCCCGTCCGGGGGGACAGCGAGGTCCCCTCCCCTCCCGGGAGCACGCAAAGTGGCTGGGGCGGGGGACGGACACCCCACACCCAGCTGTGAGTTCCCGTGAGCTGAGGGCTCCCCCTCTCTGCTCCCCTCGCTCCA
>NW_009260350.1:1905077-1905946 GCF_000687185.1 Egretta garzetta | reverse complement strand
CGGCGTCTTGCGGCGGCGAGCCGTTTGCCGGGCGGAGGGGAGGGAAGGTGATGCGGTTTGCCCAGGTTGCGAGGGGAGGATTGTGTGCCACTGTTGATTAAACGCTCTCCCCGAAAGATGGTACCCGACATGAGATAATGAGGCTCTGTGACCGGCCCCAGGTTCCCTTTAAGTTTTCCCATGGACTGGAGCTGTCGCCAGTTCACAAAACGACAGTGTAAGGCAGCACCACGCTACTCAGATCCAATTTGCGGCGCACAAAAGCTGATCCCCAAATCCCCACTAACAAACCGGGACCCGCAGACAATTCCGATAATGTTTAGTTTTTATTCATTTCTCGACTAATTAACTGGAATCCCACCTCCTCTCCCCCCCTCTTGACAGTGCCCAATTAATCCGCAATGTATGTCAAAGGTCTGGAACCTACTGTAAACTGGTGAACCTTTGCAAAGATTTGTGTGTCTCTATATTGATCTAATTAGGACCGGGATGCTTTTTCCTCCCTGTTACTGCGTGCAAAATAAAAAAATGTCGCGCTTTTTTTTTTTTTTTTTTTTTCCCAAAAGCTTTACTTTCCCCAACTCTAATAGGATTTCTCCAAGGCGCCTTCAAACCTCCCTGGGCATTCATGAAAAGGCTTGGGTTTGGTTGTTTGGGTTTGTTTTTTTTGGTTTTAGTTGTTTGTGGTTTTTTTTTTAAACGGGTGCTCCAAAGGGAATCAAGTGAAATGAAGTTATCGCGGGGCAGGAGGGGAGCGTGCCTGTGTGTGCTGGGGGGGTTAGATTAAATCCGGATTCGCTGTGAAATGTCTCGTCTTGGAAAATAAACGGGAGCGGGGAGGGGTAGGAGTGGGATAAACCTTTTTTTTT
>NW_009260350.1:1903696-1904921 GCF_000687185.1 Egretta garzetta | reverse complement strand
CCCGCTCCACCGTGGCTGGGGCAGCTCGTTTCTAATCTTCGGAGGGAGCGAATATAAAAGAGGAATTTATTAGCTTTCAGGCCATCAGAGGAATAAACATTGATTTTATTGACCTAATTATGGGCCAAATGACTCCTTCCATCGATCACGTAAAATACTTCATTTGGAGAAAAACAGGCGCGGGCGCCCGGAGGCGGGGAGGAGAGCGGGTGGATGTGCTGCGAAAGGGAAAGAAAAGCAAAAGCTGGGAAATGTATGGAGGGGCTTTAATGCAGTTACCGTGCCCGTCGCGCTGGAGCTCAAGCCCTGTCTCCCAGACGTTCCAGTGCGGATGTTTTGCAAACTAAAGCTTTTATGTCGAATTCCAATCCGGCCAGTCAATTTGGCTAAAATAGCATTAAACAAATGGACAGCGGTTTATTTATATTCCCCCCCCCTCACTGTATTTTATAGGCAGAGAAGAATTACTTGAAATGTATTTTACAAGCACAAGACAACACGTCGTTTCAGCCCGAGAGCAGCGATTTCTCGTAATTAGAGCAGGCTCGACACTAATAAAGAAGCAAACAGGCTCTTTTCTGTGCTTTAAACCCAGCTACCGTCCCCAGCGCTTTGCTGGGGGGTGGGACTGGCGTTTCTTGGGGAGGGGGGCGCACTTGAGAGCACCTGCCCGGGGCAAGGGGGCAGAGAGGGGCTCCGGGGCGACCAGCTCCTTTCCTGGGCTTGCCAAGGACGAGCAGGGCTTATGAAAGGCGATTTTTTTGCTTCCCCCCCTGCCCGACCCTTGCTGGCGGGTGACAGCGAGATCTGGGTTTGGATTTATTTGCTTGAGGGTTTTTTTTGGGAGGGAGGGGGGTCACTGCGTTTCGGGGGAGGGGACGAGAGGCACCTTTGGCAGGGCGTTTGCTCCCGTCCTGTGTCACCTGAAATGTTAGCTCTCGTACACCTTCACCCAGCCTTAAATGTAAGAAGGTGGTGGGGGTGGATATTTTTAGTCTAGCTGTTTTGCAAGACTCGACCTTTCCCTTCCCGGTCCCTAAGCTCGGTTTAGCCGCTTCCCTCGCCCCGCCGCGTTATTCATCCCTGATGGCGAGCTTTGCAGCTCAAGAGGCTGCCTCCTGCGCCGCCAGCTCTGAGGCCAGACCCTCACCGCCTGCATCTGAACTCCCCCGACCCCCTTCGCGCCCCCCTCCCCACCACCCACCCGCGGGACCGGCCCTTCTGC
>NW_009260350.1:1902550-1903496 GCF_000687185.1 Egretta garzetta | reverse complement strand
CCCTCCCTCCCGTTAAGATTGTGCTTTATGCAGAACATCTGTAAGGGAAGGCAAAATAAATGACAACACTTTTACACCGCTTCCTACTTAACTTTTCTTTTTATGTGGCTGCTCTGGATTTTCCGACGCTTTGTACTGCTCGAATCTTGTTTGGATGTTTGTACATGTAATACTCTGCCCACTTCAACTCTTGGGACGGGCTTGTCTTGTATTTTCTGGCGCGGTTTTTTTTTTTTTTTTCCTCTTTCTCCTTTTCCCCCGTCTCCCACCCCCGTCCCAACGTGCAGGCAGCGCCTTTCGCCACATGCTCGGCTCTCTCCGCTGTCAGGGGAAGAGCAGCGCGGGTTGTGCCGCCTCCGCAGGCTGCGCCAGGGCAGGGGCAAACGGCTGGGCATTAATCATGCCTTGTCTTTGCAGAAGGTGAGCTCCATGCACGGGGCACCCACTTATTCGCTCTTAAAATCCCCTCTACTCCTTCCCAGCCCGTCGCCTCCCTGTCTCCACTCAGCAGCATTTTTCCCTGAGCTGAGATCCGGACAATTGTCCTAATGGTATTTAAAGAAAACACGGATTAAACATTCATTAATGCTTCTCTCCCTTATTTAGGCGGTAACCTCCGAAGCCGGGGTGTCCTGTGCACGGAGCGTGTGTCAAAGCCTCACTCTAGCGGGGAAAAAGCCGTCGGGGGGCAGGAGGGGAGGGTTTCCATGGCCTCCGAGGTGATTTGGGCGCCTGAATGCACTTGATAAACCGGGAACCGCTTTCCCAGCTGAATTTAAGCTCCCAGCCCCCCCGAGAATGGGTATCGGAGCGGGGAGAAAGCGTCCGTGCTCGCCGGGAGCGCGTTCCCCCTCTTACCCAGAGGCTCAGGAGCGACGCCCCGGCCCCCCGTCTGTTTTGTCCTACCCCATCTCCCGTCTCTCTGGAGTAATTCCCGCCGCTTTTC
>NW_009260350.1:1900672-1902340 GCF_000687185.1 Egretta garzetta | reverse complement strand
CAGCCAGACCCCATGCTGGGGGTGGGAGAGAGAAATAATAATGAAAAAAAATACAACCCCAAACCTTTCCCCTCTAATCCCGGTTAGAGGAGGGGGAAGGATCCGCTCCGGGAAGCGGAGCGAGAGCTGCAGGAATATTGTTTACACCTGCGAGGCGAAGCCGCCTGAATTCTGCTCCGCTCGGCTTTAATTGGAAATCTTTTCCGTCTGCCCCAACTCCCGGATCATCTGGGTTTAATAAATTTTCACAACACTCCTGCTGCTCCAGAGAAACGCTGTGGCAAGAAGTCGGCTCTGCCCGTGTTTCTGAATCCTAGCAGAAGAGTAATTACCGTCGGAGCGAGAGTGGCCTGGGACTTGTTTTTGGTCCAGGGGAAAGGGTGGGGGGGACGGGGAGAGAGAAACCCGGCCACGAAGTGGGGGCTGTAAAGCCTATAGATGCGTATACACACACGTAGGTATGTATAGAAAAGCAAGAAGCAAGTGCAAGATCGAAAGCAGAGCCCGACTTTTCTGCAGCCACGTGTGCCATTAAAAGCAAATAATTCAAAGTAGTTTTAAACTATAAAAACCTGGGATCTTTCCCCTTCTGTTACTCCTTTTTTTTTTTTTTTTTTTGGGGGGGGGGGGTAATACACACATCCCGGCTCCCCTTCTCGCATGGCCCCGAAGGACCGGTTTTTTCACTTTCCCATGTGTGCGCGTTTGCGCTTTCCGGAAATCAACTTCAAGTTTGTTCAAAATAATAAACTAAAATACAGCAGCGCTGCAAAACCTCCCGCGCCCTAAAGACAGAGAGGAGCCCCTCTTTTTTTTATCTTTTTTTTTTCCTCCAGGTTTGTGGTGTTGGTTTTTTGTTTTTTTTAAGTTCCATCTTCTTCTGCTCCCCACGGAAATTATCTCCGGAGGATTTTGCTGGATGTGTGAGCATGTAAAGAAAGGAGCTTTTCTGGTGAAGCGCAGCGGGGGTCTGGGGGCTGCCCAGAGCCCCCAGGGCCGGAGCTGAGGGTCTGGGCTACCTGTCCCCCCTCGGTCTCCTCAGCCCCCGCGGAAAGTTGTCCCCTTGCAAGCATGGAGAGTTGGAAAGCGGTGGGAAAGGGGGAGAGGAGTCTCTCCCCCCAACACCAATTTCTGGCCAGCCGCGGGCTCCCCCACTCCGCGCCGGGGGTCGGCTTTTAGGGCTGGCCGAAGCGGCCAAGTTCTTCAGCGAAATTTGCCGCTACCCCGCAGGTTCCCAGGGCTGAGCTGGCCCGCGGTGGCTGCCTCTTGCAGCCCTTCCCTCGCCCTGCGCGGGCACCAGGGGTCAAAGAGAGAGAGGGGCTGCAGGGGAAGACGAAAACCGTTCCCAGCCGCCCCCAAAACCTCCTAACTGGGGCACTGACAAAAATAAAGCTCTTCCCCCCTTCCCCAGAAAGCCGGTGGGGTTTTTGACATTTCCTTCTTTGTGCTGGGGACAGTTTGGGCTCCGTTTCACGCGAAAGGGAACGAGCGAAATGAAATTGCTGGGGACACGGTCGCGCCGCGCGTCCCCCACCGCAGCCCAAACGCATCGGGAACATCCACCCGTAGCGGGGTTTTTTGGGGGGGTATTGGGGTGATTTTTTTTTTTGAAGTCCCGCAGCCCACGGCGAGAGGCGCCGGCGGGGAGGGAGCGGTGCCGGGCGCGGG
>NW_009260350.1:1900071-1900546 GCF_000687185.1 Egretta garzetta | reverse complement strand
CTGGTAACAAACGGGGCGTAGAGGCAGGAGTTGTCCCCTGCCGCCTCCTGCCTTTCATGTCTCTCCTGCCTTGGGGTGTGCGTGTGGGGGACATAGCTCTTTTTAATTGAAACCTAGTAAGGAAAATAGTAATGGATACCAGGCTGCGATGGAGAATACGTGTCCGCGGCTACATGATGAGTGTTAGTTCAGCAGACTTTAAGAAGCCAATTCTTCTTCCCTGTCATTTCTCTATTGACAGCAGCCCCTATTAGATTTACCATGTCCTTTCGCAACAGCTGGTCCTCCCCCCGCCTCCCCCAGGCCGAGGTATCAATCGATGGCCCGGGTGACTTGGTGGCATCTTGAAGAAAATGGGAGCAGAGCGTGTGTCAGCGCCGGTGCCGGAGCCTCCCGGGTCGCTCCCCTCCTCGCTCTGATGCAGCCCGGCGCCCACCCTGTGCCCCGGTGCTCAGCACCGCCCGGGCTCCCGCAC
>NW_009260350.1:1897324-1900035 GCF_000687185.1 Egretta garzetta | reverse complement strand
GCATCTGGAGGGCTGCTGCGGGGGGAACCGTCCCTCCTCGGTACTGTTGTTGGGTTGTGTGTGTGTTTTTAAATAATTGAATAAACGTATCCACTCCTTCCGTCTTTCTCCCTCGCACGCAGACACACAAAGACAGCATTGAAAAGATAGATCTGTTTGACTATAGGAAACGACAATTAGTGCTACTTCCTGAGCAGCAAACTGTATGTATATGCCTGGCTATTTAAAAAAAAAAAAAAAAAAAAAAAAGAAAGAGCAACCCTTGCTCAAACAGTGAACTCTATTTACGATTTCTGCTCGGCCAACAGTGGTGGAAGCAGAAGGTTGGGTATAGAGAGGGCAAGGAGTCATCAGGGCTTTCATTTTGCCTCTGCCAGCAACACACTGGTGAGAAGAACAAGACTGGGGAGGGTGGGAAGGGCCACCGAGGCTGTGTGTGCAGTGGGTGATGCTTTGTGGCAAGGAGAAACCGAGTGGTGCAAAAAGGGCTCGAAAAGGGTAAAAGGGATGCGAGCTGGGGAGGGAAGAGGACTGGCCCCAAACCTTGCCATGTCCTGAGGTGCCCTGGTTGGTGAGGCTGGGCCCAGCCAGGAGGTGCAGGGGAGAGCTGCGGGAGGTGGCTCTGCATGCTCCTATATTTTCTTTTTCTGTCGGTGTTGCAAAGTTGAGGTGACTGGAGAGCGTCAGAGCCAGCTGGGACTGGGGACAAGGTGAACACAGGTCTTGGAGAGGGGATGAACTGGGGCAGGGCCAGTGATCTGAGCGCAGGTGATGTTTGCAAGGGGAATAAAAAAATATAATCCTGGAACCCTGATGTTTGGGCTCCCACCAGAGTCAGTAACCGTCAGGAGCCCAGCCAGGCCAGGGGGGCTCAGGAAGAGCCAGGGGCTGCTCTGGGCAGAGGCAGGCAGGGAGCTGCCCGTGCTGCGGTGACCCCAGACTGGGGGGACGGTTCTGCCTGACCCTGCAACGACTCTGCCATGGTCAGTGCCATGCTGCTCCCACCAGGCTGGGCTGTGCCAGGGCCATGAGCAGCCTTTCCCAGGAGGCTCACATCCCAGCAAGGTCTGGAGGGTGAGAAGCCTCTCCGATTGCTGCTTTCCTCTCTTTTCCCCAGTGCTCCAATGAAGCACACATAACGCTGTCTCTAGGCTCCCCCCAAGTCCTGAGTTTGGCTGCACTGGGAAGGGGACCCCTGACCCCCCCTGCTCCCCACCTCTACTTTTGTTCAGAGAGATGGAAACAGCCCCTTTGATTGCAGTAGGATGCGATGAGACATGGGGTTTTTTCTTCTCACTATTTCTCATGCCTCACCATGCTTTTTTGGACCTGGGCAGGTTATTTTGCAAAGTTTGGGGGCCAGGCGTTCTGTGAAATTCAACTGGCAGTTGGAGGAAGGGCTCTGCCGAAGGGAAAGGCGAAGAGCTGCTGTAGTGACCCCCCTTCTCCCCCTAGCAGTTTATATAGTCCAAGTATATAGACTTGCTCCCTCGGGGACCCGCTTTGTTACACTTGCGGCCTGCAGTGCCACTCTGGGACGGAGCTGTGTCAACACGGCCCCCATTTACTGACACCTTTTGCTGGGCTGAGGAAGGGCCTGCACAGGGCGGGGAAGAGTTTCCCTCGGAAGAAGCGTGTAATCACCGCTCACCAGACGCCCCCCGTGCTCCAGCCAGTATTTACGGCAAACCTGCCAAAGTAAACCAGCCCTCTGCATTTTATTTCGGATAAACATAGTGCGGCCACGGTGGGGTGTTCCCTTCCGAAGGGCTGGAGACGGAGCGGAGGCTGTGGCGCCGGGGGAAAGGGAGGAAGGAGCGGGATGAATCCTGCAGGGTGCGGGGCGGCTGGCAGGCCGGATGGGTCTGGGCCCCTGGGGATGCTTGG
The DNA here is from genome assembly GCF_000687185.1 of Egretta garzetta. Classification (NCBI taxonomy): domain Eukaryota; kingdom Metazoa; phylum Chordata; class Aves; order Pelecaniformes; family Ardeidae; genus Egretta; species Egretta garzetta. Next base: position 1,898,148 of record NW_009260350.1, on the reverse strand, counting down.
GACCGGCAGAGTGATAAGGAAATGCATAGATAGGATGCAAAACCTCACTTACGTTGTTGCACGTTGGCCCTGCTCACCGTGCACCAGGGCTTGGCCTCTCCTGCAAAGCACCCCCCGCCAGCCCCCAGCACACGCAGGGGGGTGCAAAGGCCACCTCAGATTTTTCTGTCAGAGCAGGGATTTGCGGTGTACCCCAGGGCACGAATCCCTCCCGGTCGCACCCACGCAAGATCTCCACGTACACAGACAGAGGCTGTGTAGCACGCACACCGCCCCTCCACGCACGCACGCACACACGCCTCGGAGCTGCTCCCGCAGGCCTGGGAGAAGACGTGTGGGCCCGACAACCGGGCTGCCTTTATTTTCCTCTTGCCTCCTTCCTCCAGCTGGCTCTTCAGGCCACCGGGAGAGAGCCAGAGCCTCTCTCCTCCCACACCTCCAACACACATGCACGGGGCAGGCTCGCTGCATGCCCCGAGCTCTCGTGCAAACGCTAAAAGTTGCTTAGGAGGGTGAAATCTGAGCAAGCGGGGCTCTCCCAGCCGCTCAACCACCAAAGGCCCAGGGTCTGGCCAGCTCCGCTTTCCCTCTGGCCTGGATTGAACCAGGGAAAACCCAGCGAGGTGCTGCCGCTAGCGGCATCAGGGAGCGGAGGGGAGCTGGGGAAGGTGGGAGCCGCTCCCTCCTCCCCGACCTTCAGCTCTTTGCGCTCCGAGATTAGAGAGCCCCGGCCTGGCTGCTCTCCGAGGAGACAGCGGAGACCTTTCATGCCTCTTTGAAGAGCCAAGATAGTGTCGGCCTTGGTGCAGCCCCGCCCGCAGACC
>NW_009260350.1:1896842-1897304 GCF_000687185.1 Egretta garzetta | reverse complement strand
TTCGCTTTGCCATTCATTTCTGCGGGCCTCCTTATTTATTTATTTCTGCGCCTGGCTTATTTATTTATTTCTGGCAAAGAGGAGGCTAACAAGTAGCTGGAAGCACTGGCCAATATTTAACTAAGATGGCTGGCCATCAGGTCCCTTTTGTTTGCTTGCAAATTAATCATCCAGCGCGCAGTCGGCGCCAGGGTAGATTTATCACACACAGAAGGGGGAATGAGGCGGCCGAAGGGAGACAAAGACTGTTCGCACCTTCCCGCTTTTGATCTTAGATTAGTGCAGCCTCCCTTCATAATACGAGTCTCCAGGGGGCTTCGTCGGGGAGGTCACTCGGAACTGGCGGAAGTTTGCACGCCATTAGCCAGACGCTGAAATTGGAAATCATAAGCGGCAAACATTTTCTTTTCCTCCGCGGGTGGGTGCCGAGCGCGGTGCAAGGTGCGGGGCAGGCGTGGAGGG
>NW_009260350.1:1895533-1896363 GCF_000687185.1 Egretta garzetta | reverse complement strand
CCCCCCCCATCCTCTTTGAACGCATTACTCCCCCTTCCTTTCCTCCCTCCTCCTCTCTTCTCCATTCACCCCCACCCCCGACCAAAGGGGAGATATTTTGGTGAATGCAAAGCGATCCTAGACACTGGTTACTACAGGGACTTCACCAAGCTGGCGCCAAGCGCTCTTAACCATGTGCGTCAAAAATGCAATGTTAGAAGAGCTAATCACTTTAGAGGTTCCGCTCACATCTGCGCGCAGCCAGCGCCGAGCCCCCGCGCTCCGCTCCCGCAGGATTATCTGCCCCTCTTTAAAGCAGGATGGGGGGGGTGTCGGGAGATCCCCCAGGGGACCCCCCGCCCCAGGGAGGGGGGGGGGGGGGAAATGATTCGGCACCTCCCAGCGCTGGGATATCCCGGCTGACACACGCGTGGGCGCTGTGTGCCTGCGGCTCCCACGACACGCACGAAGCCCCGTCTCGCCGCCCTGCACGACGGTGCACCCCCCGGGGGACATGTCTCCCCGGAAACTTCCCAGGCGGATCCCACCCGGCTCGTCCCTCTCCGTGGGCCGGCGGGGGGGAAATGATTCGGCACCTCCCAGCGCTGGGATATCCCGGCTGACACACGCGTGGGCGCTGTGTGCCTGCGGCTCCCACGACACGCACGAAGCCCCGTCTCGCCGCCCTGCACGACGGTGCACCCCCCGGGGGACATGTCTCCCCGGAAACTTCCCAGGCGGATCCCACCCGGCTCGTCCCTCTCCGTGGGCCGGCTCAGGCCCACGCGTGATGCCTTCCCCGGTGGGAGGGAGGCGGGGGTAGCTGGTTCCATGCGAGCCCGGGCCCGGGG
>NW_009260350.1:1894165-1894732 GCF_000687185.1 Egretta garzetta | reverse complement strand
CCTCCCCTCTGATCATGTTGACATATTCACACGGCCCGGAGTACTGGTGATGCTTTGCTGCAGCGTTACAGTTTCCGACACCTTCTTTTTATAACTCGGCTCTGTCCCCCTTCCACTCGACCTGTCAAAACCACGCCTATGGAGCCACACAATTGGTCCGAAAGCGTCAAAGAGCCAATCAAGGAGGCTCCAGCTCCCCTGTAACCCACAACACATCCATACAATCTGGTGCAGGCAGAGCACAGGCTCACAGGGAATTCTCAGAGCTGAGAGGCTCCTTCTCCCTCTCTCTCTCTCTCTCTCTCTTTTCCTCTCTTTCTCCCCCCTTTTTTTCTCTTCCTTTCTCTTTCCCCTCTCTCTTTCTCCCTCTCTCCTTTGCTCGAGCGCTGCTGGAGAGGAGACAAGAGTGTAATTCTTCCCGATTTTTTTTTTTTTTTTTAAGCAGAGTGAAAGAGAAAGAAAGGGGGGGGGGAATAAAAAAGAACAGGAGGAGGGTGAAAGAAAGAAGAGATCCTGATGGAAATCAGGGCACCCTGACCAGCTCCTGCTTGGAGAAGGGGCAAGGCG
>NW_009260350.1:1889934-1894091 GCF_000687185.1 Egretta garzetta | reverse complement strand
GAGAGCCAGCCACCCAAAAAGAAAACCCAGCTTCGAGCCGTCACCCTCCGCCACGAAAGAAGAGACGGGGGATTGAGACTAAGAGAAAAAAGAAGAAGAAAAAAAAGGATCTCGGCTTTTTCAGCCCCTCTGCGGCAACAGGAGCAGACAGCGAACCCGGTGGATTTTTTTTTTTCTTCCCTTCTTTGGCGTTTCTTTTCCAGCACAAGGACTTCCACTCAGGAAAAAAAAAACCCAAAAACCAACAACCCAAACCTGCAGAGACCGAACACGAAAAAAATGCAAGACTAATAATGAACAATCTTGTTAATCCGCTGTCCCGAGGGCTGGGGATGTGCCCCGGCTCGGGAAGTTGTAGGCTGTAGAAGTTCTGCCTCTCCCCCATGTACTGTGCTGTCTAGAGCTTGTTTCCCCCCACCCTATTTTTTTTTTTTTTGGTACTTTATTGCTGTTATTGTTATTATCTTAATTTTTCTTCTTCATGATGTGCTGTTAGAAACCACTCCGGGACTACTCCAGCAGTAGGAAGACCGAGGAGTGGAGTGGATGAATATACCGATGAGAGATCCAGTAATCCCTGGGACAAGCATGGCTTATCATCCTTTTTTACCTCACCGGGCACCGGACTTTGCCATGAGCGCTGTGTTGGGACATCAGCCTCCCTTCTTCCCCGCTCTGGCTTTGCCTCCCAATGGGGCAGCCGCCCTCTCCCTTCCCGGGGCTCTGGCTAAACCCATCATGGATCAGTTAGTGGGGGCTGCAGAGACTGGTATCCCCTTTTCTTCCCTGGGTCACCAGGCAGCAGCCCATCTGAGGCCTTTAAAAACTCTGGAGCCAGAAGAAGAGGTGGAAGATGACCCGAAAGTGCATCTGGAAGCCAAAGAGCTTTGGGAACAATTCCATAAAAGAGGCACGGAGATGGTGATTACCAAATCGGGAAGGTAGGTCTGGGTCGGGGGTTGGTGCCTTTTTTTTTCCCCCTCTCTTCTCCCCCACCCCTCAGTCTCCGCACCCCACCTGGCTGCTCCACAGCAAGGCTCTTCCACCGACAAGTTCCTCCGTAAAGCTCCTTTCACCTGGAATTATGGAAAGTTTTAGGCAGCTGAAGATCCCAGCCCATCTCGGGCACCGCGCTGCGGGGAAAGGCTCAACCACTGAACCCCGACCCGGCCCTGCTCAGCCCGTGCAGGGGGCGAGAGGGTCCCTTCATGGTTCAGCGGCTTAAATGCTTTCTGGAGAAGACTGGTAGCAGAAAGAAAATAATTTGGGGTTGGAAAAGGAGCTGGCCTGATTTCAGCCTTGCCACGCGTAGTTTTTCTTCCTTAAGGAAGAGAAGGGGGAATACAGGAAAAATTCTTTGGAGCGGTGTATCGCTGCTGGTGCGGCGGGAGCTGCAGGAGGGCAGATAGGCTCGGCTTTATCAGTTGCTTGTGCCTGTCTCTCTACTGGGGATCTGGGCGTGCATTTGGGCCGACTAATTCTATCTGGAAATGCAGAAAAAGCTGACAAAAATGCCCAGGGGTCCTGCAGCCGCTGCCGGAGTGGCCGGGAAGGTTTTGCAGCTCCGCGCTGCCTGTCCCTGTATTTGTACAATCCCCACGTGGGAATGAATGAACACACACGGCGCGTCCACGCTCGGCGGTTCTGCTTTTTATAGCAGAAATCCCTCTCTGCATTCGCCACTCTTTGACATCCCTGCTCTTTTCCAACTCTACCCGTTGCTGTGAGGACACGGAGGGAGAAAACCCCCTTCGCACCCGCGCGTTTTTCTAAGGGACTCTCTTAGAAACCTCCCAAACAATTCGCGTCTAATTTGCCAGGAGAATTATTCGAGGAAGTCACTCCTGAAAAGTCTTCTTAGATGGCCTTGCTGGAGCTTCACCTACTTGCAGAGCACCAGTTGCAGACTACAGGCTCAGGAAAAAAAAAACCCAACCAAACTAAAAGCAGCAAGGAGGCGGAAAAAAAATAATCCCCTCGCCCATTTTACTGCTTTCCCGAAGTTTTCCCTGTTAATTGTGGTCAAAAGTTTTTTGCGCGAAAGCCTCGGCGAGCATTAAGCGCTCTTACACGTTGCAAAGTCATGTGTTTCCTTTTAAGTTGAGATTGCTGAATGCCAACCGCTCGATATAATAAACAGCAAATTTGTGGTATCCTGTTGCAGTTTCGAGCTGGACTCGGGAGCGGCGGGGAGCGGGGTTTGCAGGGAGCCCTCGGCACCGGTGGGGTCATCACCGGGGGGCTGCGGCGCTGGGGAAGCCACCCTGCCCTGGCTGGAGGCTTGGGGGTTGGGTTTTTTTTTCTCTCCTCTGCAAAGTGAAAAACTCCCCGCTCCGCAGTTCCTCGGTGGAGTGGGGTTAAAACAACGCGGAATATTTATGTTATCGGGGTGCGATCTGTTCCCGTTTCTTTGTTGAGCGGGCAAAAGGGAATTAATGAGAGATCTGAGAGCCCCAAATGAGGCTTTGCTGTTCAGGAATGGCAGAGGGCAGGCGCCCGCTGATTTCTAGGGAACGCGTACCTCTCCCATCCCAGGGACCATTTTCTCCTGAAACTTTTAAGCGTTTGAGGACCCTTTTCGCTGGGGGCGGGGGGAAGCCCTTTTGCTGGGACACGGACACACACACACGACTTTTCTGCTGCTTAGAGCTGAAGCAATTGCTTGGTGGACGCGCTACCGAGATTCGGGAGCTTGCGTAAACGCTGTAATTAATTTTATTTTATTTTATTTTCGTCTTGTCTTTTCTTTACACACACCCCCCCTTCCCTCTCTCTGCCCGTAGGAGAATGTTTCCTCCATTTAAAGTGAGATGCACTGGACTGGATAAAAAGGCCAAGTACATTTTATTGATGGATATTGTGGCGGCTGATGATTGTAGGTACAAATTCCATAATTCCCGGTGGATGGTAGCCGGCAAAGCTGACCCTGAAATGCCAAAGAGAATGTACATCCACCCGGACAGCCCGGCCACCGGCGAACAATGGATGTCCAAAGTCGTCACCTTTCACAAGCTGAAGCTCACTAACAACATCTCTGACAAGCACGGATTTGTGAGTGCCTTTTACACCTTCCCCTTCCCCCTCTTCCCCTCCCTCGCTGATCTGCGGGGGAAAGGGGGATAAACACCCCCCTCCACGCATCTCTCCTGTTTACAGTACTCCTTGGGGTTTCATTTTTTCTGTTGCTGAGGTCAGGGTGAAACACTCGAGTTTATTCTGTAACCTCTCCGTGCCATTCAGCGTTAACTTTAGAGATATATTTCCAGCACAGTGCAACTCGATATTTCTCGGAGCTGTGGTGACTTTATATCTCCATATATATATTTTTTTTAATAAAGTCGATCACGCTTTTTAAGCGTAGGAAAACGATATGCATATGTGTATAAAGGGCTTAAAGGCCTAAGTATGCAAACATTTAAATATATATTAATCTGGATAATGTAAAGCAAAGCCGGAGTGAAAATAAACAGGGACCAAAATCAGAGGTCAAGTTGCCCATTCATGTCTATCCACTCCTTTACATTTACTGGGTGCACAGAGATAAAAACTTAGCCTAAGAGTGAAATCAAACAAACCTGCTGATAAGTGCTCTGACGGTCCTTGCCATTTCTTCCCGTTCCTGGGAGAGCCTCCGCCGCGGAGCCGGGGGTTGCTGGGGGTGGCCGCGGTCGGGGGAATCTCTAATGTGCCGAACATTGCATTTGCTGGCTGGGATTTGATTAGACGGTACATTTTTGCCTTTCGCAGAAGGCCTTAAGTGGATTGGGGCAAGCAATTAGACCTAGCCAAGGCTCTCGTGGTGGTGTTGCTATTGTAGCTGCTGCTGCTTCTTTACTTGATTTAAATATTTTTTTTATTTTTAAATTTTTTTCACGTTGAAATCAAAAGGTATCGCGGCCCGAGCCCAAACAGCTTCCCTCCCTCTCCTAGGAGAGCTCTGCTGGGATTTTACCCCCTCCTCTCGGTCCAGGGGAGAGCCTAACCCCGCCGAGCTGGAGCTGTCAGTGCTTTTTGTTGGATGCTGTGTGTGCGTGTGTTTGGAGTGTGCTCAGCGGGGAGGAGGAGTGAGGGGAGGAAGGCGAGGGAAGGCAAATTAGGAGGAGAAAGTGCCGCCGGCTGGGGGGAGTGCGAGGCAGGGGTGCTGCTCCAGCTGACCC
>NW_009260350.1:1889276-1889582 GCF_000687185.1 Egretta garzetta | reverse complement strand
TGAACGGGGACCGTGAGGCTGATGGCAGCCGCGGGCTGTGCTCTCTCGCCCACCCAGACCATCCTGAACTCCATGCACAAGTACCAGCCCCGGTTCCACATCGTCCGAGCAAACGATATCCTCAAGCTTCCCTATAGCACGTTCAGGACCTACGTTTTCCCGGAGACTGAATTCATCGCAGTGACCGCATACCAGAATGATAAGGTAAGGAGATTAAGAAAGGATTTGTTTTACGTGTTTTGGCTTTTAAGAGAGCTTTTACTCTGCATTGTTCCCTTAAAAATCACGAAGCCCATCCTGCTCCTC
>NW_009260350.1:1888400-1888892 GCF_000687185.1 Egretta garzetta | reverse complement strand
TTACTATTATTATTATATTATGATTTTTTTTTTTTTGCATCCTGCAGTGTTTTATTATTTTTTGTGGTGCAGAACTATGCTCTGATCAGAGAGGGGTATCTCGCTCGAGTTTAGCTGGAAGGTCGGAAAGAGCCAGTGTGAGAAAGTTTTGCAGTGCTGTGGCCGCTGCGTTTGGATTTCTGCTGGTTTATTGTCGCTTGCGACGAAGGTGGTATATTTGGGAGAGTGGCAAATGGCGAATTTACGATAATTAAGTCAAGTGGAAGGAAGCGAAGGAGCCAAAAAAAAAGGGGCTTTGATTTTTTATTTTTTTTTTCCTGTCTATAACTTACAACTTTGCGGGCGTGTGCGGGAAGCGCGGAGGGTCTGGATGTGCAGCGCCTGCTCGCTGCAGCTTTCCCCCGCCTCCTTCTGCCCCCTCACACCCTTCACTATTAAAAAAGAAGGGGTGAAGAGGGGGGGGCTGCACCTTTCTGCCTTCGCTTTCCAACA
>NW_009260350.1:1885763-1888184 GCF_000687185.1 Egretta garzetta | reverse complement strand
TGCGGGGTCCTGCTCTCCTCCAAAATTGGAGGCTTGCGGCGCTTCCAGCGCTGAGCGGGAGCGGCATCCGCGTCCCCGCTGCCTGCATCCTGTTATAGCGAGGGGAGCCCCGGCCGGGCTGTGAATCCACCTCCGCGCATCACCGCGCCTCCCGCATCCCTCCGAACGCGGGAAGAAACATCCCGGCGATACCCCGAATCCCGAGGAAACCCCCAGGCGTGCACCAAAAAACTTAACACCCTCCTACCCCTCCCAAAAAAACACCCCCTTCCAGCTCCCTCCCGGCACCCCCGGTGCTCCAACGCACACGCGGAGCATAATGCGATTATATAAAGTATTTTATTATAGCAAGGGGGTGGGCACGATTCCTTTGCGGTTTAATTACGGCATTTAAAGAGTTTTAAGCGCAGGCATAACTCGCATGGATCGCATTGCAGGGCTAAATTAATTCCGATGCGGTGGCAGCAACACGGGGCTCTTTCATTGCCACAACAGCCCGGGTCACCGCCCAGCCCGGCCGGGGGATTGGGTGCCAGCAGCCTCCAAACCGGCCAGGGAAAACGCCAAGATTCACCCCAAAACCAGGCACCTTTGCCCCCTGCCCTGTCCTGCTCCTGCCTGGATCCCGCCGGTGCTGGGGGAACTGGGGAAAGGGGCCTTTTTTTGCTGTTTTTTAATACAAAATCTTATTTCTGCCCCAACCCCTTCCCTTTTTTTTTTTTTTTTTCTCCACCTTATAGATCCCCCAATTAAAAATTGACAACAACCCCTTTGCCAAAGGTTTTCGGGACACCGGGAATGGAAGGAGGGAAAAAAGGTGAGTCTGGATCGATTATATATAGGCGCCTCATTTGGGTTTCGTGTGTAAAGCTCAGAACACGAGCAGAGGTCAAAATCGCCTCGCCTCGCCTCCAAACCACTCTTCCCCCCGCCAAAATTCATAAGGATCTTGCCGTTAATAACGCCAAACGGATTGCATGGGAATCCTTTCCTGCTTTCCATAGCTAATTCTTACATGGCCGGGGATGGCTGGCCAAAGGGATGTTGGTGCATTAAGCAAATATCACTGGAGAAAGAAGTTTCCCTTAAACTTTTGAGAGGGAATATTACACTGTAGTTTGTATTTGGGCTGGGAAAGAGGGAAAAGCGAGGGCAGAGCTGATCGCTTGTTGAATCTCCTCTGGCATTTTGCCGGGGATTGTATCGAAAAGACTAAAGTGCAGAGGAGAAACATAAAAATAAACTGTTTTGACAGAGGTGTCTCATGACTATGGAAGTAATTAATGGTAGAAGATTCTTTATTTTTTTTCCAAAAGCAGCAGGACACAGTTTGTGCCCCGGGTAGACGGACAGACAGGACTCGTTTTAATGGGACTCGAGATTTTTATTTTTAATATTGGAGAAAATAGAGAAAGGGATGATTTTCTTTTCCTTTGATGGGGGATATGTCTTTGTTTTGTTCTGTTACAGCAGACCAGACATTTTAGCCATTTGCACTCGGGTTTAGATAATGAAGGAATCTGTCTGCTCCTCTTTTTTTTTTTTTTTTTTTTAAAAGAAAAAAAAAAGGGAGGGGGGACACGTAATGTAAAACAAGAGGCCTTTCTCCCTGCCCAGCACACACACACGCTCGCCAGCTCCTCTTGTCCGTCAGTGTGAAAATCAAGCCAAGGCTGGAGCCACAGGACGGAAATGATTTCTAATTTCCCTCTAAATATAAATAGATTTTTTACTCCGGGTTAATTGTTGGTGAAAAGATTACATAAAGTGCCTAACAAAATAACCACTTCCTAGCAATCTTAGCAACCATTAAGATGGCTCATATCTCTGAAACATCCTCGCCTTTTAAGAGCTAATCTCCAGGGAATGCTTCCCTCTCCCCTCCGCCCCTCGTCTTTAATATCTGCCCTTGCCGAGTTGCTGCTCACCGCTTCCAAGAAATCTCCTCTCATTAGCAGCCAAGTCCTGCCTGCCAGAAACGCAGTCCCCCCTCCAGGGGACCGTGGCCCTTAATTCCCCGAGTAGGAGCTCAGGAAGGGGCTGGGGGTGCGGGGGTGCGGGGGTCCCCTCGCCCAGCGGGTGCCTGTGCCCGTAGGAAGCAGCTGACCCTGCAGTCCATGCGGGTGTACGACCCGCCGTCGGCCCCTCCAGCCTCAAAGGTGAGAGCTGCGGCCCCCGGCCCCCCCGAGTCCCCCGGGGGGGAGCCTGAGCGCCCGCTCTGCGGGGGGGCGGCTCCCGGCCTGTGCCGCTGCCCGCTGGCACCGGCGTTCTGTCCGTCTTTGCTCCCCTTCTCTCCTGCTTTTCTCTCTTCTCTCGTTGCTCTTGCTTCTTTCTCTTCTTCATCTCTTCTTCCCCCCTCCCTTTCTGCCCTTCTTGCCCCTTCTTGCCCCTTTTCGCCCCTTTTCTCTCACCCTTCTTCTT
>NW_009260350.1:1885140-1885630 GCF_000687185.1 Egretta garzetta | reverse complement strand
CCTCCTTCTCCCTCTCCCCCCGGCCTCCCTCTCCTCCCGCTGCACGTTCTTTCCTCCCCTCCTTGGTTCAGAAAGGAGCCAGCTCTGAGTCAAGGGAGCAAAGACAGACCACGGGGCAAAAGTTCAAAACTGGAGTCACTCCATTAATATTCCTCTCTGAATCTGTTATTAGAGGAAGGATCTTTCCCCTGGATACAGTCCCGAACTTTGTTATAGAAAAGTCACCCTCGATTTCTCTCCGTGCGGGGTTGGGAGCTGTCTGCAGCTCTCTCACATGTATTAATCCATCCAGGGGCGGGGGGTGCAGGGGGAGGAGGAAACAACCTCTTTTTTGTTGTTGCTTTACTCGTTTGTTTAAAGTCCTGCCGAGCTGAGGGGAGGGGAGCTGGGAGGGGACCCGAAAAGCAAACCAGAGCTTCGCACCTGGGGCGCTGAAATTAGGAGATGAAGTGCAGAGGAATCCAGCGAAGCCTTGCATGCGTTTGGGGGG
>NW_009260350.1:1884517-1884922 GCF_000687185.1 Egretta garzetta | reverse complement strand
TAAAGCTCGGCTTGGCTCGGATGGGGCGGGCGGTGGGAGCCGGGGGGCTGTATTTATTTATGCAATAATAAAAAAGGAAGTGGTTACATTTAAATCCCTGGCCGAGCGGGAAACCTCTCTGTCCCCTCTCCCAGCCCGGCGGGGGTTTAGGGACGTGCAGCGCCGGATCCCAGCCCCGGGCTCCCTTTGTCTTGCAGATCTTTGCCCCAGCGAGGGAGACAGCGATGCAGACAGCAAAGACGATCCCTTGCTAGAGGCCAACGAGTCGGGCAAAATCAGCACGACCACCGCCACCACCCCAGCGCCGGCCAGCTCCGCCGCGGCCGTGGGAGACGACCCCCGGGAGAAGGGGGGCAGCCCCTCCAAAAGCCACTTTTTCCCCGGTGACTCGGCGGGGGGGCCGGA
>NW_009260350.1:1880721-1882905 GCF_000687185.1 Egretta garzetta | reverse complement strand
CGGGTCCCCGGCGGGCTTTTGGCATCCTCCTTTCTTTCTTTCTTTTTTTTTTTTTTTAAACTGTATAAAAAAAAGAAGAAAAAAAACCACCACAGAAAAAAAAAAAAAGAAAAAAACACCTAAAAGCGAAAATAAAACAAAAAAAAATCAAACAAACATATGAATAAAAATTAAGTAAGAGAAGTGATTTTTTTTTTCCCCTTTCCGAAAGAAAAGCGTGTAAGTATCGCATATCGGTTCTTCAACAGTTGTTTCCTGGGTGGGTTGTTGACGACAACCCCCTCAGTCAATATTAAGGGAAGCTGTGTGTTTAAAATATTATTGTGATGTCTGAAAGCCAGGCGGTGGCTTTTTTTGCATGTTCCATAGTAGTCTGCTTTTTTTTTTTGGGGGGGGGGGGAGGCGTATTTTTTTTTATTTCAGTGGGGTTTTTGTTGTTTGTTTGTAATGCTCGTTTCAAATCCCAGGGAAAAAAAAAGATTAATAATAATAATAAAAACAAAAGGAAGACACTCGTCCCTCTACCTTAAACATCCTCCCTGTAGCAACAACAGTAAGAAGTGTAGTTGGACAGAGGAAAAAAAAAAAAAAAGTGAATTTATTTTATCTCCAAACCTCTGTAGCTTGACTGTAGGTTTATCACAGCTTTCCCTCTTTAATTGTATATGCAATAACAAGGTTTAAACATACTGAGAAGAAGAAAAGAGCGGACACTATTATTAAAACAAAGTATTTATGTAATTATTTGATAACTCTTGTAAATACGTGGAATATGAATACTCGAAATTAAACTTTAATTTATTGACATTGTACATATCTCTGTAAATACGACTGCAGCCGTCTTTTTTTTTCTTCTGTTTTTATTTTTAGTCGTTTTCATTTCAAGTTCGTAATTCCTTTAAACATCGACCCCGACCCAGAGCAGAAATACCCCCATTTCTGAGGGCTCACTTTTAAATCGGAGTTCACCCCAGAAAACCTGACCTCGTCCTTTTGTAAAGGAGCCGAATGCAAAAGGCAAAGCAGAAAGCGACAAAATTAATCAAAGACCTTTAAAAAAAAAAAAGAGAGAGAAAAAGCAATGTGCTTTTAATCCTCGATTTCTTCAGTGTTCAAAGTGCTACTTTCCGTATAAAATGTCGACGACAGCAAAGTTCTATGCGTTAATGCACGACAACAGCCTTCTCCAGTGGCTTGAGAGAAAAAAAAAAAGTGAAGATTCTAGGATTTTCTTTACTTTGTATTATTTTTTTCCCCGTTTCCTTGGTGTGTCAAAAAAACCCCCACCCAACCCCACGATGGAGTTTTACTACTGTGCTTATTGTTGTCTTTGTTTGAGTGAGTGCATATTTTCTTGGCTTGAAAGTCAGGTGCTCAGAGCTGGTTCAAAGAAAAAAAAAAATGAAGGTATATTTTGTGTTATATAAATGTTGAGAAGTTCTTGATTTTTTTTTTCCTGTAATTTTTTTTTTCTCCCTTTTAACAGTCACTGAAGTTTCAATAAATTTTTATTGAAATGTCTTGGGCGTACTGTGAAATGCCTTCACCCCAACCCTCCCGAAAGTGCCTGGGAGGATGGAGGGGTTGAAAGATATATATCCCTCCCCTGCCTTTCTCCTCCTCCCCCCCTCGCCTCCACCCCCCGCCATCCCCTTCCCAATATTAAGATATTTCTCCTGGAAGGAGCTAGTACGAACCATTGGTGGTTGTGTGGGGGGGGGGGGGGGGGGGGGGAAGGACGAGTTTTAAGCGAGCTGTTTAATGTACCTTTTCCGTCTTTTATCCCTCTCGCTTTTAAAGTCGATCCAGAGGCTACTAAGTCACCTCTTTTAATGGAAGAATATTAAGTGGCGTTTGAAAAGTTAATGAGAAAGGCTCAGCTCTGCTTTTATCTGTCATAAATTAATAACGCAAAAGTGAAGAATTAGAGAATAGATCGGTTAAATTTTAATGCAGAGCCCTCCTCCCAAGTTTCCAGGTAAAGTGCTCAGGAGTTGATGGTGTTGCTGGGCTCGTTTTCCCTCCCGTCCCGGCAGAGGAATTGGCTTTTCCAGTTCGTTATCACTTGGAAATCCATGGGGTTTGGTTTGTCTCCCGTCCCCCCGTCCCCCTTGCAATTGCCCCTTCTCGCCCTTGGGCTGATGATATGTTCGAGATTAAGCTAGAAAATGGCTGGGGAAGGGG
>NW_009260350.1:1880399-1880708 GCF_000687185.1 Egretta garzetta | reverse complement strand
GGAAAGGTTAAGACTGAACAGAATTTGATCTGATTTTATTTTTTCTCTCTCTCACTCTTCCCCCACCCGCCGATGGCCCAAGGTGATGGCTGCTGGAAATGTCACTGTAGCTGCTGCTCCTCCGAGCTGGCCCGGGCGAGGTGGGGTTTTTTAGGGATAGAGGTGGCGTCGGGTCTGGCAAAGAAATTTAATAAATAAATAAACAAACAAACCAACCCATCCTTGACTACGCCGTTCAACTTTCTCCTCTGCTCTGAGCTCTGGCCTTGGAGACAGCCCCGTCCCCTGTGTTACAGGCACCACCCCACC
>NW_009260350.1:1879146-1879452 GCF_000687185.1 Egretta garzetta | reverse complement strand
TTTTTTAAGGCTGGGGGTGCAGCCTGATTGATTTAAACCTCCACTTCCATGGGCCTAATGCTGACCTCCCCCTCTCCATGCCCTTGCAAGAAATCCGTGTACCGCAGGTGTAACTCTGACTTGCAAATGGCTTTATCTCGTGTGTATCTTATTTGTATATAGTAACGTTAATGAGTAACTCTGGTGGCGCTTGCGGATGGAGGTAAACAGCGAGCAATCTCTCTGGATTATCCTGTCTATTACTCACCTGGCGCCTGTCTTGATATCCTCAATGGTTTTATGGCTGATGCAGGCGACCGGCGCTGG
>NW_009260350.1:1877910-1878198 GCF_000687185.1 Egretta garzetta | reverse complement strand
CCGCACGCAGCCGGCGTGCGGGCTCGGAGCACGCCAGGCCTCGCAGATCAAAGGGACCTCTCCGGCCTCTGCACAAGGGAAAAGAAAAAAAAAAAAAAAGGTTGATTTCTTTAACGATTGTTCGTAAAAAAGTTTTGGAAGCAGGGACCATCCCGCCTCCTCCCTCGCCCCGGGCTGCAGGATTGCACCGGGAAACGAATTTTGGGAAGGCAGACAGAGGGTTCGGGAGACGGGAAAGGGAGGAAGAGAAAAGAAAAAAAAAAAAGAGAGGAGTTGCTTGAAATTTAG
>NW_009260350.1:1876937-1877236 GCF_000687185.1 Egretta garzetta | reverse complement strand
TTTTTTCTGCAATTTTTAAAAGATTTGATTCTTCAGGAGAAAAATACTTTTTTTTTTTTTTCTCCCTCCTTAAACGCTCTCAGCCGAAACAGTTCGACCTCTAGCGCAGGTAACCGCCGCCGTAATTCCAGCTGAATTTCACTTTGGTCTCACTAAATTTAGCTTCCCCTCGCTCCCCCAGATAAAGCCCTTCTTAGAGAAGGACGCTTTTCAACATGGCATTAAAAGAAAAAAAAAAAAAAAAAAAAAGCCCTAAACCCCTGATGGCAAAGGGGGCTGGGCTGTGCGGGCCCCGGGCA
>NW_009260350.1:1875209-1876202 GCF_000687185.1 Egretta garzetta | reverse complement strand
GGGAGCTGGACGGGTTTGCTCCGAGCCTTTGTGCAGAACGTGGGGCCGCGTTGCCGGTCCCTCTGCGGGGAATGGGGGTCCCCGCCGCCGCCCCCCACGATCGTGCCGCCCGATTCCGCTCCTCGGGAAATTTGTCACCGCGATCTTCTGGCAGGAAAATTTCCCTTCTGCCGCGAAACTTTTCCTAGGCTCTCTCGCTTTTATTTTCCCACAGGTTTCTCGAAAATTTTTATTTTTTTTCCCCAGCTTTCCCTTGCTGTCCGTTCGTGGCCTTTCTCCGCGGATTTTTGAGGGGCGCTTTTTAACTCCTCGGCTCTCCTGAGTCCTATTGCAGCCGGTTTCCATTTCTCCCGATTCCGTGCTAAAAAACAAACAGAACAAACCTCTCCCCAAACCTTAACTACAAATATGAGACAGGTCAGGAGGCTCCCCCGCTCCGCTGGCTGGAGCGGGTGGGGGTAGGGGCTACCCCTAGGAAAAGTGAAAAGCTTGTTTTAATGGGCGGTCATTGCTAAATCTCACCTTAGGGCCAAAACGACTCGCGACCCATTGCCCTCCTTACGATGTATTTATTTGTCTCAGTGGCCCCAGCCGTCAGTCATTAGTGGGGGGGTTAACCCGAGAGCCGCACCACAGTGCTGGTGGTGGTCTTGTGGCTCTTCGGTTTGTTTTAAATATGATTTCTCAACAGGAACCTGCCCAGAAGCGGAGGAATAACCTGTCCCGGGAGGGCTCCCAGGTGAAACATGGCGGGGAACACGCGTGGGAGCGCAGCGAGCGACGAACCCCTCCGAAAACGCGGCTGTCTCGGTCTAAGAAAGCGGGGCTTTGGTTTGCACCCCGAAGGGTTTGCTCCCGGGAAAAGTGGCGGCTTGGGCCAGCAGAGATTTTATTTAATGAACCTGGCGGCGTTTTGTAATTTTCTTAACAATTACGGAGGGGAAAAAAAAAAGAAAAAAGAAAGAAAAAAAGAAACCCAAGTGCAACAGCAGC
>NW_009260350.1:1874196-1874941 GCF_000687185.1 Egretta garzetta | reverse complement strand
GCTCCCGACACCCGCGGCTGTGTTTACATGCCGGCATTGCTGCGATTACAGCCATACCATGTGCATAGCTCCGGAGCCGCTCCGGAGCTGTATATTACTTTATTTAGATCTAGCTTTCTCCGTATAAAGCGCTAAGCAGCTTTCTAGATTCCAAATATTTATACAGCTCGCGTACATATATCTATATATCTGGCGTTATATGGGTATAATGCGAAGAGCTGAGGCTGTGGCCGCGTTCCTTTCCCCCCCCCCCCCCCGACATACCCCCCTCCCCGGCCCCGACTTTCCCAGGCTCTGTCCCGCTTGGCCGGGCACAGCGATGCTCTCTGGCTGGGGCCGGGAGGCTCTAACTGGTGGTTTTGGCTCAGCTTTGCATGATCTTCGTGTCCTGACTAAATTCAGCCCCGCAGACGCCAGCTCGCCGAGCAGCCCCGGGGTCTCTCACCATCCCCCGGGCAGCTTTGGGGGGGTCCCTGGCAGTCGACCCTCGAGGAGCGGGGAGCATGCGGGAGCCTCCCCGCTCGGCTGCTTGTGTTCACACCCCTTTTACAACCCGCGCTCTGGTTTGTCGCCTCTGCCAAATATTTAATCAGGGGAGGGGTGGTGAAAAGAGATAAAACATAAATTTCCTCCTCCTTTTTTTTCTCCCCCAGCCCGGCATCCCGCAGCTCCAGATTTCTGCGGCCGGACCGAGGGTGCGAGGCCGCTTCCCTCGCTAGCTAGCGGGGGGGGGGAGCTCCGCTCC
>NW_009260350.1:1855975-1873916 GCF_000687185.1 Egretta garzetta | reverse complement strand
AAGCGTTCCCCCGCCAAGGCTGGCGGGGGGAGCGGGGGTGTGCAGGGGATCCCCCCCAGCTTCCTGGGCATGAGAAACGCCGAGGCTGCAAGTTGCAGCATTAAAAAGGAATTTCAGTTCACTGAAGTCACTGGGAGCCTCTTCTGGGAACCCTGCGTGCCCACCCTCCCTCTCGTGGCTTATAATCACGGGGGGGCTGAGAGTGTGTGTGCAAGAACGCCATCAACACCGACGTGACGGCTCCCAGTGACTTCAGTGAACTCTGAATGAGAACCCTGGTGCTGGGCAGCCATAGGGAAGTGGCATTAGGCCTGGCATTTTTTGTAGGAAACTTCCCAGAGTTTTACAGGGGTGTGTGTAGCTGTGCCCTGCGAGCAGGCAGGCTCTTAAGATGACCTGTGGGCTGCACCGTGGGCTGGCTTGCATGGCACGAGGCCTCCCTTGCTTCGTCTCCTTGCGTTTCTGTTGCCTTCCCTCACATACCCACATACATACCGAGCTCTTTTGCTTCCGTGTTTTCATCTTTTCTCCTGTGCCAACCTCACCACTTGCTCACTCATACACGTTTACAAATGCATGCAAGCACAAAACAAATCTTTTAACATTTTGTTTCATAGTTTTATTCATGCTCTTCCTACTTGTCTTACACTTTTTTTGCTCTCTCTTATACACATGCAGTTATTCTTCGTAAGCAGTTTGTCATATTACCACCTTATTTCTGTTTTCTGCCTCCTCTCTCATTACAAAACTATTCTGCACCAGAAACTGCCATTTTGCATTTTGCACTTTGCTCCGGGCCAGAGATCAACTTGCTTTGGTGGAACCGGGGTGGGTGGGTGGGCACTAAAATGTGAGAACAAGGATGTAAAAGCTTCCGTGTTTTCATCTTTTCTCCTGTGCCAACCTCACCACTTGCTCACTCATACACGTTTACAAATGCATGCAAGCACAAAACAAATCTTTTAACATTTTGTTTCATAGTTTTATTCATGCTCTTCCTACTTGTCTTACACTTTTTTTGCTCTCTCTTATACACATGCAGTTATTCTTCGTAAGCAGTTTGTCATATTACCACCTTATTTCTGTTTTCTGCCTCCTCTCTCATTACAAAACTATTCTGCACCAGAAACTGCCATTTTGCATTTTGCACTTTGCTCCGGGCCAGAGATCAACTTGCTTTGGTGGAACCGGGGTGGGTGGGTGGGCACTAAAATGTGAGAACAAGGATGTAAAAGCAGGAAGATATGCACCAAACTTCAGGGTGAACAATGGGAATGCTATTGATTGCCTTTTAAAGTGCAGTGGTCACACAATGGGGAAGAAAGTCTTCCTGGGGAAAAAAAAAGACAACAGTCGCCCCACTTAAGAAACTGGTAGCAGACGCAGATATTTCAGTGAAACTTCTGGACCGGCACAGAGGGGACCTTATCCCGGGGCTCTTGTAGGGAAGTGGCTTTGCAGGTCTAGCGGAGCTTCCAAATAAAGTGCTGTCCTACTTTCCGACTGTCTCTGATGAGTAATGAGAAATGCCTATTGTCCCTGCCCAGGCTGGTGCGCGCTCTCATTAAGGCCGCTGAATTGTGTGTGTGCATGTCGGCGTCAGAGCTGTTTGGCAGGGAGGAACGGCAGGGTTGCTGTGGATGGCAATTCCTGGGTTCCAGCAGTCGAAAAGGTTTTGGAAGGAGTTAAAACCCTTGGAGTCTCAATGCTTCTAGGAGTGGTGGGACGGGGAGACAGAATGATGGGCATGCAACCACATCACAAGTGTTTAGTGAAGCTGCGCGAGTGGAGCTCAGGGAGGATTCACGACTACCAGGGCAGCAATTTTGCTGGGAGTAGAAGGATTAATTTGGGACATATCAAAGTAACCCCACTTCGCTCCTTGGGTGTTGGGTTCTGATCCGCATTGGCAGGGGCTAGGTAATCTGGAAAACAGCCATCCCTGCCTTTCCTTAATGAGTTACCTCAAGTCCGAATCACTTTGTTTTCAGAGAGGATGGTGTAAGGCACAAGAAAAAGTGTCAGGAAACATGAAGGCACAGCTGCTCTTTCCACTTGGGTAGCTGCGATTGGGTTGAATAATGGATATTCTGTTCAGGTCCTTCGAGGGGAACTTCGGGTCTCCGGCTCCTCGCTAAGAGGAGACACGCTGATTTATCATTTATTTATTGGATTATAACCCTGTTTTACGGGTAATCAATGGCTGCTTTTTCGGCTTCCTCTTAAATCACATCACTCCGGTGCAATCAGGGGGTGAGACCACTCCAAGTGCACAGAGGTTTCGCTTCAAAAAGTGTTTCCATCAGTTTTTTAGGTGTTAATGTGAGCAACCAATGGAAGAAATAATGGCCAGGGGCTGATCTGGCTGTTGGACAATCACCCTCCTGACCCTGCCCAGAGGACCCAGCGATGGAGGGTGATGTTTTCTAACCTGCTTTTGTGACTTGGGGACCTGGGTGCTTTCCCCAGCTCTCCTCTGAGCACCATGCACATCGGGCTCTCTTGCCTTGAAATGAGCTGTGACAGAAACAACACCCATTTTGGGGCTAAACCCTGTTTCTCCAAGAAAAATTAGAGGAGGGGAATGCTCTGTAACCTCAGACAGCAGGGGCTTTGAAGGCTGCCCTTTATTCCTAGCACATCATTTGAACCCCTCCCCAAATGCCACCCCACCCTTGAGCAGGACCCGAAATGTCTCTGGTTGTGGGCCCGTGCAAAGCTTTGCTGCAGTGCAGCACTGGCATCTCCGCGAGGCCTCTCACTGCCTGCTCGGCACGGTGCTACCCCTTGTGCTGCAGACCTCAGGCTTTGCACCGTGCAAGCCATTACCCAGCAGGAGCAAAGGGAACCAACTGTGACTGATGGAGTTAAAATTAAGGTGTGAACTCACTGCAGGGAGGAAGGGGGACCTGAGTCTTTATAAGCTTGGCTCGGGCCAAGGAAGGGTCTTTTCTAGAAGGCTGTGATGTTGGAGGAGCTGTGAGGTGGGAGAGGCTGTTGAGAGGATCCGTGGCAGCTGTGATGGGGAGCTCTGAATTCACTCTGGAGGTAAGAGGCTGCGTGGGAAGCAATGGGGTTTTGGTGTAGGTAAGGTGCTGGAAATGGCTGCTGTGTGGTTTCTTTGCTACTTTTGAGAGCTGTGCGGGGGGTGTTTTGCTGGAGGGAGTCCTGCTGTGTTGGATGTGCCTTCTCTGTGGCTTAGAGGGCTCCAGGGATTTGGCACTTTTAGTTTCTGCTTCTGTGGGGTCTGAGCAGAGACACGAGCAATGTGATTTATGTGGAACTGAAGTGTGGTGGAGAAAGCGTCTCTTTGTGAATCTGCAGTCTGTGTGTATGAAAACCTGAGGGGGTGGCAGGGGCCGGCAGAGGCTCCCTATGGTGCTGCTTCTCCTCCCTGGGCTGCTGGATTGCCTGGGTCCTTCAGCTGATGTTGGGTCTGCTGGTTGTCACCCTGTGTCTGCAAGTGCCAGTCAGGCAAAATGTTAAAGAATAGAAAAGGGTCCAGGTTTTTCCATAGTGCAGATATCTAGCTGGTTCCCTTCCCTGCTGAGGCTCTTCCAGACTTACCCTTGCTTGTCTGTGGGACTCAGACTAGAGCTGAGCAAGCCCAACCTGGTTTTTGGTCCCCAGGTGCCAGTGTGTCCTTGCAGAGAGCTTGTAGCCAATCTGCTTTGCACCTGAAAGTGGATGTGAAATGATTTGTGTTATACATGGGGTCCTGTGGTAACAGTCTCTTGTGCTCTTTGATTTTTTGGAGTTCCTTGGCTGGAGAACAAAGGAGGCAGCCTGGATTTGGGGAGGATGTTGAAACTCAGGGCTGAGTGTGGCAAAGATTCCCCTCCAGAGTCAGGAGCATAGCTGGAAGGGAAGAAACTTGATCAACAAGTGACATGCTGCCTCAAGCTGGCCTGGCAGCCTTTTGCCATCCTGCCTTCATCTGCCAGCCTGGCTGGTCCGTTCAACGCCTGCTTTCTTATGTGAGAAGTCCCCAAACTACCTACGGTGTTTCTTATTTGTAAGGACCTCAGTCAGGTAAAGCATCAATGCATAATTTTCCATTCTTGGCAAGGCATCCCCCAGTAAATCTGGGACAGTCATCTGCTGATAACGAATGCCACCTGGGGCCGTGGGAGCTCTGGGGAAAGTACTGTCAGTAACCAGCATACAGGAATATGGTTGTAGTTGTGATAGGGGCTTCTGGATGTAACTCAATGCTATGGTCTGAAATGGAGTAGAAATAAATACTGATTTTAAAAAACTGCCCAGGGAACTGTGATCTTTCGGCTTTAATGCAACCTGTTGTCCCCTCCAGAGATTTAATGTAGCAAAATGAAAAAAGCTTGGAAGGGTGTGGAGGGGAAGACTGGGTGGACCTATCTTATTTTTTGGTGTCTGTTCTTGTTAATCCTAGCTACTCACCCAAGGTGGCTTGTAGCTTTGGAGGACTGTCCTTTATGTGCCTCTTGGTAAGCAGGTTTCCCTGTGCCCAGCTTGGCCAGCCAGCTGCACTTTCTATGATGGGAGGTTTAACTGCAAAATGGGTTGGGAACTGAGTCAGTGACTTGTGCTGTGCCTGAGTATGAGACCTGACTCAAGGTCTCCAAAGCTGGCCTGAAACCTGGTACTGCTCATTTTGGGTTCTTACTACACTGGTTGCGTTGATGTGCTTGATGGCCTCAATTTCCCTCCTTCTCATTGTGGTGTGCTCAGTGCCCTGCAAAACTGAGCTGGGCAGTCAGCTCCATGTCCTGGCTCTGCAGAACACGGGGGAGTAACCATGAGACCTTCTGCTGGAGTTACTAAATGAGGGTCTGTATGAGTAAGACCTGTTTAAGTTGGTTTTACTGAAAATAAGCCTTATTCTTGCTGTGTTTCTGAGATCTACCTTTTCATGAAGATACCCAGGGCTTGGAGTTGGGTTTAGCTGCAGTTTCTGGTTAAGAACCTGTTTGCCCTGGGATGTGTGCTGTGATGGAAGGAGATGGCCTCCTAAAGGCAGGGTTCAGAGTGTCCATCATCTTCTATGCTCATTGACTGGGACAGTGGGGCTCCTTGACTGTAGATACAAGTGGGAGTGATCTGAGGTTTACGGGGGGAATTTCAGGATGTAATAAGACCTGTGGGAAGGGCTTTCCTCGTCCATCAGTGCAGAGTGTCAGTGGTGTAGGCATGAAAAATGCCAGTACCTTTGATCAAAGGATTAGGCAGTTTAAAAGTATGAGAGAGTGCACTAAAGAATGTATTCTGTAACTTTGGCTGAGCTTTTTTGCTTGGCTCCCTTAACACTACAGTTTCCTGGGTGTGGGTTGCCTTTCCTCCCACCAGTGAAGCCTGGTGTTGCACAGGCTGCTGGTTGTGTTAGGAGCTGTGGACTTGCAAAAATCTCCCTTCCCACTGGCAGTGTGGCTGCACCTGACTTACAGCTTTTGCGCATAGGTGAGCCTTATGGTGCAAGTGGGCTTGAATCATGAACAGAAGGGCTTTATCTGGGGGCCTCCCTGCAGGTGTTGAGGGTCACCAGCCTTTAATGGGTCAAGATGAACAGAAATGGTGTGTATGTGGGATATGCTGTGTCCCCTTGGCTGTCCATGTCCAACAGAGCTCTAAGATAGGACATATCTTGTTCTTTAGGCTCTCTGTCATACAGACTGCTCTTAGGTGGAGAACGTGATGGAGATAGTACTGAATGGGGAATGTGAAGCCTGTGTTGGCTGGATGACCCAGTTCAGGCAGGTCAGACCAAACCTTTCCTGACATTTGGGATTAGGAGAAGGTCTGCCCAAAACCAGGGAGAACTGATCTTGAAGCTGATCCCAGCTTCATCCAGTTAACCTGTTGTCTGATGCTGGGAAGGGGTGGGTAAAATCCACCTGACGTAGAGTATGGACACTTCAAGGGCCAGGAGTATGAGACTGGTGCGTAGGTATGTGGATGATGCTTGCTGTAGCTCTTGCAGTCGCTCATGTTAGCTGCTCCTTGGACACAAGTTGGGAAAAGCAAGGTTCCAACAGCCACAGGTAGCTCTTGGTGTTATTCCTGGAATACTCTCATATTTAGGGTCTGCATTACTTCCCCTTGGGAAGGCATTACCAAGAAGTGCTTTTGACTTCTATTTTGCCCAAGGGCAGTGCTCTGACAGGAACCCTGCTGCTAGTGTACCTGCTGGTGTGAGGACAGGAGGTAGCAGTCCTGGGAAGTGTTGTCCCAATATGTCTACAGGCAGGAAAATGGCCAGGCTGCCAGAGCATCCAGAGTGCCAGGCTCACTCGACAAGTCCTTGGCCTTGCTCCTTTCTCACTGCTGTGAGGGGACACAACTGATGGGACCATTTGATCCCTTCTGGCTCTGTTCTACTCTGACCTTTTGTGTTATGGGTTGTTCAGCTTCATACATCTGCTGTTGTTTAAGCCTGATAAAGATCTTCCAGAGGTCCATCCTGACTTGGTATCAACACTGTAGGAGATACCCTTACTTCTCTGACTAGTTCTCATGGTTAATAATCCCTCTGAAGTGTCTTATTTTGTCACTGCGGTCTTCAGAGCTGTAGGTACTGCTGCTTGTGCCTTTTGTCACTGGGCTGCAGAATGTGCTCATCTTTGCACAGGGCAATACCAGGTACTTGATCACTGAGGAAATAAATATTTCCCTTTTTCCAGGAAAACTAATATACTGGATTCATTCTACATTTGCTAGAAAATGAGATGTTGTATGTGGAAGTGAACACCACAACCTTCTAGGCCGTGTTATGTTCCCAATAGTCTACATCTGCATAAATATTGGTGAGGCCTAGAAGCATAATAATACTTGCTATCTTCATGTTAGGAGCCTGTTGTCCTTCCAGAAGAACATGAGGCAGGAACAACACACCTGCCCCCTATCCACTGTATAAATGCTGGCCTCCTGATGATCCATCAGTCCCAGATGGGGAGGAGGGAGCTCATTATGGACATGGCTTACAGCTTCGGGCTGAAGAGCTGGTTGCTGGGTTTACAATGGACAAAAAGACTCAAGACCTCTGCCTTGGCACTGAGGGAACAGAGCAATGGGAGGGGGTGAAGACCACAGCCCTGGCTATTCTTGGGCTCAGAAATCAATCTCTGCTCTGTGAGAGGTTGGGCCCAGAGAAATGGTGTTGCTTCCCTGGTGAGCCTGGCAGCACTTTGCAAATAACTATTTTTTTTTTCCAGCGTCTGCTGGTATCTCTTCCTGCACATGAAGTGGAGAGCTGGCCTGAGTCTCTTTTTGCATAGCTGTAACCTGTGTGCAGGAGTAAGGCTGCCCTCATCCTCTTTGTTCCTGCCATGTCAGTGGCTTGATCTGGTGGGGCTGGCTCCTGGGGCCAGGGTTTGCAGAGCTCAGTACTGCTGTGTGGAGGAAAACCATTAGCATTTCACTGATCTGATACTGATGTAGCCTCATCTAGATTGAGGAATGCTTTTTCCAGACATGGGTGGGATTTATAGGAATCTGTTCTTCCATTTAAATCACTTTGGGCAGTGGGAGGTTATTTTTGACTCAGGGCTTGGTGCGCAGAAATGGCTATATACACATTATGTGAAATGTAATTTGGAGAATGTCTGCTTTAATAGAAGAATGGCTGTAGAGGCATAGGTGTTTACGTCCTTAACTTTGAAGAAGAAAAAATCCTTGGAGTTAGCAGTCCTGATCCTTCTGACCTGACTGCAAGGTGCTGGGCTTGGTGACCTGGGTGGCTTTCTCACAATCAGCCTGCTGTCTCGGTGAAAGCATCTTTTTGGATTTTTACCTGCTCTGTACATAAAGATAGTAAATAGAGGAGAAAGGGGAGCATATGCTGTGCCTGGTCTGTCGGAGGCAGGGCTTGGTACTGGTGAGGCAGTTGGGGGGGGATGGCTGTGCTGGGGATCCCAGTTTGTGCTCAGATGCAGAAGGGTGCATGCAGGCTCTTGCAGAGCCATGTTTGCATAAACCCCAGGTGAAAGTGTTTGTGTTTTAAGGAACTATATTAAAATATGCCACTAGATGGCCCCAGGAAGAAGCCAGAGCAAGGGCAGCCTCCAGCAGGCACCTGGCTGGGGCTGCTGCCGGGCTCCTGGCCTCCCTGCTCTGGGGAAGGGCTGGGGTTGGCACAGTCCAACTGCTGAGACACCACTGGTGGGAAAGAACAAGGGGAACACTCAGGGCTCCCACACAGCCTTATCTTTCACAGCACCTTCTGTTGGGTCTTGTGCCATGGGACTGTGCTTCGGGGCGCAGGGGAGCACGCAGGTGTGGTGCCTCCTTGGAGGAAGGGTGTGAGCTGCCTGTTCTAGGAGTGCTGTACCCTATAGGAATGGTGTGAACTGCCTGTTCTAGTGTCGTGCCCTACCCTGGCACCCATTGGTGAAATGGGTAGCAGCCCAGCAAACCTGGCTCATGCAGGTGGCTCTATAGCCTGCATGGAGGTTACATACCTGAGTGCCATGGTCCTGATCAGGTTGGAGAATTAGATGGATTTCTTTGAGTCCTGGCTAGCCCACAAACAGCACCCTTCATCTAAAACCAAGCTAGCAACTATACCTGAAGTGTCACATTAGGGTCAATGACATGAGCAGCCTTGTCATGAGGAAACCACCAGTGCCTGTTGGCCTGAATGGTGGAGCTTGGGCTCGGGGCTGCTGTTCAGGATACGGACTTCTAGCTGGGATGTTGGAGCAAGGTGGCTTTCCTTTCTACTCCTGTGCAAGGGAACCTTAAAGGCTGACTTTGAAAGGGGACGCTCGGTGTCTTGTTCTGGTTATAGCTGCTACTTCAATGGGAAGTAGGATCCCAGCTAGATATTTAGGTCCTGGTATAACTCCAGGTCATCTGGAAGGAAATGTGGTAGCTGTGCTCATTTCTAAGGGAGCAAATGGTCTTATTTTGGGGTTAGGAGGGGAGCGTAGAGCCTGCAATGTGCTTATGGCCCATGCTTCAAAGTATGAAGGAACTGGGAGGGATGTGAAGCTGTAGATGGCTGCAGCTGAGCAGTGCTTCGCTCTGGGGTGCTGATGAGCTCCTGTGGAGGCTTTAATGAATGGAGCTTCACTGATGGATGAGATAGGAAAAATTGCTAACCTGGGGAAGAGAAAAATGGCAGCCGGGCCATGTCATAGTGAGCCTGGCCTGTTGGTCCTTCAGGAGGAGATGGCTGCTGCATAAACCAGTTAGGAGGGGAAACACAGGCAGGGAAGGAGCTGTCTGAAGCTGCCACAAAGTCAGCTTCCTGGGACGTGCCAGCACAAAAGTCTGCACTGAGATGAGATCTTGGAGGCTTTGCAGTGCCACGGGCGGGTGTGAATGCTGCCAGGGAAGGCTGCGGGGCAGGTTCCCTGCAGGGCTGCCAAGGCTTCTTCCCTGCCTCACACCTTGCCGCCAGCTGGGGAAGTACCTGCTCTCCTGCAGACAGGGAAGCTGTGTCCCTCTTCCCTCTGATATGGACTTCTTGTGCAGCCCGAGGCCAGCACCGCTGCTCTTCCAAGCCAAGCTTTGCTCTCGAGGCAAACTGGAGTAGGTCCAAGGGTTTGTCTGGTTTCCTTTCTAGGTTTCCTCCCCTGTTTAGTGGGATTAATAACACCTAAGGGTGTCAGAGTTAATTACTCATCAGGTTTCAAGCGCTCTGAAAAAACCCTGTGCAATCTACAGTTTGAATTTACAAGATGGTGCTGCCTCCTGTCTCCCAGAGGAGAGACCACGTCGAAGGACTGAGGTCCCTTGAATGACTTTGCGTTTTGAAGGACACAGGCTGAGGGGGCATGGCTCTTAGCAGTGTAATGCAGCAGTTGGTGATTTGTTCCTCATCTCATCAGAAAGGTTGAGGGCTCATCCACGAGACCCCTTGCTCAAAAGAGCAACCCAACCTTCAGGTGGAAACCCTGTGACAGGCTGCTGTTTTTTTGTGGACATCGGCCACCAGTGGTAAAGCTCGAGGACAGAGCTTGAGTCTTTCATGTGAGACATGGAGCCTTCATCCTATGAAATACATCCCTGTGCTTGGAGTGGCGTGACTGAACCTACTCAGTTTGGGATATTTTATCCAGATTTTAGCCACAGGACAAATATCCCTTTTTTGGTCTTGATACAACCAGTGTGAGCTGAAATAACACTTGCTAGGCAAAGTGGCCCAGGGTAGCTATAGTTAAATAGTGAAGCATGGCTCAAAGGGATGGACAAGCCTGAGACCCCTTGTCTGTGTAGCCAGGAGCTTTTCCCCTGAAAAGCTTCATCTTCCCCTGCCCATCCCCAAATATCAATTCAGAGCCTTTATTTTTTCTCCCAGCACTATTTCTAGAGAGCATCCCAAAAAACAGCTGCTTACTGAATAAATTTCCTGCATGATTGATAAACCAAAGTCTGCTATTGAGCCCTTCTGGGCTGGGGATTCAGCGAAGCTGCGATGTGTTAGATTTTGCTGCTTTTATGCTTTTAGGAAGGTTTAGTTCCAGCTGAACCATAGCAAGTACCTGCTGAGTCAATCTGTCTTGCTGCTGTTTGATGGGAAGTTGCAGTGCACTGCCTGACACCTGCTGAAGGTCTCAGCCAGGATTTTTTTTTACCTGTGGGAGGAGGAATTTCTGGAAGGTGAAATGCAGAAGAGAGCAGGAACAATTCCTGAGCGTTTGGAGGCGAGCTGAACCAGTTCTCTGGGGTGCAGGTCCTGCTGTGGCGCTTGAACGTTCCCTCAGACCACTGGTTTTGTGGGATTAGGCAAGCGAACCTACCAACACGTTGCTCCCAGACTTCGTTAGTCTGGTTGCTGCTGAGTTTATTAGGTGGCAGCGGTAGGCTTGGATCCCTTGTGATCTAGGCGCTATGGGGGATGTGTGCTATGAATCCACCCAGCTAATTGCATGGTGCATCTTTGAGGCTTTTGGTCTCTTGAATTTTAGGCCTTTTAGCAATGTGGGGAGTTGAGGAGCATTTTGTGGTGTGCATGATGGATGCAGGCAGGGGAAGTGGGTATTCAGTGTGCCCTTTGGGATGGAGAATAGCGTGCTGTGCCTGGAGGAAATTGGGGTTTTGTTGCCTGAAATGGCTCCTTTTGGCCTTATTCTGTGTCATTCTCATCCTGTGGCGCCAGCATGATGGCAACTGTGTCCAGTGTCCAAGTCTTTACTGCCATATTCATGGGAGCCCTTGGAAATATAACTGCAAGGTCGGGAGGAAACTCTTGGGATGACAGACAAAAATAAAATGACCTGACAGGACTGCACCAAAGGACCCAGCTGCGTGGCTGTTTGTGCATGGTGCTTGGGTTTCTGGTTTGGCTCAGAAGGGTGGGGAGGTCTCGGCCTGGAGAAGAACAGGCTGTGCTGTGCCTGGGCTGGAAGAAGGAATGCTGATCTCTGCAACAGTTCTGCTGCCACCATGGTTTCCGAAGCAGAGCTGTTCCCAGGCAGGGGTAGCTTCTGGAGGAGCTTTGGAAGAAAGCTGGTCACCTCCCATCCCCTGCTTGACTGGTGGTAGTTTTGCCTTGGGGGCGGCATCCCAACTGATGGGTCCAACCCATCTCAGCAGATTGCTTGGGGTGGGATGCAACCTCCTTGTAATGCTGAATATCCCTGTACTTCCAAGCTGCAGCCGGGCCTTGGGGACAAGCGGGTCTTGCTTTGCCCCTTCTGCCCTGAAATGGGTGTAGAAGACTGGTCCATGAGCTGGTTGTAAATCAGTATGCACGAGGAAGGCAATTTTCTGCAAGTGAAACCTGCCCTAACCAAGCCCTGGGGGAGGGACGAGAACTGCAAGTGTCAAGGTGAGACGGAAGAGCAACAGAACGAGATTTAATTTCCTTCCCAATAATTTTCTCAAGCTGTATAAACTTTCCTTATTTAAAATAAATACTCCCTGAAAACACATTCTGTGTCAGTGGCCCTGTGAAAACATCCCCAGTCACAACCTGTGCCTGTCCTTTGCTTGCAGCCTCAGCCAAAAGCCAGCAGTTTTACATTTTGCTCTATTAACTGGAGCTGTAAATTTCCTTGTGCAAAGTCTCCCAGGCTGTGGAATGAATTTAAGTAAACAGGGCATACAATAATAGACTTGTGTTAGGGCAGGTTTTTCAAGTGGCCTGTAACTCTTGGAGTAAGTTCTTCTAAATCTCTGCCTGTTACGGTGGAGAGTGTGTGAGCTTGTCCAGAAGGTGGAGGAAGTCATAGAAAAGACCTGGCTGGTAACCATCTCTGGGATCCTATCTGTGGTTCAGAGAAGAGCATCCAGTGTTTGATAAGCAAAGAATTCAGGTGACGCAACCTCTTGCCTGGCACTTAATCATGTTTTTTGGTTCAAAACCTCCAAAGTTCTTAGTTTTTTCTTCAGTGACAGCATCTGTGGGAGATGCTTATCAGGATTTTGAGTTTTACCCTTGTCCTAGGACATGCTGAATGCAGACTTTAAAATCAGTTTTGAGAAGGGGTTTCAAGCTTAACCCCTAAAGAAGGCGCCCGGAATTGCATGTTGCTTTGGAGATTGCAGGATTAGTTCCTTCTCAGAATTATTGTCTGGGGAAAAAAGACAAGAGGAGTTTCTCCTGTAAGAGTATGATGGAAAACAATATTTCGTTTCAGGTTTGTGGGCATCATTGCTCTGAGACTCCTGAAATTCTGCCTGCTCTGTGTACAAGAGGTGCTGTACATGTTTCTGCTTCCTATTGCCAAGGAATCTGAAAAGGGTTCTGGGGATGTAATGAGGTGTTCACGTTTCCTGCTGGGCCAGGAAAACATCTCTACTGCGAATGCAACCTACTTATCTCAGATCATTGTCCAATCTTCAGCTAAAATAGCAGGTTCAAGATGAACATGATCTAGAAGGTTGTGAGTGAAGAAAGACTGATCCCACTTTGCAAGCTAGGCACTTTTCCTACCTGATGCTTCTGCAGTAGATTATTGCTATTTTTCCCACGACCGTGCAGTTAAAATGCACGTCTGGTTGGTGTCTTTGAGTTGTCTTGTAAAGGATACTTGATCATTAGATAAAGAGGAAAGAACTTCTGGCTTATAGACAGGCCTTTCCTGAAAAAAAAAAAGAAGGTTGTAAGCAATAACTTGGCATAAAAGCCCACAAAGAGGGGTTTCTTTAGGCTCCCCTGGGTTTGGCTATGTTGTCTGGTTATCTAACCTTTCACCAGCTGCCTCTTGTAAAACTGCAGGCAAAGTGGTTCTGACTTCTGCTAAGCTGCAGAGAAAAAAGCAAGAAAACATCTTTAAGGCCCTTATCCAGAACTCAGTAAAACCAATGGAAAACCTCTGTGAGTCCGGGGGATATTGGATTGCTTCCAAAGCAAGGAGAGCACTGGAGAAAGGTTGAGCCCAGCTTGTGTTAGATCTAGAAGCCAAGGGAAATTCTCTGCTCCAGGGAGTGGAAAAAAAGTCTCAGTTAAGTCTGGGTCTTAGTGCCAGAGCAAGAGATTGACCCAAAATGGTAGAAGTTGGGATTTATGGGATAGAAGGGGGCCTTGTGTACTGGGGTACTTGAGCAGCTCATGAACTGGACATTTCCTCTTGGTCTTTTGATGTATCTATTGGATTAAAGGAGAGCGACTGATGCTTCACGACTCCGGCTGCTGGTGTGGCCTCTGCAACAGTATATTTATTGCTCCTCTTTGAAGAAAGTGTTTGGACCTAAAACTCCCACTTTCCTCCCAGTAGGAGTGTGATACTGCAACAAGGCTTAACTCGGGTGTTGCATTCAGAAGCATGGAGATGCCACAGATGGAGAGCTGCCAGCTAGCTGATCACCAGCCACCAATTCATAATGTAAGAGTGTAGCATGAGCTGTCCCGGTTGCTTTTTTTTTTTTCCCCTTCTTGACAAACTTCACAACTGGCTTTTTTTGAGAGGAGGAGGGAATTCTCATGGTTTTAAGCAAATGACAACTGACTCAGCCTAAGCCCAAGGGTAGAATGGCGAAGGCTTGATGGATTAAGTGTCCTGGAACAACTGGCTACACAGCTCTTTCTTGTTTTCTGGCTGTGAGGATCATCCTTTTGATCAGATTCTTTTCCCTACCGCTTTCCGGGTTGTAAATCCAGATTAGTCATGGCAGGGTGGCAAATAATTAATGGAGTAGGAGGTTAAGCCCTGGGATTGTGAGCGGTGGCCTCTGGGGAGTGAATACACCCTGGTGGCCAGGTGGAGAAGTGAGGACACCTTGAGGCTACCTGCCCATGAATTTGCTGTTTGGAATTGTTGAGAGCCTGAGACTCCTGCAACAATCCATATTTCTGAAATCTGCTCAGAGATGTGTCTCTAGCTGTCCCCATTAGCCATGACCTGCTTGCCTGCCTGACTTCCAAGGTCCTGAGGCTTGCTGTAAGACTCAGACTTTTGTCCTGTAGCCAGGGGAGGAAGTTGTAGTTTGATCACTTACCATCTCTCCCCTATATTTGACATCCATTGCTTCCTGCCTGTGCTGCCTAGGTCATTGTTACCCTCAGAACCCACTGGTTAACTGGTCTTTGAGAGCATTAGTCAACTGCTGCTCGACTCCTCTTGGGTACTATGATCCCTACTGCAAGCTGACTTTCTTGCTTCTCTGGTCATACAAAGGTCCAGGAAAGGGGTGTTTTCTTGCTTCTCTGGTCATACAAAGGTCCAGGAGGACCTTTCAGAGGTTTTAGGCCTCTGAAACTGGAAGAAAACACTGCTGAGTGATTTGTCACGTCTTTAGTGACCATGAGGAAATGGGTTGCCAACCCCAACATGAGAAGGCAAAGGCTTAAAATGCAAGGGGCAAAGTATCCCCATTCCCAGTCAGCTGTGCTGAGGGATAAGTGGTGGTGTGTAGAGGAATGCCTTTTTTTTTGTTGGAAGCCCTTAGCCATGCTCGCGTGTCAGACTGACAGCCTTGTTTTGAAGGCCGGTTAGGGTTATACTTCCCCAAACATCTTCTGCTGTGACTTCAAATGCAACTGCTACTATGAAATGATCCATGTCCAAAGGTGATGTCTTTGCAAAGGATGAGATGATCATGCACAAATGTGGTTGCCTAGTGTGTGTTCAAGTCCGCTGAAAATGTTATTTTAAGGCAATACTTTAAAGCAATAAACTTGCAACATAATCTGTTTGGGTGGGGTCCTGAATCTGTGTAGCTCACTGGTGGAGCTAGCAAGTGATGCTGTGTGAATTTGCAGGTTTATTTGCAATGAACTGATTTGCCTGATTAAGGTGGCTTATGAACACAGCTGCTGCTCAGTGCATGGCTTTTGACATCAGTGGTGTTATACCAGGGGTGAAATTGGCTTTCCCTATATTGTTGCCAGTTACAAGAATTTATCATCCACCTGTGCTCTGATTTACGTGTGTGTAAATCCCAAGTAACTCCATTAACATCAATAAAGCTGCTTGAATAGATCTCTATCTGAATTTCGTCCTGAAGACTTCTCATGTTGCTGCTAGCTATGCAGGTGCAGGGATGTGGTTGGGTTCAGCTGGGAAACATGATGCCATCCAAGTGTGTGTCTAGCATGCAAACAAGAAGAAAATGCTGAGCCGAAACCACAATGCTCATTTAAAGGGATGCTATCAAGCTTTCAAGAGAAGAAGTTCTTTGCCATTTTAAAATATTTGAACAGGCAGGAATTTTTGAAGGGTGTTTCCCTGCTCACTGGGAGGGGAAGAAAATGTCCTGCTCCTTTGTGGGTGGAAGGGATAGTGGACAGAGGAAGATGGATTGGTCCCAGATCAGTTTTGATGCCAAAGTTGGGGAGAAAAATGAGATGGGTTTCTACTCCTCATTTACCTCCTCCACCTTTGCTGTACCTAAGCAACTGTATGCAAGGACAAAGAGCAGTAGCTTGCTCTTTAGCAAGTGCTCATTTTGTGGGTTTTTTTGCATGAATTGCAGAAACTAGAAACACATGTTAAGGACATGGGGTGGAGCAGTGCCACCTTGCATTATTGGATGTATTTTGAGGGACAGAGGAGTCAGTTGCCCCAATTGTGGCAGCAGCAGAAATGAAAAGTCACCTGGAAAAAATTGTCAGAGGGAGATGAGATGGCTTAGCCCTTAGATAAGCTCTCCTCTGCGCTGGTGGCTATCAGCCTGAAGCATTTGGGGCCGATGGCTCTTCTGAACCACTTGTAATATTACCAGAGACTCTCATAGATAAGTTATCTATACAAATTCTGAACATTGCTAACCTCTTTGGGACAGTGAGCTCCTGGTAAGGAGATTTTGGGGGTTTTGGGTTGCTTGACAACTTCATGGATTAAGGTGCAAAGTGGTATTAGCTGGGATTGGTTTTGGGAGTGTGGAATGCAGCTTTATTGGCCCTGGGACAATTCCTCCTGATTAGTAGAAAGAGAAGGATTGGAAATACAGCATTCAAGGTGGCTCATTTTTGGAACCATATGTTCATGTCTGGGGGACTCCATCACTTAGGTAACATTTAGTATGTGAGGGGGAGAAGGAAAGAGGATCATTGGCAAGTTTGTTATGGTTGGGTTTTTAAGAGACTAAGATAGTTGGCTCAAAGTGAAAGGTGGCGTCTCATTTAAGGAAAGGGCTTCTGTCCTACTGTTTTCCATTGCTGGCCAGGTGGAGGGGTCTTTGCTGCATGCTCTCAGCTGGTGACAGCCTGAGGAGGAAGAAGGGGGTGCCAGGCTCAGACTCTGGGGACACTGGGGATCTGTGTTGCTGTGAGGCTGCAGGTACTCACAACTGTGCATAGTCGCTGTGTCCTACAGAATCACAGAATGGCAAGGGTTGGAAGGCACCTTGGGAGATCATCTAGTCCAATCCCCCTGCTGAAGCAGGTCACCTCTTTGGCTGCCTTCTCATTATAGTCAGACATCTGAAAATGGTTGGTGGTGGGGCGAATAACCTGGCTCCATCTTTTACCACTGTTTTGTCTTGGTGGTAACATGTTCCTCTGAGCTGGAAGCAAAACAAGACAACAGAGAAAGCCCAGCACCTTAACACCCAAACCAAACCATGGCCCTCCCCATACCCTTCATCCCATAGAAAACTGTAATACTGTCCTTGGCATGAGCAAAGAGTGTGCTTTTAGGCTGTAACCTTCGGAGTTGGTGGTTCTTTAACGTGAAGAAGTGTTGGAAAATGTCAGTTTGGGTCTGATACTTATCTACCTTGCAGGGCCCCTGAAGCAACTAGTGCAGGAGTTGCAGTTCAGGTGTCTC
Source organism: Egretta garzetta (assembly GCF_000687185.1). Taxonomy (NCBI): domain Eukaryota; kingdom Metazoa; phylum Chordata; class Aves; order Pelecaniformes; family Ardeidae; genus Egretta; species Egretta garzetta. Next base: position 1,856,784 of record NW_009260350.1, on the reverse strand, counting down.
ATGTGCCTATTTTTCATGAACAGGTTTCCCACCTGGTCTGTGTCTCCCATGGCAGACCATAGCTGTAGGTCTCCATTGGGTATTCGGGATGTTTTTCCCACAGGCTAATGCAAACTACCACCGGGGATGGGAAGTGGGCAGGAGTCTGTCATACCGAGGGAAACGGAGGCCTGACTAGAAGCTTGTCTGCAGCTACATTTGGGATGGGTTCTGGTGATAATGCCTTTTGTCTTGATATTTTTTCATTTGGGGAGAATATGTTGCAGACAGCTTTCCTCGGGGACAGAAGAAAGGGCTCTTGTAGAAATGCCACCTGTAAGGTGGTGTGAAGAAAGCGACCATTAACATGAAGAATTCCTTTCTAGCCTTCGTACCCTTGTAGGTGTACGCGGGCTTTCTAAAAATAGCCTCCTTACGCTGACTGAAAATGGGATGCCCCAGGCATTTGACTCTGTGCAGCTTCCCTCCTTCTTTCCCTGCTTTTGAAGTTGAATGCTTATGGATGTTTTTTAGCTTATCATAAACCCATCACAACTGGCACTGCTCCACTGTTCCAGGGTTGAGGGTTTTCTTTCTCAGCCTCCACCCATGCATGCACCTCTCAGGAGATCATGTAAAATCCTCTGCCTGCCTTAAAGAGAAGATTGTCACTTTTCCATGCCTTAAAGATCATGCTTAGCATCTATTTCACTGAGAAAATTTCCCACCTTCTTAAGGACCTCAGACACTGGCTATGCCCTTGATCTCAGCCGTTCCTTCCCTGTGACAGACTCGTTTTTGTGGCCTTTAGTCTCTCTGCTGCACCCTTA
>NW_009260350.1:1840473-1855965 GCF_000687185.1 Egretta garzetta | reverse complement strand
CGGCCTGTGAAGAGGATGGTATTTCTAAGAGTCCCTCTGTTTTAAGTGTTTCTCTCCCAGAGATCCCAGGGAGGAGAAAACTTGCTGTTGATACCTCCTGAGACTTAAGGAGTTGTTGTACCATCACCAGCTGAAGGTGTCCCATACTGACCTCACTGTCACTTGTGGGGCTGTGCTGGGGACAGATCTGTCTGGGGAACAACCTGGTAGAAGGTTGGACTTGGGGGTTGGACTAGATGACCTCTAAAGGTCCCTTCCAACCCAAAATGTTCTATGATTCTAACACAGAAGGAAAGGACATTTAGAAAATGCAGTTTGGTCCATAGCATGGCCCTACAAGTATGAGGTTGGTGCAGAAGCTGCAAGGCGCTAGGAGGTAGGCAATGATCCAGCTAGTGTGGCCACCAAGAAAATGTAGCTAGAAATAGAACTGTGCTGAGATGTCTGGGTTGGATGTGCATGTGAGTGCTGAAAGCTTCTAACCACAGGCAGCTGGAGGCTGGGAAAACAGTGGGAAAGATGTGTGGGCCCCATTATACCTGCCAGGTGTGGGCTATGGTCCTAGAGACAGGATGCTTTTCTGACCTTGGGTCTGACTGCTACAGCTGGGCTGCAGGCGGCTGTTTATGAGCTGTATTTCAAGGAGTTGAGGGAACTGGTTTCTGCACAGGTGTGTGCTTCCAAGTGGATCATAGCTGAGGCCTGACAAGGTGTGCAGCCTCCCAGCTGGTGCTGTGTATGGCTCTGTGGGTGGAAGTTGTGTGCAGGAGCTGAGATGTGTGGACTGACCACAGGTGGAACGATCTGTTGAAAATAGTTATGCTCTCCCTACTGCTTATCCACAAATCACTAGCTGGTGCCCAAGGTCTGGGTCAGCAGGTCTGAGTTGATCCTCATTTGTGTGATGAGCAGACACAGAAAAGCACCTTGGATGGGCAGCATGATCATAGTGGTGTGCCTTCTGAAGAAAATTTTGCTGAACAGACCATGTGGGTGTTGGGTTGCTTCTCCACCAAGCAGCTTGCACCCCAGCACAGATCAATTCTGTCATAGCTGTTGGATAAGAAGGAGTCCCTTCCCTGGAGAGGGGAATGGGGACTCTGCATAACTGACACCCTGATCCAAGTGAGGAGAGCTTGAGGCTCTGTGCACAAAGGCATACAAAGGATCTCCTGTGAATCCCCACCACACTCTCTAGCATGTTTCTAACATGGGAGCCTTTGAGGAGGAGGACAGTTGGGCAAGAGAGGAGTGGAGAGGTATGCAGGGTGGCTTGTGTGCTTGCTTATTGGTGAGAGGTGCTTTGTCTCCTCCTTGAATCCAGTCGAATGCTCTTGGACTTGAGAACTGGGTTAATTCAAATGTGTTTGGTTTGATTTCTGCTTGGTGAAAAAGGAAAAGCGGTGGAGCAAGAAAGCTGTTCGTTTTAGGAAGAAATTTTTAAGGCTTCTTCAAAAATGTTCCAGAGGAAGGAATAGAGTAGATCATGTAGGTAAAGAGGTAAAGAAAGCAGATCTTGCATGCGGGGTAGGACCTTTTTGGAGGGACAGTTTCATTTGAGTATCTCACAGGGAAAAGGACATCCCTGCAGTGTCCCAGCAAAGCAGCTCTGCTCCATCCTGCAGGCAGATGTGAGGAAAGCTCAGCAAGAGAGTATGTGCAGGTGAAGATGGACCCAAATCCAGCTGAATTTCAATGCTTTGTGACTGTCCATGTTGCTTCAGGTGTGTGTCCATGATGGCAACTGGCTTGGACAGCTGTGCCAGACCCTGTCACTTGGTCCATGTGCCCCACGTAGCTGTAGAGATGGGTGATGTCCATGGTGTGAGACCCTTTCACTACTCAGGGGAGTGGTGACAATTGGCTTTCTGGGGTGTCATTGATGCTATTTTGTAAGGAGAGAGTATAATTCACAAATCCGCTTTGAAACAGTTTGTCTTTCTAAGAGCATTGCTCCCTAGGTCAGGCTCCCAGATAACATCAGTGTCTATTGCTGAGGGAAGAATGTATTTTGGTGGATGGTGCGTTGCAAACAAGACAGATAAATAATAGCAATCCATGTAGACAGAGGTAATTAAAGTGACAGCCACACTGACAAATAGCTAAGTAAATGGATAGGGTGATTTACTAATGAAATGAGTCTAAACGGATATATGGACATGCGAGATGGGGAAAATGACAGAAATACGAATTTGGCATATTCCCAAAAGGCGCTCGCAGGGCTGCTGTGCGTGCTGTGCAATGGTTGTTAGTCAAACAAGGCTTTATGCCCTAAATCACGAGGTTGTTACAGATTGCAAAGACTTTTTTTTTCCTGTGGCTAGATGCAGGATTGATCCATAACTGGGGTAAGAGTGCAAATTCCTGCCTCTCCAAGCAGAAAGGCAAAACTGGACAGCTAATCCCAGGACTGTGCCAGTGACTATAGGCCAAAGAGCAAAGCACCTTCAAGGCAAGGAGGCATGAAAGTAATTTGAGAAAGTCTTGGAAATGCACCTCCTGTGCTGTAGTCCTGTACTTGGTCATGGTGCAAGGTGAGTTCGGGAGTGTTAGGAGTGGGCTGAAGTCAAAGTGAGAGGAGGCAGGGCTAGGATGCCCTAATGGCCAAGTTATGCTCCCTGTGAGTCCCAAAACGATGTTGAAGTGGAAGGATAGTCCTAAAGGTGGTGTAACCACCTATTTAAGGCTGAGTCTGATATGTATCAGCATCTCCAGACCCCAAGTAAGGGAAGCTTTGCTTCTGGGACCAGTGCAAGAAGGGTTTAAACTCACTCTTAGGCAAATACAAGTTTCAGATATTTGGTTATACACAGCTTGGCTGATAATTAGTGTGCCTATCTTGGTTTTTCTCCCTTGTTCTATATGCTGAGCAATATCTGAGTTTTTTGGCAATGTTGGCCACCTTTGGAGCAGAATCTGAATGCCCAACTCATGACCCTGCTAGTCATCAATAAAACACTTGTCAAAGATAAATATAAGTTTTTTGGCTGCTCCATCTTTATCTTGTTCAAGCCGTCTGCTATATGGAAGAGTTATCCCTACCTTTGCAGCCTCTTAATGTCCTATATACGTGGCCAGCTGATCATACCTAGAGCAGTCTTGCGCATGCAGCTGTTTTGGGGGAAAAGAAACAGGGGAGAAAACCAAATCAGAGTTGTGCTGCTTTATAAGTGGAGCTTGGGGTGATTTCTATGACTTAATGGAACAGGCGCACAGTGCTGTCTGCTAAGCAGTACTTAAATTTCATGTGCTCAGGGTGGGGAAAAATGATCCTTTAATATTAAAATTAGGTGATGTTTCTTTTCCTGAAATAGTGTATCGTGCATGTTTGGAGGGTATGCATTAGTCTTCATTAAATTGGTGTCCTGGAAATTGGGGAGAACAGAGGTGCAGAGGGGAGGGAGTGGGAGCAGATGGGACAGCATGTAACTCCGGCTTGGTAGCATGTGTATCCTGCTCCTTTGTGCAGCTTGGAGAACATTAAAAGTGGTGCCTGTTGGGACTTGAACTTGAGTTTTATGAAGGGGTAAGATGGAGGAGGCAGGAGAAGTAGGCAAGGTAACTTCCCCGGAGGCAGCATTTCTGCTTAGAGGCTTCTTTGTTTTGGTGTGCTCTTCCCTCCTTGAGATTAATTAATTTGCAGTGGCAGGGAAGCTTTTGAAGGCTCTGTAATGCCACAAGCCACATGTCACTTTGTGTCCTGCAGGAAAGGCAGATAAAACAAATAACGTGTCAAATTGCTCTGAAGATGGAGACCTGTCTTCCAGCCTGCATGGTTATTTGCATTTCCAGAGAGGGAAATAGCAGGTGTAAAGCATCCTCCCCTGGATGCAGAGCTTTTAAATGATTGCTCCTCTGTGGAGCTGGGCTGTGTTGTGCAGTGTTGGCAGGCTGCTTCTGGGGCCATAGTGCTAGGACTCCCTTCCCAGCTGTGTCTGAGTCAAGCCCTGGTCATGATGATGTCTCAGATACCCCATGTTCTTGCCTGGCACGTGAGAAGTGAGTACTAAATGCTACTACTTGCAAAGAGTGAAGTATGAAGTGTCTTGCACCTTCCTCTGAGAAGTTTGCAATTGCTTTGATGTGCTTCTTGCACTGAGAAGAAACAGGGGATACAGTGATTTCCTCAGGTCAGGAGCTCCTCTGTCTTCTGCTCAGCCACCGCCCTGCAGGATGCAGTCCCTCCCCTTGGGTGCCTCTGCTCAGATTGCGTCCCTCATCTGAGGTGGTGTGCAAACTGCCAGAAGCTTAGAAATCTCTGCCTTTGCCGTTTTTTTTCTCCATTAGTTTTGCTCTATTGATTCCCCTCTGGACCAACATGCTAGACAGGCTAGGTTCAAGGGACAACATCAGGTCATGGTTTGTGCTTTCTTAAGGGCTTTCCAGTATAGCTTTGAGACCAAAGAGTTGACAAAGCCCAGTTTTGGTTGCTTTAAACATGCTCCTCCCACGTACTATCAGTTTATTGTGATTTTTCTCTCTTAAGAGACTATGAAGGTTTCGTGTTTGATGGTTCAAGCATGGGAACAAGTGGATGCTATTGTTAATCTCTAGAATGTGTGATGTCATTTGTCTTCAAGAGGCAGGTAGACATGGAAGCTCCAATAGGATTTTTCAGCCCACAGCTTGTATTGCCAACACTGAAAGATTGGCTAGAACAGTCAAAACCTCACTTTTCCTACAGTGCCTGGATCTCCTCTGGGCCATGCTGCGCTATTGGGTTTTGCTCAGTAGGGTTTGCTTCCTTCCTCTTGGTGCCTTTTCCAAACTCCTTTTAAGGCTGGGGCACAGAGTAAGGTGTATGATTGGAGGTATGTATATGTGCCACAAGTAATGTAAGGCTTGCTAAATGTCTAAGCAGGAATTTAGGAGTCTAATCCTTATGTAAGGCGCAATGCAATAACCCACTCCAATTACAAACCAGACCGGGGTGCCTGTGCTGCTTTCTGCACTTAGCTGAAGCCTGCCTGCTGAGTCGGCACAGGCTGCCTTCTTCCAGAGTAGTGCTGGTAGCAGCAGCAAACCTGTAGCTCTCATTCAAACTGACCTTAAAGCAAGTGTTAAGAAATCTGGGATGCAAATTTTATCTTTGGTGGCTCATTGTGCCTGAGAGATCTGATGCAAACAGTCTTTCCTGGCCTCTTGATCTTATTATATCCTTCTCGTGCTACTGAAGAGTGGAGTTTTTTGTGCCAGGCAGAGTAAAAGCACAACCTGTGCCCCAAATCCCGGTGCTTTCATGTCAGAGCACAGTAAACATTTGCAGAGTTTTGATGCCCAAATAAATTAATTCTGAGTATTCAACTCCTCTCAGCTGTGCTTTGCAGGGAGAATGAAGTTGCTTATCGCTCTTTGCTCTTACACGAGCCTATTTAGGTGTAATACAGTCCTGTAAAAAGAAGGAATTTCTCCCAGTATAAGACCTTTCTGTAGAGATTAAATTATGTAGCATATAGTATTTTGCCCCTATATTACGTACATAATACTCTCTGATGCTTTAGAATAGTTTTAAGTCACCGCTAGCTGAACTAGGTGTAGTTCATGGCAGCATATTTTACCTCTATATTTTGGGGCAAATTCCTTTCTCTAGAGAGCTCACAACCCTGGTTAATGATGCAGAACTTGCCTGTTGTGGCAGACTCTTGTCCCTAAGAGGCATTGCAGGGCCATAAATGATAAACCCTGCTCTCTTCATTCCTGGTTTTTCCACCACGTGGAAAGAGGAGGAAGAGCTGAGATGCAGAGCTGGTGGGGAACGTGGCTGAGGGTGGTGCAGAGGCCATGGGTTGCTATCTGTAGTTGAACTGCTGTGTGGTGGGCAGCTAACTGGTAAATGGGGGGGAAATGGGTTGCTGTTCCTGCCAAAATACCCTTGACCTGTCCCAGGCACTGCAAACAGGCTGCTGGCTTTGTGGCACGGGCTGGTTTTGGGTCCTCAGTGGCACAGCCACATCAGCCTGTTGGCTGCAAGTGCTGGGAGGCTTCAGCAGTGCTACTGCAATACCAAGATCAGAGGAGAAAAGGGATCGGGAGTGTAAATGACTGAGCCAGTCGGCAGCAAATTTAGTATCTTGTTGCATTTTCCTTAGAGCTAAAGCAATTAGCTCAGGTATGGAGCCTTGGAGGAGCTTAAATTCTCCTTAGGGCTCTTAAGGTATATTGAAGGCTTTTTGCAAAACCAGGGCTTGGGTGACATCCCAGCCTTTCTCCAGGCTGGTGTAAAATCTTCCGTGCGTGGACTGTGTTTCAGCTCGAAGGGAGCACCTTCTTGGTGTGCTGGGTTAAAATATCATAGCAGCGGTGGCACTGGAGCTCACCTGTCAGGTGTGGGTGTGTCCCCCACCAGTGACAGCTTGATACTGTTTTATGTTCTGAAATGGGGAGAGGTAAAATCAGTAGTTATATTTTTTTAGCATCTCTGAACCACTCTTTAAGTCTGGTTTCATTTCAAAATGCAGAAAACACACCATTACTTTGCATGCTCCATTGGCTTTGAAATGCCTTCCGTGCTGGGCAGCATGCTCTGATGTGAGGTGATGTGGCTTTGCAGTGCTCCCTGCTGTGTCTGTGTGCTCTGGAGGAAGGAAAGGAGCTCAGCTGGTCATGTTCAGCTTATCTCCAGCTGTTGAAATACCCTCTTAGGTGGTGAGGAAACACACTGTGAAGACTTGAGGCCTCACTCCCTGCCAGGTATATTGTGTCCATTTATCTTCCACAAAATGCTTTTGAGTTTAATCTCTCAGTTCATCCTCTCAATGCCCACCACTCCTTGCAAAACAACACGTAGTTATAGATTCGGTAGAGGATGGAAAACAGAGGAGTGCTCTGCGCCAAAGTGACTTCTAGATGCGTGTACCTTTAGTGCTGGGGCTTATTGCTCCTGTATTGCAAATAAGCCATTAATCATAAAATAAAAGCTTTGCATGTAGGGAGTACTCACCTGGAAACTCTTCTGGACTCCAACCTCATTTATGTGGTGCTCTTAGTTCTTTTGATATTTGCTGGTACTAAAATCTGCCTGACAAGCACACAAGAATTGACAGAACTGTCTTTAAGAAAATAGGGACCTGGGTGATAACTTCAGCCTCTTTTGTTATGTACTGGGGCGAAATGCGAAGGAGAAATATCTGTACCGTGACCAAACTGGCTGTACTGTTATTACTTTGAAGCTATCTTCAAGTTCTAGCTAGGGATTTGGGGTAGGATCCATTGCCTAGGAACTCCATACAGAGTTTGAAGAGTTCAGCAGATGGCACAGCTTAGGACAAGATGCTGAAAATGAAGATCCTTGCAGCATCAGGGGTGCTTAAGCTTTAAACTGCATGGCCATGGAGAAGCTCATAATGCCGAACTCCTACCCTGCTGGTCTAGAAACCTCAAATCACATTTAAAGGTGGCGACAGTGCTAACTCTTAAGTTAAATGCGCCATCTTATCATGTTAGGTAGCAGCCTACCTCCATGGAAAGAGGTAAAGCTCCTTCAGCCTGCTTGCCCCTGCCAATGTGTTGGAGGGAAGCAGCAATCCTCGCTTTGCCTTAGTTTCCTCATATGTGGAGCACTTGCACCTCATTCAGAGGAACTGGGAGATATAATTAGTGTTTATGAAACACTTGAGGATTGTGTAAATCAAATAAAAAAAAAAAGGAGATGTGCCAGAGTGCTGACTATTTACACAACATCTGAAGGCTGCCTGCGTTGGACTTTATCATAAGGAAATGTGTGGGTGCCAGAACTTAAGCAACAGCTAAATGCATCCTTCTGGCTCAGCGGTGCCATCCACAAATCCTGTGGGAACACTCAGTCCTTGAAGCTTAAACATAATGTTCTTGCTGGTTATCATCCAAAGCTTTGTGAAGGGGGAGACCACCTTGCTGCTGCTTGTCTGGAAGAGGGATGATGGATCCTCAGGGAAGCAAAACTATTTGAGTATTGCAAAAGGGGTTTAAGTTCGCAGGCTTTTTTCTGCCTTGTTCTCCAATTTTCTGCTCTTGGCTTTCCCTCCTCTTCACTGTGGTGTGTTGGGGTGGGGAGCGTTTAAACCCTCTGCTGACACAAACTCGAGTGTCTTGCTTTCAGCACGGTGATGATATTGTTCTCCTTTTAGATGGCGTCTCCAGTTATCTAGGAGGAGGCCATATCTTCTTCCAAAGTGTTTAAAGTCTAAACAGTAAAGTCTATTACTGCCTTCATTTAGAAGCTGAGGTTGAAAGACTGCTCAGGCATACCAACAAAATATCAGAGCTGGTTCCTGCCCATTAAGATGAGGCCTTGGATCCTCATGGTACAGTGGGGTGTCTGATGCCCCACTGAGCTGTGTAGTGTGGGATGAGGCACATCCCAAGCTTTTTGCAGAAGGATGCTTTCTGGACTGGTTACTAACTGAGCCTCCGGGGTTTGTTTTTCACCTTGACTTTCCATGAGAACCGAATGGTGCCTTTTGCAGCTGATAAGCTTTATCTTTTGGGGTTCTTTCCCCTCTGAGATGGGGGCCTGTATTGCAGGCCCACCTTTGCTGTTGGGAAGGTGCTTTCTCAGGATGATGGTGTGTTAGGATCCTCAGGGGAAATACAGCCAGGATGGATATGTGCTGCTTGTTTCTTGTGCTTGAACTGCCCAGGATTTAATCTTTTTTTTTCCACTATTCCTGTGCTCAGTTCTTCTTGGCATGATCTGATACTCAGTTATCTGCTTCACGTATTAGTTGGTTTATTGGTGACTCCTTTCCTCCACCCAGTTCCATATTCTGGGTGACTTTTGGATGTATATTGGCCATCATCCAGGTAAGCGTGACCCGCCTTTTAATAGCATTTATGGGATCAAGACGTATCCTTTTCAGCCCGAGCATGCTCTTGTGCAAATCCTGGCGGGTCAACAGCAGAGTGTCTTCAAAAAACAAATTTCCCAAATGAAAGACAAGAGGTCTTTGCTCCTGAAAGTCGGATTTTTAGAGACTTGTCAAAGGCCATAGAGTATATTGGGAAGGAAGAAAAGGGCTGGCGCTTGCAAATTCCTCTGGTCTTTGAGCTCATTCCTATGATTTAAATGTAAGAATATGGTTTGGTTTAGCTAAAAGAGGGAGATTTATGGCTTTTGTAGGAGATAGGCTAAGCAGAGGGATCTGAAAACCCTTTAAAATTTCAAGCAAACAAATGCCGAACATAGTATGTTTTATTATCTTTTAATTGAATGGTGTCCTGTGTCTCCCATAGACTGCAGGTGAATGCTTGGAAATCTCAGTCTGTTTCAAAGCTTTTGGGTTATATTGATTGTGGGGGTAAATCATAGGGGACTTGCAATGAAACAAATTCATTCCTTCTGTACATTTTGTTATATTCCTTAAGAATGAGGAAGCTCTCCGTTCCTGGAATTTCAGATGCCTTCAGATGTTTGATCAGATCCCATGCGAGACCAAGTGGTATGTTTTGGCTCCGCGTTAGATTTTTTTTTTTTGTTTTTGCTTTTCTTGAAGTTATTAGAGAAGCACAAAGTCCTGGCAAGCAGTGGATTTCTTTACATACTGCTTATTGCTGAAACTCATGTCTGGGTTTCCACTTTTAGTGGAAACAAAACTGATGTCCCTTTTCAACAAAAATAGAAGTTGAACTAAGGTGGCTCTCCTATATGTGGGGAGGAAGGGAGGTATTTGAGAGGGGAAAGTGAGCCTTGGCATCATTTCTAATCAAATCCATGCTCTGATGATTTTCTTAATCTAAATTAGTGAAAACATCCTCAAAGAGGCTGAGGCCAGATGTAGATGCCCTCTTTCTGAAAGCTGGAACATCTGTAAGCATGAACCTGATGACTTGTGCTGGGTGTGTAATGGCAATGCAGGTTGGCAGCAGGAACCGTTGGCAGATAGGGCTTCAATGGACTTGGGCAATCTTTCACTTGTAGCTGGATGACATTGCTAAAAATACCGGAGCCTTGAGTGACAGCAAAAGTCTGTTTTTTGATATTGTACAGGGAAAGAAGCAAGGTTTAGGCAGAGTAGACAGAGGAATTTTTATTGTTTTATAAGACTGTATTTGCTGTTAAAGGGGTGTTCCCTTGGCATTTGTTGGCTTTATCTTCTCTGGGCGCTCATTGACTTCAACGGGAATGAAGGACAGAGCAAGCTGGGTAACTCCCTGCCAAACCCTGTAAAGCTCGATGGAGCTGCAGCTCCATGCTGGTGGTTATTTCTCACATAAAAGCAACTGGATTTGGGTCTCCTGTGCACTGGATTAATAGTTTAGCCACTAGGTAGAATACAAAAATTGTTCCAGTAGCTGCAGTGCATGGAAGGCCTAGCTCACCAGTACATGCTGGGATTTCAGGCCAGGTCCTCTGGAAAACGCTTGTGTTCCTCTGTAGCAGCTGGCTCTTGTATGGGCCTGGGCTGCCCATACAGAAGCTGTTCTGCTTCTGAAAATGCTCCGGGAAATATTTCCGGCCATATCGGGGGGTGTTGTGAGAAGTCCTTTTGGATCACAGCTTTGACTGTCCAGGTTTTACCCCAGATCTCTTCCCTGTGAAATGCTGGGACAGCATTTGTCTTGGTTAAAAAAAACCAAAAAAACAAACTTTGATTGTGTGCTCTTGGACTCTGGCTTAGTCTCATTAACCGGATTCCTGTGTCTCCCTGTCAGGAGCTGCTTCAGGGGCTCATACCGGGAGGAGTTTGTGCCAGTTCAGTGGTTCCTGTATTGCTGATGGAGCGGACAGCATGGCTTTCTCTCGTCTTCCACTGCTCTCCCCATCTCTCCTCACCATGAGGGAAAAAATCTCAAACTAAAGAAACACAATCACACAGCTTTGCAGCGGAAAATACACCTGAGGCACTGAATGCAATGTGGTGGTAACCCTTAGACCACAGGAGTCAGTTCGTGTAACGCATTTGCAAGATGCTAAATTCAGTGGCCTTCCTTAACAAGGAGTGGGGTGTGAATGGGTGTAAGTGATCACGCAGCAGTTCTGTTAGCTTAGAAATGGATTTAATCCTGCATGAAGTCCTCTGAAATATTAAGGCAGGGTTTCTGAGCTGGTCCTTCTTGGACAAATGAAAGATGAGCCTGGGCTAATGTTTTGGTTTCTTGACTCCAGAATACACCGTACATTTAGACATTTACTGACTCTGAAGAGGCTGTAGCCATTTTCATGCTTCAGGCTGGCAATCTGCTCCTGGCTTATTGAACACCTTTCTGGTTTCAATTGGGTGAAGTCTTAATTTTCTGCCTTAAAATGCTGGCATCTACAGCTGCTCTTGAGCAGGTGCTGTCTTCTGCTCTGCCTGGGCAATGGCTTTTTAGCAATCCCTATGGACCTTTAAATCCCTTAATATATACTTCACAGGTTTGCTGTACTTAACACCTGTAGTTAAGTCTCTATGTCTCTAATGATCCCCTCACCTATACCATGTTCGTTATTATTTATTAGGATCATGTCAGGTGTGTATTGGTGTTCCCTAGGCGTCACCCAAGCTCTCAGCCCTGCAGGCCATGTTCTGATCTCCTGTCTTAGAGCAAGGAGTCTGTCCCACAGAATTAAGTTTATTGCGAAATAAGTTCTGCTTGGTGAGGCTAGTGATTTAGTGTTCTGTTTGGAAATCACCTGGGCTGAAAGCTTTTTAAAAATAAAGATCACTTCAGGAGCTGGGTTATGTGGAACAAGAATTTAATGATGTGAGCTAATCACTGGTTAATGTTCAGATATGTGGCCAGATCACTGGTTATTCAGACGGAGCTGAAGTAGTAACACTACTGGTACTACAAGGAGTTGTTGCTATAGCTTTGTGACAAGGTTAATTAGGCACCATATGAATTTCTAGGTGGTTTGAGGAAAGTCAGAGCTAGTTAATCTTAGAGATGCTGCCAGACTGCCCCTCCAGATATAGGAGTTGGGTTGCAATTCAGCTTTGCCTCCGAGATTTCCAAGTTGACAGGGGCAGGGGGATCTCTTCACTGGTTTAGAGTAGCTGAGCTGTGAAAATGGGAACTGTGGGGGAGTGAGCTGGAGAAATGAAGCGGTGAAACTTGTGTGATGTCAGTATTTAGGGAAAAAAGTATTCCCCCAGGACATGATGGAGGGGGAGAAAATGTCTGCCCAGAGAGGAGAAACTTCTCTTGTGGATATGCTCTGCTGCTCATCCCTGTTGAGCAGGCGCAGGCTCGTTAACAGAGATGTCTTGTCACTGCCAGTGGCTTTATCTTTTCCTGCTGGCTTGGAAAATGCTTCTGTGGGACTACAGTTCCACCCTGAAGTTTTCTGATACCTCCAGAGCGAAGCCAGAGGTTGCAGTGATGCTATTGCAGGACAGGGAGTGGAGGACTGGCCTAGGTACACTAAAAGCTGGGCTCTCTGAAGCAAGCATGGGGCATGATCTCAAAGACAGATATATATATGACTGCTCTCCAGGAGACTTCCCTGCTCAGAGGCTGTTAATTGATTTGCTCTTTTTTTCTGAAATGAAGATGGCTACATTAGGAAAGCAGTTGGCTCTGCCACTTGACCCAGAGGAACACTTCCATTAAGCATCTCTCCGTCTATCCATCTCCCTGGAGAGGCAGATGATTGCCTGCCTCCCCTGCGCGCATCGGCTGGAGAACAGAGAGCTGCTTTCCTGAAACAAATGCAACTCGCTGAACCGGGTGTGCGTTGCTTTTTACAGGGCTTTGCCTCTGTACAGGACACAGATTAACACTCAGTGGGCTCTAATGAAGAACTGTACCAACGCTGAGGCATCCTTTTTGTTACCTGACTTTATTGGTAACTTTTTTCTTGCATCTCTCAAGGCTCAATGCTGCCAGGGGAAAGCCCAGATGCTCCCTGTTTATACATGCTTTACTGAAGCGTTCCCTTTTGTTTAGAATATCCTCTTTGAAGCTTGAAATGAAAAGAGCTTGAATTTCTGCCTCTCAGCTTATTTTGAAGCAGCGTGGCTGGGGAAGATGTCCAAGGTTCTAACCAATGGGCCAGGCATCACCTCTGTCTGGGAAGCTGCAGGACATGGGCAGTGCAACTGCGGCCGAGAGGACGGCTGGATGTGCTGCTTGGGTATCCTCTGGGAAAGCATCGCGTTCTTGGGGATGTACTGCCAATGTGGGGTGGTCAACCAGCTCGGAGGCTGAACAAGAAACTTTCAGACCCTTGGCAGTTGAGTTAACTTGTGTGACTTGAGTCACCACTGGAGTCTCGAGATGAATTGTAATACCGGTTGTAGCCAAGCCACCCCTTTAAAGGAAACATCTCCCTGTGTTTGTATATGTGTCATGCAGTCAGGAGGTCTGTCCTTCCAGTGTGGTGTACACCTGAAGGTCTGTGATACTGGGGGTGTTACCTCCAGCAATTATGGGAATCCCTGGTCTGCTTAGCAGTCCAAGCCATGAGTCACAGCATGGTGTGGGCAGAATAGAGGAGTACAGAAAAACTTGTAATTAAAAGCAGGGATGTTCAAAGAAACCTCAAACAGCTGGGTATGCGAGCCCAATTGCAATGTCTAGGTACTTGAACTCCTCATGTTACATCCATGACCACTCTGATTTCCTTCTCTGTGGATGCACTTATTACTGGGATTGTCCTTTTGTCACCGTTGTGTATTCAGCCTGCAGGGAGTGCAGTAGCCACGGCAGCACATTGCTTCTGCCAGAATGCAACCGCTCATTCTTTGGAGCGTAGATTGCAATCAGGCCAGTTGTACTGGAGGGAAGCCTGCTGAGCAGTGGTGTCCTGGAGGCAAGGTCTGAGGAGAGGATGGGAACAGGTCTGGTCTCAAGGCTCTTGCTAAGGCCCCCCCCCTTTTCGATACAAAGAGCTTTTTGGGGAGCTCTGGTTTCACAGGACTTGAATTCTGAGCTGGCTTATGGCATCTGCTTTTCATCTCTCACCTGGGAAGTCTGTGCTGGCAGGGTAGGCTGTGGGTGAGCTTGGCATGCCCGCCTGGCTGCCCGGGGCCCTCCGCTGCCTGGAAGGAAGTGTCTGCTCTCTTCCAGCTTTGGGTGGAGCGAGAGGGAGCAAAAGGAAAACACCTTGGCCTATTTGTGCCAGCAGCGAGGCTGGCAGGCTGCTGCGCTCTGTGTGCAGTGCCTGGGGAGCGCCCGCGGTGCCACAGAGCTCATCTGCTCCCCGTCACGCTTTGCTCCAGGCTCCTCAGGTGACTAAAACCTACCTCTCCTCCTGCTTCTGATGCTCGTCACCCAGCTGGTCTGCAGCAGGGCTTTGCAAACAGCGTGGTTGCACCTGAAAAGTGGTCCCAAGTTGGTTGGGCTGGGCACTGGATGAAACCCGGTGCCAGATGGTCCCTGTCCTGAAGGGTTTGGTCTGTTTTCACCCTCTGCCTCTTGCATGCTTGGTGACACAGCAGGGACTGGTCTGAGGCCATGTAGCTGGTTTTGTAGCAGAGGAGGGCGAGCTTGCATGGAGGGCCAGCAGTCCTGCCAGCAGACGGAGCTGCAAATAAAGCAATCTTATTCCTCCTGCCCCCAGCGTTGCATTGCCTGGCAGGGCAATGGCTTAAAGCAGTGCCTGGGAGCACCTGGTCTCCTCCCTGTTTGTTTTGTATGGCTGGAAAAGGCCCAGCGAACGTGGCAGTTCGGTGACAAGAAGGGCTATTTGCATGAAGCTGGGTTTCCCTGGGCACGTCCTCACATTCCACCTCCAGCCTTCACTGAGGCAGAACTTGGGAACAAAGCAAACTTTCTGACGTTTCCAGGGCTCTGTCTTGCACAAGAACAAGCCTGCAGAAACCCATGTTCCTGGCAAGGGTGGAGAAGTGGGTGGGACAGCGCGAACAGGCTGGAGACAGTGAAATCCAGCCTCAGAAAGAAACTTTCACTCCATCCTGTGATGCCTCAGGCAGGGATTTGGATCTGAGGAGTAGATCCTTCATCAAAGTTTGGAAGAAATGCATAAAACTGGGAAATGTGCAGAGCAGTGAGAGTGTAGCCTTAGGCCCAGCTCTGTGCATAGGTGCTGTATAACTGGCATTACAGGTCTGCCTCTGCAAAACTCTTGCTCTCACTGCTGCTCCTCCCCAGGGTGGATTTAGTGCTGGCTGCGAACAGGCTCGTGTCGGAGAGCGTTTTCCTTCCACCCACTCACAAGCAAACCTGTACTTGGGTCTTGGGATTGCGCTGAGCTCCAGACCTGGCTGGGGTGTGAAGAGCTTGGATTTTCCCCACACCTTGGCCCTTAGTCCTGCCCTGTCTTGCAATTGGATCAGATGGAACAAGGTTGTTGTCCAATCCTGTCTGCTGGCAACTGGGAATAGCCCAATTCAGGCTAAATGTGAAGGATTTTGGGGTGCCAAGGTGTTGCCAGGTGCAGAAGACAGTTGTGATCCTCTCCATTTCTTGCTTTGAGACACAGGTATGGCAGAGGGAGGGTAATTTTCTCCTAACCCCAGAGATTCACTTCTTCCTCCAGCCTCAGTGGATCAGAGTGTGAGATGATAGGCAGAAACCCAAACCTTTGTCCCTGCTTTCCCTTGTGCAGAAGTAGTCCTTCCTATTCAGCAG
>NW_009260350.1:1825109-1840260 GCF_000687185.1 Egretta garzetta | reverse complement strand
CAGGACCTGAAGCAAAACTGACCTCTTCCATGCTGCAGAATAGTTGCCTCTGCTGGGAAAGATGTGAGGAAGGTGCTACTGCACCAGAACCAACTGCACCTCAACTTTCACTAGAGGAGCCAAGAATGAGGGCAACCAAAAGGAACTGGAGGTTTTTCCACCTTCCTGAGTGTCCTTGGGGTCTTTGGACAGCTGTAGAGCAAAGCAGCTTTGCTTGGCGTGACTCCCCCTCTCTTTCCCCCATTCCTAGTCCTTTGGCATTAATGTGGAAGGTAGAGAGGGGAAAAACCAAACTGCTTTCCCCCTTGTCCTGGTAAATCACCAGTCCAGAGGCAACACAAACTCCTTGGCTACAGTGTATAATGCAAATCATCTTTTCTCCCCCAAATAAAAAAATATTTTAAATAAAAGGAATAATTTTTTCCCCCTTAAAGTGTGTGTGGCAGGGAGAGGTGAAGGGGATCACAGAAAATACCACTTTTTAAAAACAGAAAAGAGTCCAAGCTGAAAGCACTCAAGATGGGGTCCTGTTCCCATGTAGAAATCCCAAGATCATGTAATTTTGTCTTATCCTCTAACTAGAGGACATTACAAGGTTTTTGCACCACTCTTTGTACTGTACTTTTCATGGGAAACTAAGGAAAATGGACTGACCTGTTAGCAGAGTTGGGAGGTAAATGTAAATGTTAATGTTCCGGTTCAAGAGGGAACTGCCTCAGTTGTACAGATACAGCTGAATTTGTAATGGAGAGCATCCCTTTCTTTGTGCAAGTTCCTGTAGTACTTCTAAACTTATTAATTAGAGTTGATTTTTGAGGAGTAATTTGCAGTTGTCATGATTACAAAGAACATCTAGGAATATAATGTATTGTAAAGAGAACCTTTGATTTGTATATGTGTGAAAAAGCCATGTCCAGGAGAGATTGTGTGGGATGGATTTTCAGTATGTTAATTCCTGCTAGGTTAGGACATGTGTCTGTTCTTCCTGGGGGTAAGTCTCAAGTCATGCACTGCCAACAGAATGCGATTAAGTTTGGATTTAATCTGTTCTCTTGACATTTAGTCTGGAGTTACTTGCCATGAATCTGGAGGAACAAAGCTCTTTGGACAAAAGGGATCACTTAGAGTTCACTGGGGACCATGTAATGCTGATACTATTAGAATTAGATAGAAATTCAAAGGCGGGGTATCTTTTCAGGCCTTTCTGCTGTGGAAATAGAGCAAGTTACCAAAATGGGCTGGAAGAACAGGCAAGATGATGCACAGTGTTAGAAAGGCTTTGAATGCTGCTACTATCCCTGGGAAAAGGGCTGGGTCATACCAGTAGGTCAGCACTCGAGGTGTTTAAAACCGAGCAACCCAAGATCACTGCTTAAATGTGGTACAATGGTGAAGGGGTCTTGAGGTCTTAGGAAAACGTCCTGCTGCAGAGGAAGCAGGTCCTCGGAGTCCTTGCCATCTTTCTGCCCAGGGCAAACATCTTTCTAACTGGGTATTATTTCATTTCATTGCACGTACGAGCTGTGCTTTTTACCAAGCTATCAGATCTGGCAGGCCCGCAAGGAGACTTTCACTGCTGGCTCCCACCCCAAGCCTCTCTCTTCTGCCAAGGCAACGCCTGGGTGTGGTTGCAGCACGTCTCTTGTGGTCCTCATCCACTGACCTCCCTGGAGAGGCCGCAACATGCTGAGGCCGGAGGGAAGAGGTATGTGAGTCCTTGCTCTGCTCTGCGCGTGTGAAGGCATGTCCCCCACCCGCAGCATCGCTCCATCTCCCCTCTTTGATGGAGACCCGATGCTCCTCCAGACGTGGGCCATGTTGTGGCACATTTGACAAGCTTGAAAGGACAGAGAGGTAGTGGAGGCCCCATCCCTGGAAACATTCAAGGCCAGGTTGGATGGGGCTCTGAGCAGCCTGATCTAGTTAGCGGTGTCCCTGCTCCTGCGGGGGGGTTGGACTAGATGACCTCTAGGGGTCCCTTCCAACCCAAAACATTCTATGATTCTATGACATGGTGGGGTGGCATCCTTGAAGAGGATGGCTTGTTCTGGCTGGGCAGGGGTCCTGTTATGTGTCTGGTGTTGTGCAGAGCAGGATGGAAGTATTGCTGTTCAGGAAGGGATTAATATTAAGAGGTTTGACTCCTTCGTGGCTCTGTCAGAAAGCAGGTGGAAAAGAGACTTTTTAATGTCAGATTTAATGAGGTGGTGAAAGTCACCGCTACCAGGGGTGAAGAGCTGTGTTAGTACCTGCTCAGAGAGGAGGAATTATGCCCGCGGCTGCGGCGGGGAGCGCCGGCCACGAGAGGGCACTGAAATGATGCGGATTTCGGGGCGATGCCGCGGCTTTCCCCAACCACCCGAGTGCCCTGTTTACCAGGAATTACCTGGTAATACCCTATTTACCCGCCTTTTAATTAGAAATCAACACACTGGAGCTTGAAACAGAGTCAGAATAGCAAAGCCCCAAGTTCTGACTTTCTTTTGTAGGGGAATATTTTTTCCCAGCAACTTTTGTAGGCCTGCTGTGACTTGCTCTTCTTAGAATCATAGAATCGTTTAGGTTGGAAAAGCCCTTGAAGATCGTCAAGTCCAACCATTCCCTTAACCCTGCCATCCCACCACTAAACCCTGGCCCTAAGCACCTCATCTGCCCGGCTTTTAAATACCTCCAGGGATGGGGACTTGACCCATTCCATGGGCAGCCCCTTCCAGTGTCTGACAGCCCTTTTGATGAAATTTTTTTTTCTTAATGTCCAACCTAAACCTGCCCTGGTGCAACTTGAGGCTGTTTCCCCTCGGCTGGTCCCTGGGAGCAGAGCCCGACCCTCCTGGCTCCCCCTCCTGTCAGGCAGTTGTAGGGAGCGATAAGGGCTCCCCTCAGCCTCCTCTTCTCCAGGCTAAGATCTGATCTTCCTTCGGTGCATCAGGGAGTCCCGTGAAGCTGCAGCAGCACAGGTCTTCAGGGGAGCCTCCTGGTTTATGCATCCTGAATGCTGGGGATGGGACCCTTTGCTAAGACAAAAGGGATACGTAGAGGAGGCAAATTCACAAGGATTACTTTATCCTCTCCAGCTACGGGGTTCAGGTGTATTTTTTCCTGGTTGTGAGGCTGTTCATTCTGTCTGGCTTCTCTGAATTTTCAAGCAGGGAATATTTGTTTTCTTGGTCCAAAATGGTGACAGGAGCAAGTTCCCTAAGCAGCAGCTCTCTTGCCTGCAGAGGAAGGTGCTGTGGGAACATGTTCTACTTCAACCGAGCTTCAGAGGAAATTCAGGAACAGTTTGAAATTGAAATGTTTATTTTCCCCTTTTACTCTGACCTTGTTTTTATTCTGACTCAATTGTGTTCTGATTTTTTGGACCACACATTAAAGTAAAAAAAAAATTCCACCTTGGAATATTTCAAAATTTCCATTCTGGAAAATATTTAATGATCTTGACTTTTATTTTTCTTTTCAACTTGCAATCAGGAGAGAATGAAATCAACACCCTGGCATCTCTTTTGGAGACACAATCTTGTTTTCTGATCTCTTCTTGACATTGGCTTTCTGATTTTGGTGCATTGAACTGGGATGATGGCTTTGTTAGGCTGGAACTCATTCCCAAGTAGTCTCTCACTTCATCCTCTGCTTGGCATTTAGTGCTAAGGCCAAGGCAAACCAAGATGGAGGTTTGAGGCCCCACTGAACACTGATCCACACTTTGAGTTCTGCAGATGGAAGTGTCTCAGGAAACAGCATTGTATCTGGCATAATTTTTTCTTATGAAAAGAGCCCACGATTTGGGGATGGAGCAGGGATGTTGCTGAGAATTTGCAAGTATAGAGAAGCAATTTTTTTATCTGTGTAGGTACAAAGTGTATTGCGAGCTGCACCAAAACGGGAGTCCTCCAAGCAAAACAGCAGCTTAGACATTGCTAAATAGCAAAAGCCAGACTTGTGGTGTACAGATCCTAAATCCCTGCCTGGTCCCCAGCAGTTCTCCTCCTTCCCCTGCTGATGGCAGTGCTCTGACTCCTAAACCCCCTGTGCAGAGGGACCTGAATACGCCTGGGTACATGGATATGGCCCAGGATAGACCTTCAAGGGGGAGAAACAACTTGTATGATTGTTTTAATGCTAGTGGTTTTCCAGAAGAGCTTGAGGCTAAGATAAGTGGTATGTTGGCAGACTGAGCTTTTGGAGGGGCCAGAATTGCTGTTTGTATCCCTCTGCTCACAAGCTCCTCTCTTCCTTGCTCCTCCACCCAAAGCTGAGGGCTTCATCACTGGGTGAAGCCTGGCATGGCTTGGCTGGCTGGTACAAGTCTGGCATCTGGCCCAGAGACTTCCCTCAGTGATCAGCTTGACCCTCGGATCTTCCAGATCAAGCCTTGCTGAGAGCCACAAACTGCAGGAGAGCACTGGGTCCTGCAGGGAAGGGAATCCCAGCAGTGCGTGCTCACGTCTTCCTAATGGGACCTGGGGAGGAAGGGTGCCACAGGAGAGAAATGACTTGACTTTGTTGGTTGTCCCAACTGTGCATGTTTAAATGAAATGAGTTTATTCCAATAAAAATAGGCCACTTGGGTTAGAGAGTAGTTTCAAGCTATTCAGTTGGAGTAAAACACAAAGGATGGGTACACTCTGAAGAGGTCTTTTTTCCAAAGTATGACTCTTTAGTCCCCAGTTTGCAATTGCTTTCTCTTTGATATAGTCCTTTATCAAATAGCGTAATATTAAAACAACCCTCCTCTCAACTAATAAACCAAGAAATGGGAATCCCGCTTGCAAAATAAGGATCCCTGGCGAAGCTTTGATAACTTAATAATACTAAGAAAGCATTTTTTTCCCAGTTGGCAAAACCCAGAGCTTTCCTCAAAGTGGCAAACAAGCAATTGAAGAAAAGGCAGAGTCAACTTTGAGCTGTGAAGTTAAATCAAAACATGCACCCTTAAATATCTCAGGGGCTTTAGAGGCCCTAAGAAGGAGGAAGGGTGATTCATCTGCCTTGGGTTTAAGCTGGTGGCTTGGGTTGTTCAAAGAGATAGCATGTGTGTGGGAATACTTCCCCTGGTAAATGAAGATATTCACTCATCAAAGCAGGAACCTGCCAAAAGTGTGTTGCATAAAGGGGGAAATTCCAGGCATTCTTGGGGAAATTGCAACTTTGAGACTGCAGAATCGAGCCCATACCGGGTGAAAAACTTGTAGGCTTGTAGACCATCATGGGAGTCTGTGTCCAGCGCATGAAAGCAGGCTTGCATGAACAACGAGAGCACGATAGCGGGTTGTGGTGTTCCTGTGTGAGGAGGGAAGAAGGTATTTTCTACTCCTTATAGACTGGAAATTTCTTCCCAGCACAGTATTGCAGTCATACGGATAATCACAGCTCCATGTGGCCATCAGTTATTCATATAGACCCCAACACCACTGGGAGTCTGCACATATAAGAAGCAGCAGTGTTTTAGCTGCTAATTGGATGGGTAAGTTCCCCTCTCCTGAGGGCCAAGGTGAACTTCCCATTGACCCTAAAACTGGCTTCTGGAGGCTGGAACAGAGCCCAGGGTGCTCAGGGCAAGTGGCTTTGACTGGTGTTTGCCGCACTTGCTGTGCAGAGCTGGTGGGCTGTGGTTGCTTCCAGGCTTTTCAGAGTAATCTGGTAAAAGAGAGAAAGACAGATCCCAGCCTTGTGAAATCATTGGCATCCTGGTTCCAATGGGATCGTCCAGCCTAATGCTTCAGTGTAGTAACAAGTTTCTCCTTCTCGTAATTCCTTTGATCCTCCACTTTGTGGGAAGGGGAGGGTTTCTCTAAAAGAGCAGCGTTAGGCAGCTCTTGCCTTCTGCTT
Source organism: Egretta garzetta (assembly GCF_000687185.1). NCBI lineage: Eukaryota > Metazoa > Chordata > Aves > Pelecaniformes > Ardeidae > Egretta > Egretta garzetta. The sequence goes on along the minus strand of NW_009260350.1, from coordinate 1,834,431 downwards.
TGCTCTGCTGTTGGTGACTCTTTGACTTGTTCCCACAGCCACCTGCATCAGCCCAACTCTCAGCTGGCAGACATACATGGAACTTAAAATGGTTGCTTATTTTGCATTGAAACCACCTAAAAAAACCCCAGCCTGTCCTATGCAGATGCAACTGGACAAAAAGCCCCTGAAGGAAGGAAGCCATAAGTGTTTCACCATGCTGTGGGAATGGATAGAAAAGGGGACAATTAGGCCAACACATCATGAGCAGATGCCTGGTGATGCTGGAGGTGGGCTTGTAGGGTTGGGAACAGGTCAGAGCTCTGCCCTGTTGTGGTGCCATATAGTTGCCCCACAGCAATTTTTGTCTGAGTTTTCCTCTAGGAACCAAGAAGAGAAACATTCCAGGTGTATTTCCTTTGTCTTGGGACAGTCTTGGTCCTGCGTCTGTGGTGGTACCAAAAGCGCTTGTTCCTCTGTGCAGTGCCTGCATGGCACCACACTAAGGCAGCCTTATGCCCACTTGTGTTGGATATTTTCTCCAATTTGGCAAACCCCTGGAACTAAACCAGGGACAGCTGTCAGGCAAGTCTTAACATAGATCTGATCCATGTCCTCCACCTCCCCTGTGGCCTCCCTGCTCTCACAGGGCTCCTTTTTTTAAAGTCCTTGGTGCTTGAGGATCTCCTGGCTGGCCAAAACTCAATGTGAACTAGCGAGCAGCTCACTAACATGCTTCACAAGAGGTGAATAGTGTCCCTCTTGTCTGTTCATTGCAAAAATATTCCCCTGCCTTCCTCGCCTTCATCTGTCCAGTAGCCCTAAGTGGCTTTCCAAATGTGTTTATCTGAAATTCTTTACATTTTTACCCCACGTCCCGTGCATGGGAAGCGGCTGGGCTCTCGGATGCACTGCACTGAAATCAGTGCTTAATGTACATCTGGTTGCTGGCCTGGTGCGGAGTTATCTAGAGGAGACAATCCCGTTGAAGGAAGAAGAGTACAGAAATCAGACCAGTGCCCTCAGTGAAAATGCGGGTGATAAATGTACCCCCGTGATTACATTCCTCTTCTGTGCGTCTCGGCATCACTAACTAATCCCTCCTAGGAAGAAGGCGAAGGAAGCAGGGAGCTGTAAATTACAGCTCGGCTTAATTGGCTGGCGTGAGTTTGCTGTGAGGCCAGGCTGGAAATACACAAAATATCTTTATGTAAAAGTGGTTATTAGCAGGAGATGCAATGAAATGGGGGTTTCAACCAGTTGGTGTCTTGTGGTTGGATCCTCTAGTGTCTAAGAAGGTGCAAACTCCAACTGAAGCTTTTCCTGCCATTGGGACGTTCTTAATATTTTTCTCTTCCCTGTGGATTCTCCAGTGTCTAATAATATTACTAATAAGCTGCAATGTGAGCTCAACAATTTCTTTCAGTGTGGGCATTAATAGGTCTCAGGATACAGAAGAGGGCCCTATTTTCATAAAACTTATAGGAACTGTAAGACCTCTGCCCCCTCCACCAAGCTGGGCTGGAATTGGCCAACAAATTTGGAAGTTATTGGAGACGGGGGAGATAAGTATGTTTATTTTATTTATATTTTATAAATGTATCCCACGTGCAGACTGATTGCATAAACCTCATTTCTTAAGAGACCAAGCTTAAACCTTATGTTTGCCTCTCTATTGTAATAAACTTTGTCTCCTTTTATTTACCCACCTGTAGGATTTGATGATTTCCCCTTTTCCCCACTCCTCAATTTCCCCATATCCTGTTCCCGAAAGGGCTGGGGCCCTTCCCAAGGGATCATTTCATGCTGTTTCCCAGGAGGCCTGCCTTGAAGGATGCAGATATGTAGGTGAACATATGTTATGCTTGTATTATTTGCTCTGCAGTGAGAGGGAAAAGTATATACAGCGATACAGTTTGTTCTGGACTCTCCCAACAGTCGTTTAGATTTGTGCGGTTTCTTTTGACTCTCTCAAAGGCATCTATATCCCCATGGGGGAAAAAAGAAACAATGCAAAATAGGAGTGACATGAGAATTTTAAATATATTTAGTCCAGGAGGCCACTTCTATTGACTTGGAAAGGATCTTTCTTTTGGGGAGTGAAGTTTTTGATGACACCTGAAACCCCAGCAACGCTATTTCAGATTTGGAATCCCTGAGTCAATATTCTTCTAATGCTCCTTCAGTACGTGTGCACACACAAATTATCCCCTCACACACCCAATGTTATGTACATGTTTTCCTCTCCCAGCATTCCAGCCTGCTTGGGTTGACCTTGTCTCTCTCAGTGATTTAGGTTTTAGAGAAGGAATGGGTAAGGATTTGCTTTGACATTTAAAGGCAATCCAGGTAATTGATAGCACTGGCAGCGTCCATCTCTCCCTCCATATATCTGCACAACAGTATCTATTTTTGACGTAGCTGACACGCCATTTCCTTTGGCAGCCCAAGGGCGGCTCATCTTTAAATTAAACTCGTCTCCGACCCTTCCAATCTGCGAGCTGTACAGAGGCAGACCCTGGTGGGGTATATCATCTGGAGACTGTGCAGGCATATTTGAGCAGGGTGATGTATTATCAAAAGGGCTCTGCATTACTGCTAGCTGGAACCAAAACAAGCTCTAAAGTATTAACTAATGACATGGGAAGTCCCTTAGGTATCTAATCACCTTTAATGTTCAGATTTAGAAGACAACTTTAAAGGAAGAAAAAGAGATTAGCGGGTCAGGTCAGAGCACCCCTTCCCCCTCCCTCCGCCCCCAAAATACAATTGGCTTTTTAAAGTCAAAACCAGATTCATATTTCACCTCATCAGTAAATACACCATTAAACCCCAAGCCCTAGAGCTTGGAACTTGGAGCAAAGCTTTGCTGAAGTTTGGAGGGGTTTGAACCTTTGGCTTGTATCAGAAGCAATGATGGGGTTTGGGGTCTGGAAAACCCCCTTTGCGAGGGGTTGAGCTGAAGTTCGGTGCTGCCTGGCTATAGGAATAGGAACCCCCTGCAAATTTTCAGCTGCAGATCTCCAGGTTTTCAAGCATGTAGGTCTCAATGGTGTTGTGCTAATCCCTGCAGTATGTTTACCTTGTGCCACGGCTCCCTACCTGGGCAGAGGTGCTAAAGGACGTGCCCATGTCACGCAGGAAGTCTGCGCAAGGGGGAAGGAAACACTGATTTGGCCTCCCAAGGCTCAGGCCAGCATGTGGCTTGCAGAACTGGCTCTGTGGACTGAAAAAAAAAAAAAAAAAATCCAACCAAAAACCCCAACCTCTGAAGAAAAGCAAAGCTGTTGTCAGTAAATTCACTTTCCTGCATTGGTGTGGACCCAGCTGTATTGGCTTAGAGCCCTACAAAGCTTGGGGCAAAGGCTTTCAACCCTACACCTTACCCAGTGGGCCAATTCCTGCCTCCCACACCAGTCTCTCTCCAGCTTTGAAGGGGAGAGGGTTTAGGTTTCAGTTTCCACTTGGGGATGTTGCTGCTGTTCACGGCAGGAGAAGGTCTTCATGTGAAACGCGAGGAAGAAACCCCAGAGCTGGTACACGGCATCCTGGGGAAATACCAGCTAAGAGTCAAGCAAGAGGAAAGTACTTCTAGTTTTGGCACAAATCTTCCATGGGGCAATTATGTAGCGTTCCTCAGGAGTTGTCCTACTTGCAACCTTACCCATGAGTAATAAACCCAGAGCTTGCAGGCTCAGTGTTGCAATGGGGGGAAGCTGTTAAAAGGAGCTTGCGAGGCTGTTCAGTCCATCCTTGGACTGCGGGCAGTGCGCCCAGCTCACATGGTGCTAAAACACCCTCACTCAAAATGCTTTGCCGTATTGATTTTGCAGAAATGTCAGGAATTGCAGCCTCTGCCCTCCCCGGAGTGGGGTCCCTTCCAGTGGTGGTTCCAGTTTAATTACACAACTTCAGGTTAGGATTTCCAAGGAAGCAGAATGAGTTGTGGCATCCCAAATCCTGCGGAGTTTTGCTGCAATGTGGATGTTTCTCCTCTTCTGAGACCTTCTGACAGTTGTACAAGAGACCTCGGCATTAGCCACATATCTCAGTGGGCCTGGGTGTAAATGTAAAATTTACAGGAATTGAAGTGACTTTGAAGCCTGAATTCTGCTGATGTTTTTTTTTCTTTCAGTAGTGCTTTGGCATCACAGACTTGGGTGGTTTTTTAAATTTTTCTTTCGATCCTTGCTTTTTTTTAAGGGTGACCTGCAATCCTGAACTCTCCAGTGTTTCTAGAAAATGAATGAAACCTGGAGATGCTCAGCATCCCTCTGAGGTTCAAAATAAAATACTGGGTTAACGTAAAATCTGATTTTTTTTTCCCTTCTCCTCACTCTTCAACCCTCTTCCAAAACTGCTTAGGAACAAACCCTAATAACTTTTCTGGGCCTTGCCAACCTTTATTTACTTAGCTTAAATTGCTACTCCTTTCTTTTGAGAGTATAGTCCGCACTAGGGTAAGCTTGATATCCCTGAAACACAGAGAAGACCGTAAATATGGGAGCTGGCCTCAGGGAGGAGGACAAGCATGATGGCGAGGAAGAAGGCTAAAGTCTTTTATTATTTATTTAAAATCAAAAAGCTGCACAATCATCCCCAACAAAATAAAGCTGTAGAATTGTATCCAAGGGTATGCATACATCAGGGGCTGTGATGACATCATAAGTCACCAGAGCTCTGTTCTCATCTCATTTGTTATGATGTCACCTCTCCAGACATATTTATAACTTTGCAACTTGTGGTTCCCAATCGTTTATTCTAGTTAGATAAATACACGGACGGGGGGCTTCGGTGACATCACGGTAAACCATGGGGGTGAAGCCTGAGTACTTTCTGATTGCGTTGCTGAGCTGGAGCCTGGCAGCTTTCCCCATGCTCAAGTGGCCGCCCATGTTGAGGGATGCTGGGGGGAGGTTGCCCTGGAATAAGGAATGGGAAGGGCTTGTGTTTTCCTCCCCCTCTTTTCTGTTACCAGCTGTAGGCTGGCATTAGCATTGGGGTACCAGCTGGTGGCTGGTTCACCTGAAGGGTCCCTTTGTAAGCAGCTGGAGATGTTTCCCAGGACAGGAATTGAGGATTATGACAGTTGGCACACAGCACCAACCTGCTCGGAGCACTGTGCACCCAAGCTCAGAACCAGCAGCTGGGCAATCGAGCTGTTTTGGGGCTTTTCTCGTGCCTTGTGACCACGTGTGTCCAGGCACAGAGTTAGAAAGGACATTTTATCTGTCTGATCTCTAAAATGGGCAACTGAAATAAGATATGGATGAGAATAGGTGAGAACCTCTTTATAGGCATGGGTCAAGTTGTTACCGCTTTGGCAAGAAGCTGGGGGGTTTATATGGGAGATATGAGCACCACAAGTGGGTATCCACATTGGGTCATTGACACGGAGACGGTCCACCGTGGACTCACGCTCCCTGTCCCTCCCTTGAGAGGAGATGAAACGAGGCACTGAAAGCTAGTTGGCACGGCTGCTGCCTTCATGCTCTGCTGGAGCTCAGCCTATTTTCATGTTTCACTTTCGATTATTGAAGCCCAAATTGTAATGGGAGATGATTAGAGCGCCGGAGAGCCAATGGTGCCCACCTACATCAAAGGCAGTGTAGGGCTCCACCAAGAAAGCTGGGTGGGCAGTGGGTCTGGCTGCCAGCATGGTAGGTAGTGAGCTCCTGTGGAGATGCCAGGAATGGGCAGATGCCAAGTCAGTAGAGGCTCTCAGGAAGGACTTTAGCAGGCAGCTTCCCAGCTACATTTACCAGTGACCCACCAGTTGTTGCTTCTCTTTGAGCGTGACGCTATCTTTGGAGGTCTCGGAGGGTAACCCAGGTGATGGCATGGTCCCAGCTCTGCCCTTGCCTTGCTAAACGGACCCTAGAGAAGATGGGCCGTTCTAGTGTGGAGGCATCAAGCTTCCTTGGGGTTTTCTGTTATCCTGGATGTGCCTAGGAAGGATTTGTTTCCTCCTGAAGAATTCAGTGGTATGGGAAAAACTGGCAGCTTCATCTGCTAGTGCTCTGAATGATGCTGCCTTAGCATCACTCCTTGAGCTCTTGGAGGACTTGTGCTGGTGTATCACGTGCCACTGGCCCAGCCCCAGGGACATCAGCATTCATCTCCCTGCATCTCCTGAGAGCGGTGTGAAAACCACACTGGTCATGGTACAAATATTCTTAGTATTCAAAGAAGCACAAATATTTTCTGCCTCTCCATGCCAAAACCAACAAGAGTGGTTGAGGGCTATTTTCTACAGCCACTGCCTTGCTCTAGCATAAGGCTGTGGTTCCTAAATAGGGCCTTACTGCACTGTTACCAGGGTCCACATCACTTGCCTTTTTCTCTTTTCTATCTGCCCGCAAGCGAGATTCAACCACAGCACTGAGCTGGGGGATAACCAATGCATTTGTCCCTCTGTCACGTAACTGGGTACGTATGCTCTGCTGAGCAAGGCTGATGAAGGTGGGGGCGACAAGGGGCTATTTGTTCTGCCTTGGTAGAGCTGCCTAGATGCTTTAGATGCTGAATGGAGGCATGGAAATCTCTCGGGCTCCCTGTGCAGAAGATTACACTGGCTGTATAATCCGTGCCAAGAGGGGAATACTTGTCAGCCCCTTTTTTCCCATCTCTTCCCCAAAAGAGAGAGGCCCAGCTCCCTGTTTGGCTGCCAACAATTGGGTTAGATGGATTCAGGACAGGTTGCATCTGGGTCTAGAGGAACCAGTACGAATTTGCTGGTCCCCAGGCAGCGCGTGTGTAACGCAGAGCTTTCTACAAACTTAGCACAAGGCAATAGGGGAGATGGATGAGACTCTGTGAGAATGTTGTAAGGTTCAGATAAAATCTGCAGTTCTCGGGGCAGGGTCTCTGTGCGGTGGTGTCGAGGGTAAATGGAGTTTACCCACTTGGAACGTGAGTGATAGACTGTTTATCCATTTCTCATCTACATCAGGCCATGGAAATAATTTCTTTTAATATCCCATTTTGACGTCGGGAGGGAGGGGGACTCACCCCAGCAGGGGCTCAGGAGCAGGTGCATGGGGATCACAGGAACGCTAACATTCCCATGGCATTGCAGGGGGCTCTGGGCTTACTCGGAAGACTGGGGTGGGGGGCTTTTCACCCAAAATTTATAGGAGGGTGTACTGTTAAGGAAAGGGCTGAAACCCCCTGAGTTATGTTGTGCACTGTGCAGAGAGCACCCTCACTTGTGTTCTCTCTCTACTGGCATCTTCTCTCATAATCATTCATCCTCTCTATAAACAGATTTCCCAGTAATGGTTTTCATTTTCTTTGAAGTGTCCCATTCATTCTGCTGCTCTGCCCATTCATGTGCTCAGGGTTCCTTGAAAAGAAGACAGACACAAACATCCAAAGTGCTTGAAATATGTTAGCAGGGGGAGGGGGTGGGCAGAGGCATTTCTTTTAAAATATACCTATTTGAGGAGAATTTAATCCTTTTTACTTTTTCATCCTTTTTACTTTTTTTTTTCCCCACATAAATAATTCTCTCTTTTTGATTTTGGGGTTGCTTTCCCCCCATAGAGATCCCAGTGCAGCATGGTTTCTAAATTCTGCAATCTGTTCCTGCTGCTTTAAACTATTAATAAATTGAAAGTGTGTTCCGGAGGCCAATTTAATCCAGCCCCAAAGCTAAGCAGGTGCTGCAGTGGTTTGCTGATGGGGTACATCTCTGAATTGGGGCCTTCCTGGCTAAGAGACAACTGTCATCAGAGCTCCAGGGCTGGGCTCACATGAATAGAAAGGAATATTTGGCCCTGCAAACCAGAAATGGTATCTATTCCCTGCGAGGGCAGGGAATTACAAGGAAGGGCTACTTGTCTTTAGGGCAGGCATAAACCCGAAACGATGGTCAGTTACGGCACTTCACCCCCATCTGGATCCCTTTCCACTGCAGTCATAGCCCGGATTTAAAGTTGCAAATGCTGCTTTATCCTGTCCCGGTGTCCTTTGTCACACCTCTGTGGCATCTGAACCTCCCGGTTCTTCCTCATGGGACCCATCTTCAGCAATACTCCTCCTCCCGTTAAAGAGGGACCTTGCTCTAACCCTGGAGACCGGTGTCAAACCAACCTATTTCTTTTTAATGACAAGGTGATGGCATGCCGTCGGCTCTAATTGCATCCTCACGGACTTGTCCCAGCATAAGGTGCGACCTTGTGATTCTGATTAAAATTAGAAGCCTGCAGCCTGGCCAAGGGAGGCTGTGTTTGAGGTTTAGAGCTGAGCCGAGCCCTCAGCCTGGGCGAAATGGCTGGTTCTGCTCTGGGGGAACAACCCTGGGAGCATTTGCAAAAGCGAGTGCCCCGAGCGAGTTCTCAGCTGCGTTTTTTTCTCTTGACACTTGGCATTTCAGCCCACACATTTGAGATTGTGCATGGCATTTGGGACTGTACTTGTGGCCAGCGTGAGGGCTCGGGGTTCTTTTTAATTATTGTTATAGACTTATGGACTGGGGGCTTGGTGTATGGGAGCAAGAATGGCTTTGCTGTTTCTCCACCAGATTTTTGCATTGGGTTGGTTTTTATTAGGACATGTTTGGCTTTGATTTCAGATTTATATGTTGTTCTGTTCTATCAGGCTCCAATAGGCTTTTTGAATCCAGGCCCCTACATAAATGGAGAATTATGATTCTAACATTATGCCTAGTAGCAATAATAATAAAGAACTGGAGGTTCATGTTCATGTGAGCTGCAAGGCCAAATTTTCTTTCAAGGGACTGAACCTCCGGGTGGCTGCGAGCAGGGAGGACACTCCATTTCAGGGGGTGGCAGGTCTGTGCCCGACCAAGAGGGGTGGGGTCTGGACCAGATTTGGGTGAGGAACAGAGTTCGGGGAAGGAGGGAGGAACAAGCCAGCCCCTAGCATACCACAAATGTGGTTTATATTGTAATATCAAACATTGGCTTATTCTGTGTTTTCTGTTAAAACAAGTCATAAAAGAACTACTTAAAGGGGACTCCATTCCTATATTTTATATATACCCACAGAGAACATGTGGAGCGCAGATAACGGTGACCAACCTCCCCCTCCAGCCCCATTCATCTCTGCGATCTAATAAGAAAAAGAACAGAGCTGGTGTTAACACAGGAGGGGTTGTTAATCTATTCGGAAACGGATTTTCAGGTCCAGGCATACTATTTTATTTTTTTTTTTTTGCTGAGAGGGGAAGGGAAGGGAGGGAAAGGATGGGATGGAAAGGGATGGAGGGAAAGGAAGGGATGGGATGGAAGGGAAGGGATGTCCATCTTGCTTCCCGGGAGGGAGCCCGGGGCAGGCCCTGCAGGGCAGCCGGGGCTCGCTCCCTGTGGGGTGGGTGGAG
>NW_009260350.1:1823605-1824723 GCF_000687185.1 Egretta garzetta | reverse complement strand
TAAAGGGGGGTATTTGGGGGGGGGGAAGGGGGGGGGGGGGGTGTTAAAGAGGAGGCCTGACTCCTGTTAGCTCCTTCTAATGAGGCAGTTGAATAGCATTTAAAAGGGCTCCTGGCCTGGCATGAAATCTCACAAAGGACCCTCCTTATTTTAATGCAACGCAACCAACTTTGCTTTACAAACACTTTTATAGTGTCCAGACACTTACAAATCGACCTTCAGTGATTCTTGAGTTAATACGAAGTCTTGGGAAACATTAATGCGCTATTAAAAAAAGAAAGTCGCTCAATAGATCTTTCTAGTCTTACAAACACGCTCAGAGTTCTTGAGTACTCAACTCTGGGTATAAAAACGTAAAAGTCGTTTAAGGCTATTAATGGGGGAGGGAGCCGATCCTGCATTCCTTGCCCGGGCCTCTCATTTAAGCTATTAACCTCCCGCTTGTAGGGCTTTTTTTTTTCTGCTCGAGTAAAGAGCAACGGATTTTGGCTTCCAGCAAACGTATTTAAACCTCGAAGAAGGGCTTGTGTGTCGGCAAGTTTATCTTCCCCCCCCCCTCTATATGTCAGTCAGTTTAACAAAAAAAAAAAAAAACAAAACCAAACCCAAACGAACAAAAAACCCCCCAAACCCCTATTACTTCGCCCTACAGACCTCGGCTTTCTAATTACTGAACAATGCGGGGAAAGAATTTTAGGGGTCCCATCCTGCCCAAGCGAAAACCTCGGGAAGGGATGGGAGCGGCGAGCAAGCAGCTTGAAAAATACCCCCTTCCCTATAACGAAAAAAAAAATGAAATAATAAAAAGTAGAAATCCCTACAGCAGAAGGGAAACAGTTTAAATTGGCGAGCGAGATTAATGAGAGATGTAGAAAGAGCGGAGTAAATCGTGGTGGAATAGCTCGGCGCGGCAGTGGGGGGGTGGATAGAACACGTGTGGCTTGTGCCGGTCCTGCATGAGAGGTGCTGTGGTCCGGGCTTGGGAGTTGGGCTTCTCGGGGGGTTGGCCCGCAGACCCGGCAAGGAGGCAAAGGGCTGAGGAAGGACTGTGGCGATGAGGATGGGGCCGGGGGGGCTTTTGGGGCCGGGGTTTAGTGGGGGGCCGTCTCTTCCCCCCA
>NW_009260350.1:1821538-1823480 GCF_000687185.1 Egretta garzetta | reverse complement strand
GCCCAAAACACCCCCCCTCTCACGACCCAAATTATCTCCTCTTAGCGTTGGGCTCCGATAAGGCCGGGCCGAGGGGGGGCGCGGACCCCCGCGCTCCTCTTTTGTCTCGTTTCCCCCCCATCTCCCGGCTCTCGCTTGGGTTTTCCCCTTTTTTCCTTTTTTTTTTTTTTTTTTTTTTTCTTTTCCCCAGGGCACCTCAGGGAACAAAGAAACAATTTAAACCCGGCTCTAGGGAAACCGGCAGCCTAAGGACGGGGCGTTGTTGCTCCGCGCAGGCTGAGCGCGGAGGCTCCGCTCCCGCGCACCGCGGAGGAGCCGGGAAAATAAACAAAGCTCTGGTTTATCTCTTTGCTTCCCCCTCTTCGGTTAAATTCGCGGGAGGGGGAGTGGATTTGAGCATACGAACAGCTGCTTAAAATCTAATATAGACAAATGGACATCTTGTATAACATTAAGTTTTAGTAGGCAACTCATTTATTTTGAAGTGCTCTTGCGAATAGTTTGGCAAAGAGGGGGTTTTGGGGTTGGGGTTTTTTTTTTAGTTTGTTTTTTTTTTTTTTTTTCTTCTCCCTTCTGTTCCTGGAAAGTTAGCTGGAGAGTTTGCTGGGCAGAGCTGGGGTCGGGTGTTTGGGAAGGCAAAGGGTGCTCTGTCCCTGAAGCCCTCAGGTCGCCCATCCCAGCGCTCCGGGCTGGCCCTGGTTCCCCTTCATCCAGCCGAAAAACTAATCGGGACAATGCCCAAATAAAATTAAAATTAGAGGAAGACCGGGAGGATAGAAGATCTATTTATTCTTCGGACAATTGGGTGCTTCTGCAAGCGGCTTTAGAGAATCTGACACTTGCAGGATTTGAAATGCAAAGCTCTGGCGCATCCCCCTCTTCAGGCTTGTGCGTGTTGATATTAAACCAAAAAAAAAAAAAAAAAACCCGCGCGTGGCACGGGGATATTTTTAGTTTGTAAATCGCTCAGTTACAGCGGATTCCGCCGCAGGAAGCTGTCGGTGATGGAACGGGGTGCTCCTGCCCGGGACGGACACACGGACGGCTCCGGGGCTTTGTCGGGGGACGGAGAATAAGGAATTCGGCTCCGTATTTTATAGGAACGGCAGAGCCAAGAGCACCCAGGCTAAAACCAAACCTGTGCCCGGCCAACCGTGAGAAGAGCGGCTCCAAATGAGAGGATTAGAATTCAGGGAGGGGGGAACAAAAAAGAAAAACCAAAAAGCCAGATTAACTAGATAATAAAGATTTTACTCGTGGAGGTGCGCGCCTGGGTGCTGTCGCCCGCTGAGGGTGCCCGTGTCCCAATCCCCGGCGATGGGGCTTGTCCTGCCCTTCCCGAGCCGCCGTCCTCCCCCAAAATCCTTCTCCGGAGCAGAGTCTCTAGGGGAGAAAGAAGAAGAAAAAAGGGGAAAAATGCAATTGTTTGAGAGCTCGTAGGGGACACCAGGTCCCTCTGAGCTGTTACCCTCTCCTGCTTTCAACCTTTATTCGTAGGGGCAAGAATCCCCTAGTTTGCCTGAAATTTTTGTTTAGTTCGTTACGTGTATATATATATATACACATTTTTTTTTCCTGCTTTTTACTAAGACGAGCTGGTGAATTGCTAGATGGGGAGCAGCCCTGCCCCCGGGACAGTTTTCTGCCTGCTCAGGGGTTTGCTTAGCGTTTTCGTTCCCGCAGAAGCCGCTTTTTTGAGCTCCTGGTGCGGCGGCGGCGAGCGAAAAACCCCCTGGGCTTCACGGCTCGGGGAAGGACCCCGTCCGGGAGTGAAGCTGCGGGCAGGTTTAGGCTGGGAACTTTCGGGGAATTTTATTTTTTTCTCCCTGGAAATTTTTTTCCAAACCAGCTTTGCCCCATGCAGGTGATGGTGGGAAATGTAGAAACGTTCAAAACGCGAAAACGCGTTCTGGAGGCGAGCGGGGCAGGCTGTGTCGTCGTC
>NW_009260350.1:1817583-1821459 GCF_000687185.1 Egretta garzetta | reverse complement strand
CCAGGTGGGGACGGACCCCGCTCGCCGCTCTCCCTTTAGGTCCCGGCTTAATAAAACTTCACCGCGACCGAGCCCGCCCGAGCAGCGGAGGCGGCTGGATGCCTCCCTTAGCCCCCAATTATAACCCCATTAATATCTTGTGCTCACGGTCAGCAGCGCGTCCGCGGAGCGGGAGATCACCCTGCCTGCGCGCCGGGCCGCGGAGGCAAAGCGCGCAGCTATTGCCAGGTATTATCATCATTATTATCGTTATTAATTAATTCTGTCCGCTGGTGCCCGCTCCTCTCCACGCACCTCAGCATCCCGGGGAACCGCACCGGGCCCGAGGTGTTAACGAGGGGACGAAAGGGCGCGGAGGGGTGCGGAGCCCCGCGGAGGGGCGCGGAGCGGCCGGGCCCGCTCCACCGGTAGTGGCTGCGTAGGAAAATATTTGGGTTTCTTTACGGGCTCATTTTCTCAGAGGAGGATTTTACTGCATGCGTAAAGAATTTTGAAAAGCAGTGGTAAATATTTTCTCTTCTGGCAAGTTATTTATTGGCATGAAGAGAGGATTTTTTTTATTATTATTTTTTTTCCCTCCTCCTTCCCTCCTCTTTATAAAGCTACATGTGGTGACCATATAGGATCAGAAATAAGGCGGCCTTTCTGGTTTTGAAGAACTGCTAATGTCATTAAAGGTCTTCCTAACACGCCAGCTAGGAGTTCAAAAAGCCTCGCCTTTTATCCTGGGCATATATTTGGTTGTTTATAAAGTGCAGACTTCCTTAAGCTTCAAGTGCATCAGGAGGATTCCTTAACTCTGTAGAAGGATCTGTTTTCAACTATATTCTTCTCTGGAAATTGGGCTGTTTAACCAGTGTCTTTCACACTTCTTTGCTGGCTGCTATTTTTATACATTCGACCGCAAAAGAGGTTCCCGCACACAGAAGCAAACAAAGAATTTTCCCCCTCTGCTTCGTATTACAGCAAATATCTGCGCTGGCCACTAATTGTCCATTAGGGCTAATAAGTGGCTAAAACAATATTAGAAGATAACCCGAGCAACCTGTCTTCTTTATTTTCATTTGACTTACTGAAGGCAGGGAGCTTTTGACGAAGACCCGACTGGACGTGGCCAGGGAATCTGTGTACTAAACTTTTGGACTGTTGATTTTGAGGGTCACTTATCTAAGCTAAGTTCAAAGTGTCACCTGCTTTAATCCCTTCTCTGTCCTGCTCAGAGAGACTCCACACAGCACCCAGTCTGCTTCTCACAGCGCCTGGAAAAAAACCCACAACCCCTCTGTCTCCATTTTTTTGGGATTTTTTCCCCCGTTTTCCCCTCACAAATACATCAGGAATTTCTCCCCTCGATTCTAGTGACTCCTAGGAAAAACTCATTTGAATTCAATTATTAATATTTTCCGGGCATGCTCTTTTAGTGTGCCATTTGTAATATATTAGGATGAATTATATGTTTTTTTTTCCACATAAAAATCAACAGCAGAGCCATTGCCAGGGTGTCACTTTAGCAGATGAGACTTACTGTTTGCTTGCTTTTTTTTTTTTTTTAAAAAAAAAGGAGGGGGGGGGGGGGAGGAAAAAAACCCAGAGAAAGAAGGCCTTTTCTATTAAATAGAAACAAGATGTTCAAATATAGAATGTATGAATTTGAAATCTGGTGTTTTCCACTCTTAGATGCTGATGGCGTTAAAAAAAAATCCACTTTGCTGCTTCTGCAATTTAAATCCACGCGCAGAAACATAAATTATCCACTGGGATATTATTTTTAATTAAAATTTTCTTTCCTGCAGGAGTTGTTTTTAACTTCTCTTCGGTTTTCCTGAAGACTTTTTTTCTTTTCCCTTCCTTTTAACATTTTCCTTAATTGAGGGATTCTTAAGCTGTGTCTTGTAAGCGGGTTGGTGTTTTTGAAACTTTGACAGAAAACAGTCCACTTGTTTTGGTTTGGTTTGGGCGAATGGTTTTGGTGAAAACGCATAGTTTTAAAACAACTCGGAGGGAGTGGAAAGCTTGGAGCTCCTCAGATGCGTCAATGAGCAGCGTTCACACACACACGCAAAAAACCAAATCCCACCCCGTGCTTTTTCAATGAGCTCTCAAACGTGAGGCTCCGCGCTAAGGCTTTGGAGGGGCAAACCTAAATGTATGCATCTCCAGTGCGGTTTTAGGCACCTAAATAGAAACGGAGCCGTTGTCAGAAGTGCTGAACCCTCACAAATCTGGGGGAAGACAAGGAGGGCAGCTCTGGTTCAGCACCCTGAAAACCCCAGTACCTTTTCTCTCGTTGCCCATGTGCGACTTCAGGCGCTCGGACTGGCTGATGAGTTCCATTGCCTTTATGATTTCCTCTTAGACAAGACCTGATGAAGCAGGAAAAATCCTTTTATATTGAGCAAAATAAGGGACTTGAAGCAATTGGTGAACTTCAAAAGATTTGAGAGCTGTAAGGCAACATACCTGCTTTATGTTAGATGTATAGCTGGTCCGAGAGGAACCGCGGCGGCCACTCAGCCCTGAGTTCCCAGGCAATCCCGTAACGGGCCCCAGGAGGGTTCCCAGAGCATCCACACCACAGAACACTTCCCCCTGCCTGGGAACCAACACTCCAGGGCTGGTGGGAGAGACCAACCGGCTGCCAAGCGGTGCGGGACCCCGGGACCAGGGCAGGGGACCTGGAGGGCTGGCCTCCTTGCCACAGCTTGGGCTCTGCCGTTTTGAACGCAGGCAGGGGTTTTTTTTGTGTTTAGGTTCAGTATTCTGTCTGTCAGAAATCTCCCTTCCTGACATTTCAGGCTAAAGAGGCTGCAGAACTGAGGGGGGGGGAAAACGAAATTTCTGGTAAAAATGAGGAGAAAGTGAGAAAAATCAGCTTCATTTTGCCCACTGGGAAATTCTTTTGGGAAAGAAAAGAGGGATTTTTCTGTTACTTGGAGCTGGCAAGTATCAAGGCAATGTATGTCATGATTTCTCACGGGTATTTCTAGGTTTGGTGTGTTTTCTAGAAATACTGGGGTCCTGGTGCAACAGCAGAAACACCACGGACCTGTCCATCCTCCTCTCTTTTTGGTTGCTCGTGTCACCAAATGCGCATCCTGTGCCCCAGCAGATAAGGAAGGTGAACGGGAATTGAGGGCACAGGGAATTATTGGGGCAGGTACATCTGCTAATATGTCCTAGTGGTTTCATTGACTTTTTTTTTTCTTTTTTCCCTTTCCTGTAATTTCTGAATCAATCATTCTGCTATCAGCTAGCTCTAGAGATGGATGAGTAACACTAGGGAGATAAAAGAGTCAAGACTCCCTTTCCTGTGATTTGGCTGCTTTTTGTTAACAGTGCTCTGAGTGCCATTATTTCCATAAAAGACATCTGGAAAAGCATCAGTGTGTGGTGGAGAAAGTGGCTCTTCTCTGCTTTGTACTCCCCTTTGATCCAACATGGAGCACAATTCACTGACTCTTGAGATCAATAGCTCCCATCCTGGGGCGTTTTTCATTCTCATATGCTGTGGGTGATTTGAACCGCTTTAAGAAAATATGAATGTCAACGCCTTTTTGTCTTAGAATGTGTTTATTTATGAATTTGTGACAGCGAGGCCAATGCCAGGAAGAGAATGGCATGGACCAGCTGGATCTCTCCACTGAGTACAACCGGTTGAGTTGTTCCCCTCAGTTTGGCTGGCTTCACTTGTGTAATACCACCCGACTAAAGATTCACAGAGTATGGGTGGCCCCCGGCTGTGTCAGACAGCCTCAGGGTAATCAGAGCAGAGACCTCCAGAGCCAAAAGCATCAACTGTTATGATTTGAGCTCAACCTGCCTACCTGGAGTAGTGATGGGTTCAAAGCCTCTTTGAACTGGATGCAAAAGGGATCT
>NW_009260350.1:1805288-1817562 GCF_000687185.1 Egretta garzetta | reverse complement strand
TTTGCTCTGGTCTTTTTAACCAAGAGTAGCCAACCTGCGATTTGTGAACTGCGTGCAGATCTCTGGTACTTCAGACGTGGCCCCTGTGCTAGGGCTTTATCATGGTGGGCTTACCACTGGTAAGCCTCATCCAGGCAGGAGTTAGAGCTGGTGTTAGGCCCAGTCTCGCATTCAGCACAGCCTTGTTCAAGGATGAATCCCTGGGATCTCAACCGCCGTGTCCCACCAGTGACCCAAGCCCCAAGTCTTCCCCATCATTGTTCTTTGATTCCTCTGTAAAGAGACATCTGGATGGGTGAGAGCGACTGCGTTCTGCCTTTTCTTAAGAAAGCAGCTCTCGGATATGTGAGAAGGCCTGACAGTCCTGAACAGGAACTCGTGACCTATATATTCAACGAATGGCTCAGTCGGATGGACTTTGAGATGTTTGTCTGCTCAATGCCTCTGCTTTCCAGCACTAAATCCTGTAGTATTCGACCTGAAAGGTCCTGCTAATATGAGTAGGATCAAGCACAGGCCTACAAAGAGCAAGGGAGGTCATTATTTTCACAGGAACTGAAAGCTGGACCCTAAATCTTCAGAAGAGAGCGGTGCCTAGAAACCAGCTGTCTAATATATCTGCTGTGCTAAACTGGTAGCAGGGAGGGGAGAACAAAAATGTGTTTTGCAGTATAATATTGCTTTGTGCCTCCAAAAAGGCTTCTAATTTTATGTTTTAAAGGCAAACATTACAGCTAATTGAAGAGCAGAGAGGAAAAATGGATCTCCTTTTCTAAGCGCCAGTAAGGCTGGATTCTGGGCCAGTGGTTCTGTGAGAGGTCTCCATTTACTACCTGTCCTAAACCTCAGGTATTTTAGATGGAAAATGCCTGCCATATATTAGAGAGAAAAGTCATTAAATGGATGTCAAAAAAAAAAAAAAAAAAAGAGGACAGAGAAAACCCATATGACTGAATTTATGGCTTGCTTAGGAAGCACAAGGTAGCACTGAGAAAACATGAATGAGAGCAAGGGGGCATCCACGCAATGGAAAAGGCATTCACCGCTTGCTGCCTTCCCAGTGGTGACCTCGGGAGAGGTCTCCCAAGCTGGCAATGTCACTGTCCCATCCCTACAGCCTGAACCCTCCTCCTGCCTTTCCCCCTAGCCCCCCTGCCCTTGAATGGAATAACCCTCCTCCACCTCACTGGGAGTTGGATTAGGCCCCATGCCCAGAATGTCGCTCGGTTTTTATTGCTACGGTGAATGCACCCATTTGCCTCTGGAGGAAACGGAGCTGGAGCTCGAGCAGTCCTGAGCCAGCAGGAAATTCAAGGCTTTGTGGGCATCCAGGCAGGAGCCAAGTTAAATGAGCAGGAGGCAAAGCAAATGCTCTCAGGGACAGCGGATTGGGCGTGGGGCTCAGCTTTGGGTAGGAGGAGGCAGGAAGAGGGCGATGCAGCATTTTAGCCGTGACCTTGATGGACACAGGGTGTTCAAAGTGTTTGGCGTCGCACCAGCGATCGGGCTGGTGACCCGGCCGAAGGCTGCAGGTAGCTTAGGAGATCTGCCCGTGGGAAAAGGGTTGTCCTATTCACCCAGGCTTGCCATTGTCCCAGGAGTACGGGCAGAGCTAGGAGCAAGAGGATTCCCCCTAATGCAGAGAATGGGAGTAAGAAGTGGGCAGGAGGCAGACAGAGACTGTGGGTTTGGCATTGCTGTGAGCTCCTATTGAACTTCAGGCTCTCCTTTTGGACGTGCAGGAGCTTGCTGGTATCCCACTGGAGGGTCTCGGTGAGGCTGGAGAAGTAGGAACGACCTCCTCTTACTGATGTCTTTGCCCCAGGCCCTTAGAAAACACAGATCTTTCTTTTAAAAAAAAAAAAACAAAACAAAAAAACCTTGAGTAAAAGAAAAGAACTAGAACTCATATCCTAGAGGGCATCTGTCCTTCCTAGCCCATCTCATTCCTGCCTCGGGTTTCAGCGATGAGATGCTGCAGTCCCGCTTTGGGCCCAGTCCCACAGCAGGGGTGAGCCATGACACGGGGCGATGGCTCTTCCCGGTTCTGTGTGCACTGTCTGGTAGGGACCCACATATTTGGTCTTACAGCAGATGCTGCACGGTGCTGTTGTGCCTTGTGTCTACCTCCCTATATCCCAGTGTACAAATCCTCACAAGCTTTGGGTGTTTTGGGGGGGAGAGAAATCAGAAAATACCAGCGTGGAGCAGCGAGTCCCCTCCCATACCGTGAGTAGCAACAGTTGAATGAAATAGTTTGTTGGTTTTCTCCTCATTGCTTTGTGCCTGGTTTGATGTCCTAGCTCAGCGCTAGTGTCAGCCAGCTGCTGGCGGGGGGGGCTTAATCCTGGCTCTCCTCACCTCCATTTCCTCAGCTCCTGACGACTCCTGCATCCCTTGCACCAGACCTAGCCCCGTCTGGCTGTGGGGTGAACAGGTTTAGCTGGCTGAGATGATGACGGATTAATGCCCTTCAAAATACAGCAAAGGAACTGGATTTTGTGTCAGACCAGGTACTGAGCTGACTGCCCTATGGCTGGGTCCCAATAGTCCTGATCCTCTCTCTGCCTTTGGTGTGGCTTTGCTGTATGATCAAGCCAAGGGAGGCTGCTGCCAGCGCTCTCCTTAACTCTGTTGCCAAAGGACTGTGAAGTGGCAAGTGGGAGACGGGATCGGTGAGAATCCTGTTTTGAACTTGAT
The DNA here is from genome assembly GCF_000687185.1 of Egretta garzetta. NCBI lineage: Eukaryota > Metazoa > Chordata > Aves > Pelecaniformes > Ardeidae > Egretta > Egretta garzetta. The sequence goes on along the minus strand of NW_009260350.1, from coordinate 1,814,862 downwards.
GAGATCGACAAAGAGCTGGGACAAAGCAGAGCCGTTTTCTCCTCCGCTCCTAGCGTTCCCCGTGGCCTTGGGCACCTCACCTAATCTCTGTGCCTGCCTTGCCCCCATCCTTCTGCCTCACCAGCCCCAGAGAGGCAGGACCGGCCTCTCCCCGTGTGTTTGTAGGATGCTTCACACGGTGGTGTCTGTCACGGTGTGGCCTCTGGACTCTATCACAGCCCTACTACTATTAATAATCCAGAGGATTAGAAAGATAAGCCAGTTACAGCAAGACTCAGCCTTGTCAGTGCTGTCCACTGACTTGCGGTATCTTATAGGTGGGGGAACCGCTCCAGTCTGTTTATTTGCAGTCTATAACTTCGCAAATGGTATAAGAGCTGCTCAGGTTTTATTTCTTTGCAAACCCCTCAGCGTAGGAGACATCTGTGCTGACAGAATTATCTTTTTCTTTTCTTTTTTTTTTTCCTTCCCTACAATGGTGCCTTTAACGAGAGCTGGGCTTTAATTGGTAGCTCGGAGGGATCCCTCCCCCTCAGCCTGGGGGAGATGCCTGACAAGTAGTATAGAAGTAATGTACGGGCAGACTGAATACGTGTATTTCAGCTATGAGGCACAGTATGTCATATATTTCATATATATTTCATCCCCAAGAAGCACAATTATTTTATTTATATGTACAAGTGAGGCACAATAAAACTTTGCCCTTTCCCCCATGCTTAGCTGCCTTATTTCAGTGAAGGGCTGCAGTTGCTCTGCGGTTTGGGTGCCCCACACGCCGGTGGTGGGGGACCCACGTCAGGCAGGCAGGGGTCCCGGCTGGCCTTGGGCCTGGCCACGCTGCCTGGTCACCCCAGGGGGCTCCGGGCTCTTCTGGCTCCGCGTGGGGATGCTGGTGGCTTTGCCACGTAGGCGGGCTCCCTGGGGTCAGGGCAAGGTGAAAGTTGTTTATTCCACGGCGGAGGATCTAATCGAAGCCGGGGCGTGGGGACAACCCCGTGCTGATTGATCTCCCTCTAGGGACACTTTTCCTTTTTTGATGCAGTACTGAGTGGATTTTGTCCCCTGGCTGATACAAGAGGCTTTTTCCCTGTATAAAGAGTCGTGGTCTTCCTTTTGCAGATGGAGAACACGAGGCACAGAAAAGCCAAGGACGGGGATGGGGTTTTTTTCCGAGCCAGCCCATTGCTCTGTCCCCGAGGCTGAGTGGTCCCTGTCCCTGTGCACCACCTTAGCACCCAAAGCCAAGTGGTAGCACAGGGCTGAGGCTCATACAGGCATGGATCAGCTCCTGGTCCTTCCTCTACTACACAGGTAGAGTGTCCCAAGGATGAGGTCTGAATGAAGCCAAGCAGAGAGCTGCTGTCCTCGAGAATCCAAGGATTTATGAGACCATCCAGTTCCTTCCAGCTGCAGGACCTGACTTAGCCCTACTCAGCAGCCAAACTGTAACTCAATCACACATCTCTGTTTCTTTTCCCTTTCCTGCTCTTGTATTTTAGCACAAGGGGGATTTAGGAGAGATGCTGTGTGTGTGGAAGAAGGGATGAGGTGTATGTAATGAGTTTTATGTGCTTGACAGATATTACCTGGGAGCAGAGTGGGTTTGAGGCTTTTCAGTGCTGCAGGACAAACTTGCCAGCCAGGCCAGAGGGGCTGGGGCTGGGCTGCTTGTGCCATGGCAAAGGGGAGGAGAAGAAGCTGGCAAGGAGGCCACCTGGGCTTGGCTCGCTGCTGCTGCTGGAGGACTTGGACCTTTTCTGCTGAGGGAGCTTTTCAGCCTGGCACTGCAGCGCTCTGCCCTCCGCAGCTGCAGCCAGCCTGGCTCCCCGGGCTCTGGCACAGATGAGAGCTCTTCGCTTGCATGGCAGCCTGCTGCCAAGGCACCTGCTAAATGATGCGTGCCTAGAGCCAGCCCTCTGCGTCGCACTCGATGCTGGCATTTCTGCAACCTCTTCCCATCCTTTGCCATTAGTGCAAGAACGCTCCACCCCCCACCAGTGAGACCTCAGCTCTCAGGGCTGCTGTGGCTCTCCCAACCACGGCAGTCATGGTGTTACCCTGGAGCTGTTGGAGAACTGCTTGACTTGTGGTTCCTCCCTGAGAAGCAGACAGACTACTGTCAGCATGGGCAGCGGTGGACCAGCCCTTCCACAGTTTGAGTCCCCTCACTCTAGCGACCTCCTCTGCAGCAGGAGGTTGGAAAGAGCAAATGAGTGGTGAAACTGAAGAAACTTGGTTGCCCAACGTATTCTCAGAGAGGGATTTTCTGGCATCTAGGCCAGTGATCTTCTTGCTGAAAATGTAGCCTTTCTAATGATGCTCTCATTTTGCAAAGATGCTCTCATTGATTCTCTGATGTCCCATAGCGTGGCTGATGCCGTATGGCTGTCTCAGTGAGGGCACTGTCTTTTTCCTCTTCCATGTTGCATAAGAACTTTGTTTCTATAAGAGTGACAGCAGACTGCTAAACCCGGTGGAAATCGGACCAAACAACTGTGAATGGAGACAGGAGAGATAAATGAAATACCAGGCAGAGCTCACCTCCTTTGGACCAAGCACTGGGGCCTTGTTCTGCAGAGGATTACACCAAGCTGCAGTCCTTGGGAATCACCCCAGGTCTTATGACCTGTAGCACTGGATGCTGTGACACTATAAACACATCCCTGAAAGAGAGGGCTTTTCACCCACCAAACAGAGCCAAGAAGGCTTTATTTAGTTCCTTATTCTGTGGGTTTGCTCCAGGGTGGAGCCCATCACCACAACTTTGGAAGAGCCAGAAGTGCCTGCTCTGCTCATGGCCAGCAAGGTTGGGGAGCGCTGGCCAAGCCACGTCTGCTCCCCACTGCGCCTGCTGGCTCGAGGTGCTGGTGGGGCCTCCGGAGGGTAGGAGTGGGGCTCTGCACAATTTCTGGACCCAGATTTTAGGGATCTTATGAACATCATTTTCTGGCATCTCCCCAGACCTGACTCTTCTTCCCCTCACGGACCCAGCCTCTTCTTCCTTTCTCCGCAGTGTCTCCAGGCTCTTGCTGCTCTCCAATTTGATAGCACTGGCGCAAGTTAATAAGTAAGCTCAGGGCTTCCCCAGGGCAGTACATCCTTACCTGACCCTTTGTGCAGCCGGCTGGCAGGCTGGCCCTGCGACATGCAGGTACCATGGCTGGGAGAGACATCCCCCTGTGTTGGGAGCCACGTGTAGAACACTTGTGACAAGGGCAGTATTTACATGACGGGGGAGGCATTGGGGTTTTTGCGCTGGGATTTGGGAATGTTCCCCCCCACCCTGTTCCTTCTGAGTAGTTGGTCAGAAATGTTTATCAAGGGCTAGAAAGGAAACCTGTGTCTATAACAGCCCAGACCAGAAAGCCAGAAAAAATCTCGTTGAAACCACAGGGTCAGCCTGGCAGATTTGCAGTGCTAATTTACTGGTGGCTTAAACAAATAGAGGCAGATTTGCACTCCTACGTCCTCCTCTGCCATCCCACGCTGTGCTCCAGAGGGCGGCCGGAGCGGGAGCTGCTTTTGCTATCGGGTCACTGGGGCTCTGCCCACGGCCAGGTTTGGTGGGGCTGTGCGCCTGGATGGTCCTTCAGGTGGGTGTTGTAAGGTAGAAATGATTTCTGGTGACCACCCTTGCCTTCCCCTCCCTCGGAAGGGAAATATGTGGTCTCCTCATCAAGCTGCTGAGTTAATTGTCCCCATCCACGCTCTCAGCCTGCGGTCGGTGCGGGGGAACGCCGCTTAACTCTGACCCCATTTCCTTTCTGGTGACGTTAATTCGCTTGACCTTGTGTTTGCTGATCTCGCGTTGCCTTGCAGCTGACAGGCGGGTGTGAAGGAGGCAGGCAGGCAGGAGGCTCAGGACCAGCAGGGCTTGTGGTCCCACCATCCTGCTGCTTACGGAGCCCGCAGGAAATAAGTGCTGTGCTCCAGACCAGGAGCAGCAACCTGTGGATCCGTGCTGAGGGATCCAATCTTCAAATTTTAGTTTAAAAATGGGACTCCTGATCCCAGATTCCCCTTTGCTATGTTGAAGAAAGGCATCCTGCATAGGGATACTGGGAATTCACATTTTAGCCTCACCTGGGGTAGACTCACCTCTGGACTAACGTGGGCAGAGGCAATATGCTGCTGTTGGGTAGTGAGGAACAGCTTAATGCTTAACTCAAGTTCATGTTGATGCTTCTGAAAACTTCCTCACTGGGGGTCTGTCTGCTTCTTTAGGATCATAAAGCACGGCTCCTCTTGTTTCCTTGGACTTCATTTTCCCATCTACTGTCCCTCACTTGTATGGGAGAAAGATGAGGGTGTGAAGGATGAGGAGAGGCTCAGATATTTAACTGTGTGGTGTGAGGGGATGAATAGGTCAGGTCAGTGGCCAACTCTGAGCTGCCCATCAGGCTGTGGCAGGTAGGGTGTGTGGTGGTCAAAGCTTCGGCCAGATGTCTTGGGTCTCCCATTGGGAAGGGAGGCTGTGGCTTTGGCAAGTTATGCTAGTCAAACAGTGACTGTTTTCCCTTGAAATGTCTTGGGTCTCCCATTGGGAAGGGAGGCTGTGACTTTGGCTAGTCAAACAGTGACTGTTTTCCCTTGAAGAACTAGCAAGTCTTGTGGACAGAGCTCCATCGGTATGGATGGACACGTAACATCTCACAGGGTGCCATGGGGTGCTGTGGGGATGGATCAGTCTTTACAAAGTTGTTGGAGGAGAGCACAGCATTGCCATAGTTTGCAATGGGAAGAGTTGACAGCCAACAGTGTCTTGGGAAGCTCCTCTGCGTGGGAGAGGGTGCGTGCGTCAGCACTGACCTCTGCGGGAAGGTGGCTTTGGTGCCTGGGCTTCTGATGCCTCTCCACCTCCAAGTTACTTGTCTTTGCAAGAATTACAGGTCTGTGCCCAGATTATGTTAGAAGCTCACTGTCATCTCCTTGAAACCCAAACAAAAATGAGTCTTTGCTCTGAGGTGAAAAATTTGTGACTTTCCAGCAGAAAAGAGGAGCATCTTTGTTCTCCCTTGGCCTTTTCTTTCATTTATTTTCTTGTCTCTTGAGATACAGCCCTTTCCTCCCTGGAAGGTGCCGTCACCAAGCTCACTTTCCCAATTCCGAATCTCAAGAATGTGATAAGCTGATTTTTCCAAACAACTTGAACTGGTGTCAGGGCCATCTGCTCTCCAGGTCATTATAAGAATTTGCACCGTAAAGCTTTGCCATGTGTTCTCCGCAGATTACATACACCTTTGGCTGTGTTCTTGTTGTTAGCTGCTCATTATTGGTTGGTTTGAAAAGCTTTTCTTATAAATGCCCTGTGTCCTAACCACACGTGTTTTATCAGTGGTTTTATAATGACCCATTTGGAATTATTTAGCCAGGGAACCTTGCAGTTTTTCCTTTCAATGTGTCCTTATAAGATGCCCAACTTCTACAGTTAGTCTATGAATGTACCCACACTATTAGATCCACTTGTTTATAATAGCAACCAAATGTCTTCAAATATTCAAGCCTCCTTTTATTTTTTACAGCACTGGCAATAAGCCTTTACATGTTAACTCTTGGCCTCTCTGGGTAACCTCTTATTTAAAAGCAACTTAATTGACTTTACCAGGCCTGGGCTATTTTTCATTTCTTCCTAGAGGACTCATTACTGGAGATGGATGTTTATAAACTGGATCTGGATCCTTCTCTCTCTCTCTCTCTCTCTCTCTCTCTCTCTCTCTCTCACACACGCACACACATGCACACACAAACTCTTTTACCCCTTCCTGCCTGTTTACATTAGCAGGCCATAATCATATTCATGGCTTCACATAGTTTGGCTAAGATTTTTGTAGTGGTGACCCAGTGTAAAAAGAAAAAAGCCAACAGTTAAATAGCAAGTGCTGAAAGGGGAAGGGAAAATGTTAAAATACTCAGGTTTTTAGGGATTTGTGTGTCAATGAAATGGTCAGAATTGGAATAGAGGTTTGATTCTTGATACAGGTAGGTTTTATACCGATATAATTCATTTTTCACTTGTGATATAAAACAGGTGTAATGCAAGGGTAAACTGGGTCCAGTGGTGTTTTTCTTTTTTTCTTCTTTGCCTTTTGGAAGTAATGGTATCGTTATTATTTGGGATAAAAAGTGAGACAACTGCAAGCAGATTTTAATCAAGCCATAGTCCTTGGTGTAACAGATCCTCAAAAGTTAAATGTCCATTAACCTGTAAAAGCTTAAGGTAGGGGTACTTTGGCCCCATCAGCCCACCTGTCTCTAGACAGGGCACACACTTGAAATCCACAGCCCTTGAGCACAGAACGCACCAGATCCTCAGCCCGTCCTACGCTGCTGTAAGTTTCCTGGTGTCATTGGGTCCATTCTGATTTCCAGCACTGGAACCTCTGGTGCTTTGTGCTCATGCCTTGTCCCTGGTTTGGTTTAAATCCACAGACCTGGTCTGACAGAGGGGCTCCGAACGCCCGGTGCATTTGTCTGATATCTAAGCTCTCCTGCTAGCATGCGCGTGACTGCTTGGAAAGCCCGCGTTGCTGCTTGCTTTGCATCCATCTGTACATCCCAAAATGGCTATCAGATAGGAGAGGTAGGAACACCTATTAGGCCATATTGTTCACCCTTTTTTTTTCCCCTGTTTGTACCACTTTGTACCTGATCATGAGCTTCTGTCTCATTTTAAGTCTCCAATCGGTGGGGAATTGCAACACCTTCCACCCATCTCAGGCCAGCAGAGCTTGCGGGGGGGATTTTCCTGCTTATTCATCTTAAATTTGCCCGTGCTTCATTGTATATTCTTGTCTTTCCTGGGCTGCTTACTGCCAGGCCCTTGTTTGCCCAGCAAGCGGGGCTGTGTGCTCGGTCCCCACCAGCACCCGGTCCCCGCTATGGAGAATGAGCCACGGGGTGGGCAATGGTCACGGGATCCCAGACATTCGTTGAGGGAGATTGAGTGCTTTTTCTCTGTGTGCATCATCCTGATGGTCATCCTCACCGACACCTCGGGGTTAGGAAGCGTTCCTTTCAGATGTTCCGCAAGATGCCCATGACAGAGCCGAGAGGGAAAGGCGGGCAGTCAGTGGCCCGGATTATCTGCCTCTATTGTATCTAGCATGGTCTGGCATCTTTGCATCGCTCTCGCAAACTAGAAGCGACCCAGCTGTAACGGATCGATTTGATGATACAGGGGAGAAGCCCAGGGAACCCCAGAAGACACAGGGGCTTCTCTGCACTGGCTATGTGTAGCAGCATCATTCCTGCCCTCAAAACTGAAGGTCCTTTCCACCCTTTTCAGCACAAGCACCTCTGTTTTTTTGTTCTTAAATGTTCTCGGGGTTTTTTGGCGATTGCCCAGCAAGAGGGTGCACGTCCCTCGTAACCGACCTCCGTGTGCGAGCAGCACTCCTGCTGCCGTACCTGCCCTCCCGGCACGCCTTACTGCAAACTTCAGGCTAACCTTCTGCCCCATGCTCTCTCTGGGACTAATAATTTATTTTTACTGGGTTTTGGATAAAACCACAATTGAAGAATCTGGATTTTGAATAATCCTCCAGCCACCTTTCCCCGAATTTAATCTTCACAACTAATTTTGTGCTCTTTCTCTGTCCTTTCTTTCTGCTTTCCTCTGTCCTCTTTTTCTCCCTTTTTAAACCTCTCTTGCCTTTCATGAGTTCCCTTAGCTGGGTAGCATCTGCCAATTTTATTAATGGGCTGTGTAATCCATTTACAGGGTCATTAATGAAAATATTAAATAAGGCCAGACCTAACAAAAGATCTTTGGAGTACTCTGCAAGATACCTCCCACAAGTGTAATACTTGGCTTACTGCCTTTCTGGCAGGTTTGAATCCACAAAGCAATGTTCATATTATTATTATTATTGTTATTATTATTGGCACTAGGTGATAACTAGAAATCCAAGCCAAACCCCTGGTTTTGTGGTGATAGGCATGGTGCACATATGCTCTGATTATTTATTAGCAAAGAGCACAGTCAGAGCATGATGGGGGTCCTGGTTTTGTCCAAGAGCTACGTGAAGAAGAGACGTTTACTGGCCCCAGGGTGGTTACAGTATGAAAAGAGCGACCGAAATGAGGGATGGGAAGGGTGACAGGCAAGATCAAGGGCACTGCCAAAGGCTTCGCCCTCTGACAGTAGCCATGCAATAGCCCCCGCTGCCTCTCCGTCAGGCAGCACTTGTCTCCATCTGCTTGATTTTACCTTCCCCATTAAGGCGTGCGAGCGCTGGATATCTCATGACCAGCTAAATATATAAACCAGCCTGTGTCTTCTGGACTGCTACTGCTCAGCAGAGAAGCTGAGCGTGCGATATAAAACACAAGCAGAGGGGATTCGGCTGACCCGCCGGCACCGTACACCAGGGCTTGTTTCTGCTGACCCAGTACTCGGATGAATATTCAGGTTGATTTTAAGGTTTCCAAGTAGATCTCCAGTTGCCACTCAAACGAAGGGGCTGAAGAGGTGAGCGCAGCATGCAGTAGATGGTAGCACAAAGCCATAGGTAATCTGGAGAGAGCGCTCAGGGGGAATGTAGCAAAATACCCGATGAAAAAGATTTGGGGGGGTGCATGATTTTCTGCAAGAAAAGTGTGAATTTCCAGAGCTACTTCCAGCACCCGGCTCCCAGTCAAAATCCCACCTTTCAGGCTTTTAAGAACGAAAGGTAATTAAGAGAAAGGCCTGTATATAGAAAGCGTGTATTAGATGTGTCGAGAGGTATTTGTGCGCATATACCCCCAGATGTGTACTGCAGAGGTGATTTTCATACCAGCACCAATATCGAGCCTTCCGCATGCTGCAGGTTTAAGGCCTTCAGTTGTGTTTCGGGAGATCTACCCTAGCACGTACGCCTGCGTACAAGATACTTTTATACAGTCTCCTTTCCAGCTGCATTTTCCACAACGTGTATGCGTATACCAGAACCCCTACATGACTGTATAGGGAAAACAAAGTCTTTTTGTTACCTTGCAGCTCCGTCTGAGCGGCCTTCAGGACTCCCAGCCTTGCAGTGCTTCTTGCAGACCCTTAAGTCTAGGCACAAAACAAACGGAAAGGGCTAGGGGTTGAGGGGGGGCAGGGGGAGAGGAGGAGGGAGATGTTTCTATTGAAAAGAAGAAATTTCTGACCATGTTAGTTTTATTGGCCTGGAGGAACCCTATAGATTAACAACCAGCATCACCCCCCCCAACACACACACACACACACACACACACACTCTCCTTCACTGCCACCCACCCCCACTCCAACCCGGAGACCTTAAGCAATCCGGTAGAAGGTGTGACTTCAAACTTGGTGGTAGGGATAAAGAGAAAGGAAGCCGGAATGTAAGCACTTGTGTGATGTGATTATTCCCAGAAATGCCTCGACATCTCCCCGCTGTCCCGGCACAACTGCCAGCGGTGCCGCAGAGCTCCGAGCTAAGGTGCTGACCGCCGGCTGCAGAGACACTGTGATACCTTATCGAGGAGAGGCATTGGGTCCCCTCGTAGTTACAAGCGGAAATAGGGCCAGTAGCCAGCTGAGCCTGCTGCCAGGGCCACTGCGGCCTCGGCGTCATGAGACCTC
>NW_009260350.1:1803947-1805268 GCF_000687185.1 Egretta garzetta | reverse complement strand
GGCGCCCCTCCGCTGGGCTGCAGGGCCCCAGCCTGGGGTTGGCATCCATGGGGTGGACACGAGTGGGGTCAGCTGTGATGGGGGAAATGCGTGGGGATACCTGAATGGGTGGGCATGGGTGGGGTTGGCCTTAACATGCGTGGGGTGGACCCGATGGGGTGGAGACCTGCTGGCTGTGGTGGGGGGGGGGCTGGGGCCCCACCCGTGGGTGCAAAGGGTTTAGGGTGCACTGGCTGGGGCTGTGAGTGTCTGGTGGTTGCCTCTGGGTGTCTGTACCTGGCAGAGGAGTTTGGGGGGAGGGCTGGGGCTGCCTCTGCCTCCGTCGGGTTTTGGACGTGAGTGTGCTTAAAGATGCTCTGGTAGAACTTGCCTGGTCACTTCCCAAATGCTTCATCATGCATTTATTCACCTGAAGTGATGCCCAGCTCTCCAGCTCTGATCCCCTATGTCAGGGGAGAAAAACAATACACTTATTCTCTCTCATATTTTTTCTTTGGTGGAAGTGGGAGAGGGCTCATGTTTCACAGGTGTTTTGATTTCACGTTCCTCTTTGAAAAGCAAATCTCGCCATTTGGACCCCGTATTCACCCTTGGTTGGTGAAGAAATTAATAATAGGAATTGTTTAGGAATTCATCAAAGAAAAAACCCACGCCCTTTCCCCGCCTTCCCTTTCCTGTGCCATCGGTGGGATCCGGCACCCCCTGATTACAATGGCACAAATCTTCGGGTTTAGGTTGGGTGGTTTGGGGTTTTATATGTTATTATTTTTGGGGGAGTGATGCTGTTGGGCAATGCACCGTAGCAGCCTGTCCTGGAAGGTGAGGGGCTGGCTGCGAGGGACAGGGTGAGCAGGGAGACGCGCTGTGGCTCCACAGCTGCAGAGGGCAGCTCTCTCTGCGGGGAACGCACAACCTCCGCGGGTGGTGGGGCTGGGGGGCACAACCGTGGCTGGGGGAGCCGGGGGAGGACACGTGTGTGTTTGGGAAGCAGCTTCCAAGCATCTCCTGGCCCTTGCCGGGCTCTTCCCTCCATCTCCGCCCTTGCCGCTGCTCATGTCCAAGAAGTAGCTCAACACAAATATATACATTTCTTTCTTGTTTCCGCCTCCCTCCCACCTCGAAAATAATGAAAACCATGATTGATATAAAGCAGGGCCCACTCCGTGCTCCCTGTGTCAATCCGTGTGCCTGGAGTGGCTCTGCGGGCGGGGAAGAGCAGGGTCCCAGGCATGGCCCCCCCGGCTCCGAGCCTCCAGCCCCCGGAAAAAAAACCCAAAAAAACCCCGGGGACCCAGGGATGATGAAAAGGTATTCCCCCCCC
>NW_009260350.1:1803154-1803912 GCF_000687185.1 Egretta garzetta | reverse complement strand
GGTATCATCTGCCTGGAAAATCACATTTCGATGGTTTTATTGTTGCCCGAGAGCTCGAAGGTGCCTCCCTGCCCGTTTGCAAATCTGTAAAAATCTGAAAGCGGTGGCGGGGCTGAGAGAGACCCGTCCACGGGAGGAAAAAAAAATAATAAAAATCACCCTTCGCACTGGGGTGATTTGGAGGAAAATCTGTGATTAGGGAATTAACATCGAGTTGGTAACGACTCCGTCATGCCGGGGGTTTCAGGGCTGGTTTTAGGACAGGGTTTTAAACGCGCCTAAAATGCGAGTACTTCTGGCTTATATTCGTCCATGTCAAGATAAAACGGATTCAGGCTCCTAAATGCTGCCCGCTCCCCAAACCAACAAAAATTAACCAAATATCTGGCAATTCAAGAGCCCGATCCTGCAGTCAGTTCCGCGGTTTGTTTCGGTGCTTTGGGAAGCCCGTGGTTAACGCGGCTCTGCGCGCAGCGATTTGCAAAAATGTTATTTCTCCTGCCCGACCCCGCCGTCGGTGCTTGGGCACAAACCGACCCCTGGCTGCCATCGCTGCCTGCTCCAGGAAAATATATTTTTCTGGAACCCAGGACAATTTCTTCCGTCCTTCTCTTTGCGAGACTGCTCCGTCCTGCAGAACCCCCGGCTAATTTGTCCGCATAATCTTAGTATCCACTCCGAAGCCGAAGGAACGAACCGGCTCATTCTTCCTTCGGCTTGAAAGGTCGTTTCAAAGCTTTGACTTGGGGGGGCGGGGG
>NW_009260350.1:1801688-1802378 GCF_000687185.1 Egretta garzetta | reverse complement strand
GGGGGGGGAGGGAAGGTGGAGGGAACTCTCCGCACCCCTTTTGAAGAGGCAGGGAGGAAATCAGAAATAAAACATCTTCCCTCCGAGATGGAGAAAGTCCTGCGAAAACTCTGCGGACACTCACACCCGGCTGGGAGCTCTCCCCGGGTTTTCTCCAGCAAGTGCATTGCGAGAGCTCTGCGGAGTGGGACTTATTCGTGGTTTAAATTATGGGGAAAGGAAAAGAGAAGTGTTTTCTGTCTGGAAAATAAGGAATTCACCTCTTTTTCCAAAGAGGAAAAGGATGCTTTTTTGCTCTTGCGTCGAAGCCGTTGTCATTTATCATTCAGGCGGCTCTGATTTCGTAGCGGTGGCGGTGAAGGTTTTTAATCCCGAGCCTAACGGTAGCTGGGCTTTGCCCGAGGCCAGGCAGCTCCTTCTCCTCGCAGCCCGGCCCCGCGTCTGCCAAGAAAATGGGTGCCTCGCTAAAACGACCAACAAACGGCTTTATTTCCCCCCAAACCCAAAGGTTCAGCAATTCTCTCTAACCCCCCCCGCTCCCTCCCCGAAATACCGCATCAAACCCAACCCAGCGCCACCGTTAAACCTGGATTTGCTGGGAGCCTCTTCGGGCGCAATTTTGAGGGGAATTTCTCCCTTTTCCGTGTTTTTAGAGGAAAGCATTCGCTCTCTCTCATTAGCCGCACAGCA
>NW_009260350.1:1800137-1800740 GCF_000687185.1 Egretta garzetta | reverse complement strand
CTGCCCTGGGCGCCCCGGCCGAACCCTTCCCTTGCCTCGTGGCAGCGGCCTGGGCCAGCATAAACCTGCGCTGAAATAACGCGTGTCAGGCTGCCATTAACACAAAAATGCCCTTTACCCACTGACATAAAAGCCAAGCTCTAGCACTGTTTGTAAAATGGGTGCTGCATGCAATTTTTAAAGCAAAGTAAATTTAAAGGGTGAGATTTTTTTTTTCTTTTTTTTCCCCCTAAGTCTCTTTCAAGCTGAATTTATGCTTGTGTGATGAAATGCCCCTCTGTGTTTAACATTCCCAACGCAAGCCCAGACCATACGAAAGTTGTCGGCGGGGACGTAGGAACCACAAACACATTTTCCCCCCCCCCTAACCATACAATATGGAAACTCTTAAAGGGCGCTATCTGTAGACATCTTGCAATCACTGGTCTTCCTTGTCATCTGAAGGAGAAAGGGGAAAATATATTAAGTGAAGACACACTTTAAAATTACTTATACATTTTAAACATGCTGGCAAAGGGAACTGCCTGATAAACTCTTGCCCACATTTCCTTTTTCTGGGGTAAATTATTTCAAGTTGTTACACAAATCTCTCCCTCCCCTCTC
>NW_009260350.1:1799530-1799784 GCF_000687185.1 Egretta garzetta | reverse complement strand
TGAAGCCGCCAGCTCCGAACAAGTCAAGCGGCGGAGGTTTGGCCCCGGAGTAAGCGGTGCAGCCTCCCCCCTCCCCGCCCGGCGCTCCCTGGCTTTGGAAACGGGATTTATGCGGGAGAGAGGAGCAATGCTAAAAGGACGGGAGGCTCTGGCGATTTCTTTCTTTTTTCTGTTGTTGTTGTTTTTCTGGGGTAACATTGGGCTTTTTTTTTTTTTTTTTTCTCCTCGCTTTTAAATAAAAACAGGGACAGGCT
>NW_009260350.1:1784456-1798866 GCF_000687185.1 Egretta garzetta | reverse complement strand
GGGGTCCCCTTCCCCACCCCCAGGGCTCCCTCCCTGCCCTGGGGTTGGGGAAGGGGAAGTGTGTGTGTGGGGTGTCTCCCCGTTTCCCAACGCTCCGGGGCGCTGGAATTTGGAGCCCTAATTTGGAGCCTCTCCGGGGCGTTTGTGCCTCCCAGGCTTCGTGCTGGCGCAGAACAGAGCCCTTCTGCTTCGTGTTCCCCGCGGGACGCTTACCCACCCTCCCGCCATCCCCTCCAGCAGCCACCCGCCTGGAAAGGACATTTCGAGTCAATTCGAGCCCCCCCCTCTGTCCTGGCTTGGTTGTGAAATAATTTCAGTGTCAGTTTTATCGTGATTTTACATCGTAAACGCGCTGCCAGACTTCTCGCTTGCTCCTCTTTCCAATGACGGGCTCCCCCCGCACACCCAAGGGACCCAACGCCGGGGGGGCTTCTCCCTTCGCCCAGACCTGGCGGGGGCGGGAGGGAATAACCCCCCGCAGGCGGGGAAGCCAGGGGTCTCGAGGTCCCCGCGGATCCCCCATCCCTCGATCCTCCCTCCTTGTCCTTTGCTTTTTACCTTTCCTGCCGCAAAACTCGAGCGGCAGCATTTTGTTTCCCATCTGGGGAGTCCACAGCACGGCCCAGATTTTTTTCTTTTTCGCTGGGTTGTTGTTTTCTTTTTTTTGTATTCCCCCGATGCTGAAGAACCTGAGATCCTTTGGTTAAGCCGTGTCTTTATAGGGGAAATATATATATTCCTTTATGTGGGCTATAAAGCTGCACTGGGGAAGCGAGAGGGGCCGACGTGCATTGCCATCCTGGCTCACGCGTGATCATGACTTGCCGTGACGGGGACCCTGAACCGCACCATTGCCACAACATGAGCCAAGCTGGGGGGGACATGGCAGGTTTGGAGGGCAACAGGAGCCTGGGCAGGATATTTTGGGGAACTGGGGGGGTTAATGCTGAATTCCCTGGCTCTGGCAAGCTGGTCGCTCCATCATCTTTACGCGCGCACACGTATATGTGAACAGATGACTTGGCACTGGCGAAAAACACTTAAAATAATGCCTCTGCCTCTGGCCAGGCCTGTGTAAATATCTCACTCTCCCACATGCCTGCCTAGCTTTTCCTGATGCTGCGTTACTTGATCACAAATACATAATTTGCACGAGTGTGTGTATACACAGGGCCGCTTTGATCTCAGCGCAGAAATGCCCCCCCTTCGCCTTCGCAGGGGCTGCAGCCCCGAGAACAAAAGCAGAGAATAAAAATGGTCAAATAACACATTTTCAAATGGGAAGCGTGTGTCGGCTTCCTCGAGTGGTTCTGGCACTTGGAAGGGGGGGGAAAGAGACTTTATTGAACATATAAATTTAAACTTAGTTACCGCTAACAGTTGCCTTATAAAAGGGGTCCGTATAACCCACATCAATTTTTTTTTTTCTTTTTCCTGGAGTCCCCAGGCGCGTTTCCCAGTGCACCCGATCTCTTGGCAGTGCCGGCTTGCGAGGAGCGGGGCTGGCTGCGGGCTTTTGCAGGGGGAGATGTTTATTTTTCAGTCATTGTTGGCTCCCTCCCCTGGATTATTTTACTGCTGCAGATTTAAGCCCTCTACTTATTTCTTGATTCTCTGGCAGCGCTTTCTGTGAGAGCTCCCAGCTCTGCGCTTTCTCCCTTCACCGTGTCTTGGGGTGGTGAAATTACAGGGTATGAGGGAAATGTGTAAATTATAGGGTTTATTAAAATGTAGGCGAGTGGGGCTCTCTAGGCGAAACAGATGCAGGATGGCTTGAAGTCAAGCTGGCCTGACAAACTGCAGAGCAGGGAGGCAGGGGAATCATTAGAGGGGCATTTCCCGCAGGGAGAGAGGAAGCGGCCCCGGGGTCGGGGGGGGAGGCTCTGCCGAGCGGCTTGGGGCTGCTGAAGGCTGGGCTTCCTCCAGGAGCCCCCCAAAAGCAGGGCAAATTCCTCCGGATAGCACTGAGGAGGTTGGTCCCAGCGAGCCGGATGAGGCCTCCGGGTGCTCAGCCCTGGTGCGCTGCATTCCCTCACTCCCAGCCCCCTGGGGGAGTCCTGGTGCTCCCCGGGGGCTTCCCCTCCTTCTCTCCCTGCCTGGCCACAGACCTGGCCTGGAAGGCGATGATTTATTTAGGCTAAAGCGTAATTCTCAGTTTATAGTTTGGCTTCTCCGATATTAACCTCAGCCGCTTTTATGTTAATCTTAGGGATGATGAAGGGACTCCCTGCGGCAGGAGAAAGTTCTCAGAAGGATCTCGGGGTTTGGGCGCTGAAACTCCCTTTTCCCCCTTACCCTCTCTGCAGGGAAGAACAAACTGGCAAGAAATGGGGCTGCGATGGAAATACAAAGTGGACAGAGGGTGGAAAGAAGCCCCGGACGAGGTGGTCTCGGTGCTATCCCAGCCCCCTGACAGTGCAGCCCTCAGCAGGGGCTCAGAGCCCCGCCAGCCCCCGGGAGCTGGAGGTGGGCAAAGCCCGAGGGTGAAGGGGGCTGAGATGCCACCAGGAGGGTGGGGGCTCATGGCAGGAGACTCTCCAGCTTTCCCCAAGGTCAGGTGGAGAGCGGGTGTCTTCCCCTTGGTAGGGCTGACCTACACCGCACACACAGCATGCTGCTGTGCTCTTGGGAGCTGTTGTCACCCTGCAAGAAGGCGAACAAATATCCAGTGGTCCCTTTTCCTCTTATCCCAGGACCTGGGGGATGGCCTATGCTTGTACCATTGCCCTTTTGACTGTTCTTCTTGTCACTGCTTCTCCACCAACCCACAATTTAATGGGGAAGGTTGTCTTGAAGACAACTTCTTAGCCCTGAGTGACCTCATGCCGCCACCTTCTTCCCCACCCGGGGCCACCATGTCCCTATAGCAATGTTTGCTTTCCCAGAAAGATGTTAGGAAAGCAGGCTCTGATGCTTTAGCTGCCTAGATTATATTTGCAGCAGCAAAGCTTAAAACAAGGTAGCAAGGCAGGCAACCCTGCTCAGACTGCGAGGATGTCCTCTGTGGATCCCCAATGGTCCAAGGCAAATAGTTTGAGCATCGCTAGTGGTGTTACACTTACAGATCCTCTGAGAACTTCATCAGCCCTGCCGTACTGCAAGAAGCAGGGCACAGCCTCTGAGCTGCAGAAAATCATCCAAAATTGCCTGCGGAAAGATCTTGCAACTCTCTTAGTCCCACAGTATCGCTTGCTACCATAAAAGATCCTGCAATGGGAATTCTGGGGATGTTCTCTCCTATCCGACTGAGCCTTTTTGCACCGCTCTTGTTTCAACACCTTGCGGAGCCGACAAAATCTTTCTTTATTCACATATTTTCTGTTTGTTTTGGAGGGTGTCAGATCTTGGTAGAGCAGCAAAAAGCAGACAGAAAGGTTAACAAAGGAAAGCGTTATTTACTAATCCCTTCGCATGCTCCACTTTAGGTAACTAAACCACGGTAATAAAATGAGCAATTACAAAGGGCATGGAAGTATTTATTCAACTCTTGTCTCCAAGAGTCTGGCTTGGGGATCTCGACCAGCCTGTTCATCACGACGTGGCCGTCATCTCCTCCCGCTCCCGGGTCTGTGAACCAGGGAGAGAGGCTGCCCGCTTCTCCCTCAGCCTTTCTTTGGTTTTTACAGCATTGGTTGTCAGTCTTGGCTCTCAATTTATGGCCCCAAAGCTCATCTACAAGCTCATCTGCCACTCTCCCTCCTTTTTTTTTCTTTTTTTTTTCTTTTTTTTTTATATCTAGCTACTATGTTAATTTAAGAGGAACACATGGAATAGAAAATGGTCCTTACGCAGCTCTGGGAGAAGCCCTCTGAGTGGAAGAGGAGAAAGGTCTGGGTAGTAGAGATGGGAAGAGCAGCTGGATTTTAAATAAAAAGGATGTGGAAGAGCTCAGACAGAATAGTGGGAAAGGGAAAAGAGGGCACGTCAGCAGGGAGCAGGGGAGAGAGCCTCCTCGGCGAGCTCAGTTCCTCCTCTGGGGAAGTCCTTGCTCTAGACAGATGCAGAAATTGGTTGAGAGCTTTGCTTTCTCATTCGGTGAAGTTTTCTAGCTAAAACACCTTTGAAAGGCAAGCAGATTTGCAAATAAAAGACTGTCAAACCCGGCTCCTCGTTTCAGATTTCTCTCTCGTTCGAAACAGGAATGGGAGTCGAGAGAGGCTGGTTGCTGAATGGAAATGTGCCTGATGCAATGTGGAGAGAGCTTATGCACTCAACAGTTGTATTCTCAGCGCAAATAGGGGGCTTTTGTGCTGTTTGATATTTCAGCAAAAGCTTAAGAGGAAATGAAGCAAACCCGTCTGCGTTTCCAGCGGGAATTCTGCAGTGTGCATGCTAGAAATATCTCCCTCTTTTCCCTTGGATTCTGTGGCTATTTTTATGTTACCTTAGATCACAAGTCTGGATTCCTTGATTGCTACTTCTGGGGTGCTATTATTGTTATTCCCAAAAATATTTGCTTTCTATTTTTGCCTGCTGCCGTCTTTTGTTTTTTATTATTATTTTGAGACAACAAGGTTGCCTTTTCCTCTTTTGCTGCTGGTTCAGCTTGAGGGGAAGGAGACCTTGGCATCAAGGTCTGTACTTTGCCTCCGTGCTTATCTCAACCCTACGTAATTCTTCCAGTGCTCTACTGATTTCCGAGACACACACAACGTGGCGAGTGCAACGCTCATTCCTCCGTAGAGAGGACTAGGGGAGTGGGTTCATGTGTTTGGAAACATCAGGACAGCTGGCCAGGCAGTAGCTATCAAGTGTGAGGGTGATTAACTGAATGGAGGCCTGTAGGGTAGAGCCGCAGAAGTACCAGGCTGTGAAGACAGAAGAAGGCAGATGTCAAGTGTTGGCTCTCAGCTGCACGCGGAGCTTGTGTTATTCCATGATCTAATGCCCAGGCCAGTCACCCCTTAGTACTGAGCTTAGATGTTCCCCAACTAATGAACTAAACAAAGCAAAGGTGCCAGCTGAAGAGTCTCTGGTTAAAATTGCCCTGTTAGGGCTTTGGCTGCGCTTGTGGGACGTGGAGGCAATGCTCCTGACTGATGTAACCATCGAGAAAAGAGTGCAAAAGGCTAGTTGTGTGCGGGAGGCAGTGATAAACCAGGCATTATTCAGTGGGAGGGAGATCCTGCCTTGCTGCCCAGCAGGTCCGAGCTTCTGCTGCTGAAGTCAAGTGGCTTGGACGGTTGCCTGTGCTCTCTGCTTCCCTGGGCTGCTCCTTCTGCCACCTCTGTCAGGCTCTGACTCTATTTCCACTCCTGTGCCAGCCTTGCCCATCCATGTCACATTCCAGAAGAAGAAAAAGGTCACGTAACTCACTTGTGGCTTCTCTCTTGTGCTGTCTGCCTTTGAAGTTGCTGCATTTTGATCATCAAGTCTACTTTTGCTGCAGTGCTTTGTGGGTTCAAAGCGTAGATCTGTTGTCACAACGATTTTTGGCTTCCATGGGACGGAGGTGGTTGTCCCTGGCCTGGGTAGCTCTTGCAAAGCTGTGTCTCATGCCTGGTTGAGGTGGGCTTGGAGGGTCGTGAGGTTTGCTATCTCAGAGCAAAACCAGCATGACAGCTGACACGTGAACTGGGCACCAGGCACGAGTGCTGTGTTTACGAGTGTGTGTACACCAGTATGGGTATTCACCGAGTACTTTATGCCTAAAAATGCCTTAGTCCATCGTAACAATCCCAGCTGAAATGAGCAATGCATCTCTCTTCTGTCTGCTGCTGTGCCTTCAGTTCCTCCTATGGCCACTTGGGACGTGACATTTATTTTATATACAAAGACAGAAAAGACAAAAAAGATTTTATTGTGCGATACAGGGAGGACGAATTGAGATGGGAGTCCTGAGAATTCCCAGCCGAGGCTCGGCGGAGGTGCAAATGAAGCAAAACTGAAACAGGCTCCTGGGGGAGAGGGATACTGGTGGTACTGGCTTTTCCATTTGAAAGGAAGAGCAAGGATGTGGGAAGGGAAGAGGGATACAAGTCCACTGTGGGAGAGCAGAGGCTGAAAGGAGGCCCCAGCATGAATTCTTCCCTTCCCGCTAACTTAGAGCATTTTCTCTATTCTGTACAGAACGTGATACTCTCTTAGGAGTGACCCTGCTGACCTCCCGCCTCCTGATAGGATGGCGAGTAAGTGAGTGCAAAATAAATGGCACCAAATAGACCTTTTCAAAGAGAACACGGGAAATAAATCAGGTTATTCTGGTGCGGCATTGACAGCATGTCAAAACAACTCCCCAAAGCGTGAAACTTGGCTGGGGAATGGTAATTCCACTGCCATGATACTTACATGCCAGATGTATGGCTTATCATCGTGTCTGTCTGTCTGTCTACCTGTCTGCCTACCTGCTGTTACTGTAGCATCCATTCTTTAAGTGTACATAAGTTATTTATGATCTTATCTCCAGTTCTGGAGTGGGAAGCGGGCTCTAAATGTATGAGAATTACTCGGGGAGGAAAGTGTGTGAGACTGTAATAGTGACTCAACGTAGCAAAATAGTCTGCTAGTCAATGCTGTGCTAGATGAATGGTTATATTTTACTTGCTGCAGAGGCTCTGCGGTCTTGCTGGGGGACACAGATTCTAAGGCAGGTGGGCGATAGCAGAGCCTGATGGATGCTGCAAACTCAAGCTGCTACTCAAGGCTTGTATTACCCAGATCCCCTTTCCAAAGAACCGTGACAAACAGATCTAGAACTTGTCATAGAATCACAGACTGGTTTGGGTTGGAAGGGACCTTAAAGATCATCTCCTTCCACCCCCACTGCCATGGGCAGGGACACCTGCTAGACCAGGTTTCTCAAAGCCCCATCCAGCCTGGCCTTGAACATTTCCAGTGATAGGGCATCCACAACTTCTCCAGGCAACCTGTGCCAGTGCCTCACCACCCTCAGAGTGAAGAATTTCTTCCTTGTATCTAATCTAGATTGACCCTCTTTCAGTTTAAAACCATTACCCCTTGTCCTATCACCACATGCCCTTGTAAAAAGTCCCTCTCCAGCTTACTTGTAGGCGCCCTTCAGGTGCTGGAAGGCTGCTACAAGGTCTCCCTGCAGCCTTCTCTTCTCCAGGCTGAGCAACCCCAACTCTCTCAGCCTGTCTTCATAGGAGAGATGCTCCAGCCCTTGGATCATCTTCGTGGCCCTCCTCTGGACTTGCTCCAGTAGGTCCATGTCCTTCTTATGTTGGGAGCCCCGGAGCTGAATGCCGTACTCCAGGTGGGGTCTCACGAGAGCGGAGTAGCCAGAAAAATGCATTGCATCGTATTCTGCTGAGACCAAGCCTTCACAATGCACACAGAAAATCACCGCTCGGTGATTCCACCAGGAAACAGAGAAATGAAATCCAAACACGATGAACACCTCCAAAGCCCTCAACATTGATCTGTGCTGATCAGTAAGAGCTGATGAACGAGGTGTAAGGAATCAGGCGAGAGAGCTCCACACCCTCTCCTATGTGGTTCTCCAGACACACATCGCTGAACTTGCTGTGTACGGGAGTCATTGAGAGGGAATGCATTTGTGGATTTCATGCCTGTGAGCTGCATGGTTACCCCAGTACGAGCAGAATAAAGGAGGCTTAGAAACGCTGATGAAGTTCGTTAGTATACTGGAACATTCCTGGAGATTTCTATAAGTTCAGAAAAACTGTAGAAAATTATACTCCCTAGTAATTTCCAGGGCTACAGTCTGAGCTCACTTCCAGTAGTGCAGCTGCTGTAAATTTATACTAATTAGCAGTAGTCTGAGTAATTTGGGGAGTAGTTAATGTTTTGGCATTTGCATGCTTGTTTGTTTTGCTCTTTGGAGGATTAGGGGGAAATATATCTGTGCTGCACATTGGATCTGGTAGCA
Source organism: Egretta garzetta (assembly GCF_000687185.1). Taxonomy (NCBI): domain Eukaryota; kingdom Metazoa; phylum Chordata; class Aves; order Pelecaniformes; family Ardeidae; genus Egretta; species Egretta garzetta. The sequence goes on along the minus strand of NW_009260350.1, from coordinate 1,791,014 downwards.
GGAGGGGGTGTCTCTGTTGCCAGTTTTGGACCAGATTTCCCAGCTGCGCGGGGCGTGTTTGTGGAAGTGGAGCTCAGGACATGGCTGAGGACTCGAGCACAGACACCCCCTTGATCCCACACAAGCTTAGTACCAGCAATTCTCTCCATTGGGTATTTTGTGTTTCTGGGGGTGATGTTGAAGCTGTCTGTGTGCTCTCTAGGTGCGGAAGGGTAGGGGGTCTAAAGGAGCGTGATGTAGTTTAAACAAAATCACTGCTGTCTGTGAGAGGCGGATGAGACACGAGTAGCAGAACTCAGGTCGGGCAGGTAGGAGCTTCAGGATGATGCCTCAGCCACAAAGTATTCCTGATCCACAGGCATCGTTTTTGCCTAGGCTGAAATTTAGCAGTTTAGGACAGAGTTGCTATGCAGGATGTCTTTTATTTCTGTTACCTTCCACTCTTGGAAATGACCAGGACAACAGCAGCATCTGTCTTTGTCTGCATGGAAATAATATAACCAGGGCTGAAACTTATGCCCAAACACGTACCCCTGTGTCGCAGAGCGGGAGGTGTCGTACTGTACCACTTCACCCCCTGTTTGGTTTCAGAAGTTTTGTACTTAACGTGGGTGGATCTGTCCTGGTCGCCTGTTCTGTAGGAGCGCCGGAGAACTGGCCAAGGTCAGACTCGCAGCACTAAGCTCATCACAGGTATTCATCAGGGCCAAGAGATCTAAAAAGTAGATATCTGGTTGTTTAGGCTCTCTTTGTTATCGGCGGATGGGTAGGGGCAAGCCAACCCTACTGTTGCAGGGAGATACCTTGGGACTAGATAAAATACCTTTCTTCTGACTTCAGAGGGAGCCTGGGGTAACCAGCATGGCCTAAATGCCTAATGGAAGGGGTGCGAAGGAGGGAAGGGTCCCAGGCAATCGGTCAGTAGCAAGGCAAGAGCAGAGCCCAGGTTTCATAATTTCCCAGTCCCAGGACTTCCACCTTGTTTATTATCCTAATATCCCCTATCACCTTGGTTTATAAGCATCACACTTCAAATAAGAGAAAGGGGAGATGTCACACGTGATTACGCTGGGAGCGTAACTGCCTCGTAGTTGGACGTCAGAGCCCTGCTACTGGAAGATAAGGGAGGGGTGACAAAGCGTGAGGAGGGACCACCTGCCTCATCGAGTACAGGCGCTCACAATTACAGGTGACCATGTAATAGCTGCTTAATCCAGAGGGGTCCCCAGAACATCCACCGCATACGCTGCAGGCCATAAAACACTTCCCAACACCCTATAACAAATTTAAGACCGTTAGTACAAAAGACCAAAAGCCACAAAAACTTGAACATGCAGGAGAGATCAAGGGCATTGCCAGTGTCCCGGGTCCCGGCAGTAGCAGGGAAATTGTTAGGTGAAAATGTCCAGATGATCTCAGGAAGTGGACCATGGCCCACCCTACAGAGGAAAGCAAGAAAACCTTACCAGTCCCTGCCAAATCTGACCCGAGGGGAAATTCTTTCCTGAATACAGGCCAAAACCCAAAGTAATTGCACATGTACTCTTTAAAAATGGATTTTATTTAGGAGAAACACATTGTCATCATCGTTCTGTAAACTGCGCCAAATGTTTGCTAAGGACTTCCCATAGAAGGAGAAATGGAAAGGCTATAGGGTTTTTTGCAGAAATGGTGCAATGAGTGAGGTTACCTCCATCCCACCGCAACCCGACTGGTGCTAGATGGAGGACCCTTGGTAGATACCCCAGGTTTCTTGGGGAAAGAGGCATTACATAGCTGGAGCTGCTTTGTTTTTTCCTTCCAGAGTCCCCAGACAGCTGTGGTATATTGGATTTATGGCTTATAATCAATCTGAGTCTTTCGAAAGCAAGACAAAGCTTTTGGGAAGCTTTACTCCAGGTCCCAGCCTTGGGAACCTTGCTCGGGGTTGGTACATCCGTCGTGGCTGGGTTAGCACAATGCAGCTACTCTCTGCCTCTGATGAAATTCTCCCTGATGCACAGGGCTTGTAAAAGTCCTAAGTACCACTTAAATCCAGCTAACAGATACTGAAGGACTTGTTCTCAAGGCAAATTTGCTTCTGTTTCCTGCAGTCCCAACCCAGTTTCTCTCTTTTCCATCTCTGTTCCCTTTGATTCGACTTTCAGTTCTTGGTTATGGCAGCAGCAGTGAGAGCTATCTGGGCTGCAGTTTAACTGTGTCTGTAAAAGCAGATGGGTTTTGGAATGTTTGCCAGTAAGACTTACCCAAATTAGAGGGCTGCTGAGTTTCCAGCCTCACTAATGCGGCCAGCTCTATGCTCTGGATAGAATTAAGACTGGGACTGGGAGGGAATGGATAGATGCTTGCTTGTTCTCTTCCATCCTTTTGCAAAGTTGTGTGATGCTGAAGCCACCACGGCGGATGAGCCCACCATGGAATGTCAAAGGACTTGTCCTACCCAAGACCTTAGTACTGACATCATGAAGGACCTCAGACTACTCTGCCATTTTACAGATAGGTTCACAGTTGTCAAAAAAAATGGTCCAAAATTGCATGGAGGTCTTGGGCTTTCCATGCTCCTGCCTGGTGTCTGAGACCCAGAGACCTTTACTGGGTGGGGGGGATCAGGGCTGACACGACCCAGGGTACTGCTCTGGGACCTGTGCTGCTGGCCCTGAGACCGCACGGTGTAATAAGGACACTCATGCACTAGGGACTGCACAGACACCACCGAACTGGCTCAGAAGCTACCAAATGGGTTGACCATAAGTGGACACCTAACTCTCTTGATCTTGTCCCACGATCGTGTTGTGACAACAGTGATGCGTGCAAGGAACTAATATTTTCCAGCTCCATGGGTGCTGCAGAGCGCTCCCAGGTGCAGCCATGGGAGAATGAGCTGGGGCTGGGATGACCCCATCTAGGGACTTCCTCAGGGAACTCTTAGCCTTAGGAAGTCTTAGCCCTGCAACTGCCATGTTTGCCATGGGTGAATCTGTCCCGCCTGCTCCATCCCGGTGACTTTGTCTCTGTTCTGGCTGGGCTGAGGAGCGTCTTTGGCCCCAGGCGGGTGGCTCGCAGGCTGCCCTGGCAGCAGCTGGTGTTCGTAATGCAGCAGAGTGCTGCTCCTCCGAAAGCTGGTGGCAGAAAACCTTTGGCAGAGGGAGCACTGCGAGCAGCAGCGGTGTTTCCAGCACACCTGGCTGACCAGCAGCGATGATCCAAGATGGGGCAACTGGTTCGAGCAGGCGCAATTTCACTTTGCTTCTTTCTGGCCCTGAATCTGCTCTGGGTGGACATTTCAGGGCCAGCCCCATTCTGATTCAGTCTCAGGAAGCTCAGGCTGATTTCTGAGCATGCTGAGCTTTCTGGCAGCTTGGGGTTGGCAGGAGCCTTGCTGCCGGCTCCTTTCTCATGCCTGCAGAAAGCCAGGAGGAGTGTGGTCCATGGTCAGAGCTGGGTGCCAGCCCTCCCACCCGCCAGACGGCTGCCCAGCTCCCACTGGCGTTTCCCATGCAAGTCCTCGCTCATCCAGTTGTCGCTGCAAAAAATAAAACAAGATTTAATGACAGCTAACCTGTTAAAGTTGAAGAACCAAGTGTTGCTGAGAGAGTGTTGGCATCTACTTTTTTAACAGGAGGATTTTATTTATATCTATTTGGAAGGAGCAGGTTAAAAGCAGAAGTCAATGTTAAGTTAAGGCGTGCATGAAAGAAATAAAAATAGCCCAGGTTGGACTAGGTGGGGAGAAGAGGTTGCAGTATTTCCATTAAAAATGACGTTTAAATGGAGGGTGAGCTTGAAACTTTGACAGGACTGTGTATATCCCCTTTGGAGCCTGCTCCTGCAGAGCCAGGGCAGCACGGCTTTCCCTCCCGATGGCCACTTGCTAATTTGCGCGCCCCTTTCGGGTGTGGGAAAAGTTCACTAAAAAGAGGGATGGCAGAATATTTTCTGAAACACTCACATCAAAATCAGCTCCTACAGAAGAAATACTCTCCTGCTGGAGATTTGATTTGGGATCTAACTGATGTGCTCCTCGTTGTCCCTCTCTGTGAGGAAGAAAAGTATTAAAGGACGCGCTCAGGTGCCACTCCTGTTTCTGAAGATGCCATGGGGCATTTGTCTGGATGTTAATAAAGCTCGGTTCCTCCATGCTTCAGCACCTGCTGAGCCTCAAGGCCAGGTCTGGAGCACATTGGCTGAGATGTGGGTCCCAAATCACTGCACGGTGGGGGCTGGCACTTCACCTCTTCTCCGTGCTCCCAGCTGCAGAGCGTCCAATGGGATGTGAACGGCTGCTTCTCCTTCAAAGCCCAAAACGTTATGGAAAGGCAAAAGACATGAGCACAAGGAAAAAAAACCAAACTAATACAAACCAAACCAAACCTCCAAAACCCCATCTGCCTTCCTTCTCTCCATGACTTTGAGTGGATGGTTTAAAGCGGTGAGTCCTGTTTTGACTCAGCCAAGCTGGACCATCCCGCCGGGGTCGTCGTAGTGGGGCAGAGCCAGGTCCATCCCCGTGGGCCCTGCACCCCGGGGCTGCTGGGGCGTCTGTAACCCCATCTCAATGGGCATTAATAACCCGGGGGAAGGTTCATACTGCTCTGGCCAGAACAGGCCTCTCTGCTCATGGAGCCCCGAGCCAGTCGTAGGGGTCAAGCTAATGCTGACACTGGGGCCTTTGATTGTGTTTGATTCATGTGCGTACACCACTGGTAGGTCAGATGGGCCGTTAATCCCCAAGTCCCTTCCCCCTTCCCCTGGGGAAAAAAAAAAATAAAAAAGAAAATGAGACATAAGGTTAGTGGGTGACTTCCCAGCTCACTTCAAGGCTTGCGGTGCGAGCTGGCTGTGCAAAGTTTGGGTGTTCAGAAATGCATCTCCTCTGTGCTTTGGTGGGGGCTTTTTTGGTAGCTTGGTGATTAAAATGCATTGGAGGGAAAAAAAAAATCTCAGCTGATGTGTGGAACAGAGCCAGGGCTGGCAGCAAGATGGTTGTAGCGTGTTTCAGGGGGACCCAGGCTCCCTGGGAAGCCATGGAAGAAAAACGGTGACCCCACTTTGCTGTTTGCATTTAATCCAGGGGATTAAATTTCCATTTAATCTCAGCACCCAGTGGGTTGGAGGAGTCAGGGTTGGTGCAAAACTGCATGCATCGTTACCTGTCCATAGGGGAGAGCCTTCACCCTGCTTGAAGGTGTATTTGTACGAGACAGGGAGGGTTTTTTCCAGCTGATAAAATGTATTCAGTGTCGCAAAAAGACCTAATAAGCAGTTTGTGGGCGCTCTCGGCCAAGACACAGAGGGCGGTTAGGGGGACGGGTGGGCAATCCCGAGGGAATGATTCCTGTGGGGAGGATGGGGCTGGGAAACTTTGCCCCGAGGCCCGGTCCCCCCGGCGGCTGCCCCGGAGGGTGCCCCGGGGGGGGCGAGGGCGGGGCCGGGGCCGAGCCGGCAGCTCTGCCCCTGTCCGGGGGTGCGAGGCTTCCCCGTCTGCCCCAGCGGGTGCGGGTGGGTGGCAATGAGGAGAAGCAATCTCGGGGGGTTTGGGAAGGGAACAGCCCGGGGGGCGACACCCCCTTTGGAGGCTGAAAATAGCGTCTGCCCGGGCCCCGGGCTGGGGAGGCTGCTGTGGGCAAATGACCAATTAGGGAATCTTTGTCAGATTCGGGAAAGCCGAGATAAGTCTCTTTTATCAGCCTATAAAAATACCACTTTCACTTATCTGGAGCTACCTACGCCGCCCAGCTGCGGGAGCCGGGCGGGGGGAGCGGAGCCGCTCCGCAGACAGAGGAGGAGTTACCGATGTGCTTGACAGCGAGGGGTTGGGGGTTTTTTTTGGAAAACCATTTTCTGCTGGAGAACGAGCCCTCTCCCCTCTTCCCCCCGCTCCCCTTGCCGCAGCCTGCCCGGGCCGGGGGGGGGAGGGGTGTCTCCACCCGCAGGGTCCCGCTCCTTCCCCAAATCTTGCCTTTCCCGCTTATTTTCCACCCTTTTCCCCGGCATCGGGCCGAGGAGGCAGGCAGCAGAGAAGCGGATGTGTTATCAGGGCAGCGCCGGTGGCCGGAGCCCCCACGGACATGGGTGGGTGCTGTGCCCACGAGTGCACGACCCCACGGGCTGCAGACGGACGCGAGTGGGTAGACGTTGGCTCTACGCCTGTTTGCGCTCCTTACCTTCCCGTTTTTATATCGAAATACTCAGATTCACCCGGCCATCCTCACCCCCCGAGGCCGTGGGCTGACACGTCCGTGGGTCCGGGGGTTTTCTGGACACCCAAAGGCTTTCTGCATCTGTGCAGGATCCGCCCTGAGCGCATCTCTGTGGGGATGCCCCCAGCACCAGCGGGTCGAGCCGTGGAGAGAGTGCTAACATGCAGTCCTACGGGGGGGAACATGCTGCACTTTGATTATTCTCTCTGTGGTTTCCAGTCTATTTGGGCTGTAGGAAAACGATCAGATAGAGCGTGGAAGGGGGGAAAAAAAATAAAAATCAGGCAACCCAAATCAAATCAATGCTTTCTAGGTTTGTGGGTTGGTTGGTTGGTCTTTTTGGGTTTTGGTTTTTTTT
>NW_009260350.1:1782791-1783655 GCF_000687185.1 Egretta garzetta | reverse complement strand
TCCCACGGCTGCGCGGGGCCGATCCCCGCCCCCCTCCCTTTCCCCAGCAGGCTTTTTTTGGGGGAGGGAACGGGATGTTTTGGTGCCTTCTCCCCTGCTGTCACCTCCCGCTGCCCCGGGACCGTCCCCGCTGCCCCGTCACGGAGACAGCGGGAAGGATTGCTGCTCCTACCCACGCGGCCTAACCCAGACGTGGGCTTTCCCACCCAAAACGCCTTGGAGCAAAGCGGGGGAGACACTGCTGGTGGCTCGGGAAGTGCCCGGGGGAAGAGCTCAGCTCCCGTGGGGACACGCGCATCCCCCCCTTTTGGGAGAGCCCCCCCACCCCCCACCTCAGCATTCCCGTCCCCGAGTGGAACCTGGGCTGGGGGAAGGAGGCAGGGGGCGGAGGGGCTGGATACCCCGACCGGCATAGGGGGGGGGCGAGCCCTCCCCAAAAGAGCCCTTACCCCGGGAGCTTTCAAAGATCATTTTAACAGCAATAAATGTGATTTTCCCCCCTCTTTCCTTTAAAAACCCCCCCGCCTGGGATATTTCTCCCCCATCACGTTTTTATAGCGAGATCAAGGACAAACTTGTTGCGTTGTTGTGCGGGTCCTTGGTTTGGTTTTGGTTTTGGTTTTTTTTCTCTTTTTCTTTTCTTTATTTTTTTTTTTACTTTTTCTCTTATTTTCTCCTCTTTTTTTTCTTCTTTTTATTTCTTTTTATTTTTCCATCTTTTTCTTTCTTTTTCTTTTTCCTTCTTTTTCTTTTTCTTTTTCTTTTTCTTTTTCTTTTTCTTTTTCTTTTTCTTTTTCTTTTTCTTTTTCTTTTTCTTTTTCTTTTTCTTTTTCTTTTTCTTTTTCTTTTTCTTTTTCTTTTTCT
>NW_009260350.1:1781350-1782489 GCF_000687185.1 Egretta garzetta | reverse complement strand
GTGATTAAATTTCTCTCTTATGTGGACTGAACCTAGGGATAACTGATTAATAACATGCCACTTGGCGCCAACACGGGGTCTCGAGGCCTTTAATCGGCAAGATGCACAAGAGAACAGAGAGAAACACAGAGCAGGACAAAACTCCACCGACTATTTCAGCCTGCTGGTCTCTGCCTCGGCGGATTTTTTTTTTTTTCTTCATCTTTTCAGTATTTCCTGCTAAACTCGTAAACTTTATTTGATTTACAGCTATTTCATGAACCTGCTTAAACTAACATGTGTTCCGTCTTGTCCGACTGAATCATAAAAAACAATCTTGGATCCAAACGAGACTTTTTTTTTTTCCCCCTCTAAAGAAACGAGTTATTAATGACAGTAAAGAGGCATTGTCTTGAGCGGCGGCTACTCCGGCCCCCGGGGGGGGGGAAGCGGGCTCGGCTCCGCAGGTACCGCCCGGACTCCGCGCTCTGCCGAGGGAGAGTTTTGCGCGGAGCTTTGAGCGCTTTTTTTTTTCCCCTAAAAACAATTATTCGTTGGAAATGAACCATTTCTAAGCGTACAGTACCCAAAATGTGCTCGCAAAGGCATTAACCCACAGCCCCTGCGCAGGCAGCCTGCAGGCATCCACCGGGGCAGGTAAACACGCACGTCTGCCTCCAAAAAAAAAAAACCCAAAAAGAACAGTCGGGCACGAAATGAGGTCTTAATATTTTCTCAAATCCGTGAAAGCACGGTTTTCTGTGCCCAAAACCACCAGATCAAAACAGACAAGAACGTACGTGGCCCAGGTATAAATCCCCGCGATGTATATATATGTATATATATGTATATATATGTATATATATGTATATATATGTATATAGAGAGAGATGAAGGCACCCGGGGAACATGGGCTTCGCCAAATCGAGTACCGACACCGGTATCTACTCGTACCCAAATACTCAGCCCCCTTCCCCGCTTCTGTTTACGTGGAAGAAACACTCCGGGAAAGGTACCTGCAGCCCGCGGCGGTAGCGCATGGGATTTAGGGTTGGCGGCCTCATCCAGCCCGGGCACAAGGGGCACGTCCCTACGGCGGGGAAAATGGTTTTTTCCCCTTTCCTCTCCCTCCTTGTGGACGGTTTTTGAAGGCAACAAAA
>NW_009260350.1:1779560-1780921 GCF_000687185.1 Egretta garzetta | reverse complement strand
AAGGAAAGAGAAATTACAGGTGCTGCTTGTGCGGCCTTTTTTCACGGAGTGATTGAAAGGCTTTCAGTTCGGACTCCTCTCCCCCCGCCCCGGTCCCCCTTCAAGGTCATTGCAAGATCATTTTCAGGGAAAGGCTCGGGGGGCTGGAGCCTTTCCCCCTCTTGCCCCCCGTCAGCTTTCTTCCCAAGGCGAGAGCGGAGGCCTTATCTGCTTTTATTTTCTCTTTCGGGCCGAGATAACGCCCAGGGTGACGCCCCGTGGCCTTTCCCTGCGGGGGCATCGGTAAGGGCCCCCTCCGCCGGGAACATCGGGCACTGGTCGGGGCGGGGAGGGGGATCCGACGGGCACCCAGTGCCCCCCCAAAAATAATGATCACCCGGACTGGCTCTCTGAGAAGGGGGGAAAAGAGAAATACAGCCTAATTCTCCCTTGCCCTGGGCAGCACTGTGTCCACGGGAAAATCTGGGGAAGGGGCCGAGCTCCGGCTCCCTCGGGCTGCAGTTAATTCGGGGGGAGATGCCTAAAAAAGAGGTAAAGAGGGGAGAGAGAATAGATCCCCTTTGGCGGCAGGGATGCTCCTATAGCTTGACTTTGGGACCCTCTGCCCCCCTCCCCGCTTGCCATCTGGGAGAACAAGGGACCCCCAACCCACGGGCACACGTGGGGGGGCTGGGGAGGCCCGCACCGTGCCCGCGTCCGCGGGGCTCTGCAGCCCAGCCTCTGTCCTGCTGCTTATTTTTCATTTTCCTCCCCGTTTTAAAGCCTGGAGTTGGCTTGGGAAATTAATGGGCTGGAGGGAGCGGGGAAGGGGTTTTAATTGCAAACTTTTTTTTTTTTTTTTTAAAGTAGCCAGAAGAGCGGCAAAAAAAGGACCCGAAACCACAGACCTTACAAGAAAAATGCCGTTCACCGGTAATTACAAAAAAAACCGAGCCCAAAATATAAAGCCAGGTATTTACCCCCGAAGGTTCGTCTGAGCATACGGATTCTGGACCCCTAAATACAGGGTTTTGTAATGGAAATACTGACACGAGGAGAGCTGTATTGGAGGTAGTTTGACCCAAACATCTTGCTGATAAACCCTCAAATCAGTGCAGTCACTGCTCCGGCAATTTAGGTTAAAAAAAAAAAAAAAGAGAAAAAAAAAAAAGTGAATGGCCCAGAACGCTTCCAGAGCAGGACGATGCTTTTTAACACTTGTTTTCTCCCAGGTGCGTATTTCGCCAAAGCGGGTATGCGGCCAACAAAAGGGAGTTAGAAATAAAAGAAGAGAGAACTGGTCGGAGAGGGGAAGTAAATTACCTAAAAATGGAAGGGGAGGAAAAAAATAAATCCCTGCTATGGGGGAGCTAAATCTCTGG
>NW_009260350.1:1776284-1777789 GCF_000687185.1 Egretta garzetta | reverse complement strand
TGGGGTCCCTGCCCGGGAGCACTCACCCGCTGCCGTGCCCAGCCCCTGCCGGCGCTCCTCGCTCTTCCTTAGGTGCTGCTCTTTATTTTCTCTCTCCCTATTTCTCCTCCTCCTCTTCCTCCTTCTCCTCCTCTCTTTTTCTGTTGGAGGAAACAAACGTTTTAGCATCGGGGTTGTGGTGTTTGGTTTTTTTTTTTTCAAAATCTCCCTGCTGCTGCCGGGAGGGCATCCCCGGACCCCGCCAGGCTCAGGGGCGCTGGGAGAGCGCGGGGAAGCGCCGGCGGCTCCCCAGCAGCCCCCGGCCGCCCCGGAGGGATTTGGGGGGGTTGGTTTTTTTTTTTCCCCTCGTCAATCTCATTTGGCAAATAATCGCCTCGATTTACTACTTTTTTTTTTTTTTTTTTTTTTTTTTTTTAATCAGAGGAAATAATTGGTTCCCGAAGCACACTTGAATCTGTGCAAATAACCAGGTTATCATTTACTATATATAGCCCGGCGTGCTTGCTTCCAGAGGCGCCGGAGCATTCATTCGACAAGTTTCCTGCTCCCTCTAATAACATTATTTAAAGAAAAAAAAAATCGTCTGAATAATCCTAATACCGTTGGATTAACTGGGCTGCTCCTGGCGAAGCGGGAGCGTTGCTACTGGTTTCCCCTTTTTCATTTTGAAGAAAGAGGGGTTTTTCCTGGAGTTTCCAGCGACTCCGTGTCTGCTTGGGTGATACACGCTCATATGATATATATACCCCCTCACACCCGCATATATACATATGCGTTGCGTGTCTCGGCGTATGAATATATACATTTACGTGTGTGTGTATATATGTATATAAGGTGTATATATACACGCGCAGCGTCGCTGTATTTTGCGTTGCACCGAATGGATTTGTTTGGGGAGGGGGGAAAAAAAAAAGCAGGAATCTCACTGATAGGGCTTTAAAAATAGGAGAATAATACAAATTAACCTTCCATTACTGCTGCAGTCAACCATGACAGAATAGGCCAGTTGCGTGGTTGGTGACGTCTCTGTGTCCTATAGGAGCAAAGCTCGTGAGATAGCAGCTATCGCCTTGAACTCTCTTTATTTTATTGGAGTATGGCTGGTAATAAACAGTAATATTTAATTTGTCTGAGACCACAAATCGGCTTCTAGCTGGAAGGCTCCTTCGCCTTGCCATTACAGTCCTAGGGAGCCTGGACTTGCCGTTCTTTTCCCATGTCCCCCTCCCCCTTCTTCCCCCCCCCCCCCCCAACCTGCAGACGGAAATAAATTCGATTTATTTGCATCGTTTTCAACTTGTCTTCAAGGTGTTTGAGCACTGCTTTGGCGTTGGAGAGGTGAGTGCTTTCCCAGGCAGCGGCCGCGCTCGGGTTCGCGCTTACAAACTTCGGAGATTTTTCACTTTTGCCTTTCTTTCCGGCGAGGGGAGGGAAGCTCCTGTTCTCTTTCGCTGGCGGCTGCGAGAAACCTTTCTCCCCCTTGCTTTCTTTTTTTTTTTTTTTTT
>NW_009260350.1:1775151-1775916 GCF_000687185.1 Egretta garzetta | reverse complement strand
GCCGCTCGGTCCCCGCCGGGGCAGAGCCGCCCGCTTTGCTCGCTCGTTTGTTTGTGTTTGGAAGGGCTCCACGGCTCCTTTCCCCTCTAAAAATAATGAAATATGGGACAAGCTTTGTTCTGTTTGTTTAAGTAGCGTTCTCTGGCTTATTCTCCGCGGCTACAAGTGCAGTTATTTTATTATTCTTGTTTGCAACCGTTTACCGTTGGCTGTTCCTTCTCAAGCCTGTTCGAGCCGGCGTGCACATGGGGAGGGGGTTTGGGAGATGCCAAACTACACCCACACGCGGGCCCCCCTCCCCAAGAACCCCTCATCCCCAGACTTTTCGCTTCCTCACCTCAAACTTTCAGAGGGCTCCGGTGTTATCGCGCCCTGCGAGAGCTTGGGAGCACGGGTGGGTTTGCTGAAAACTTCCGCGAAATGCAAAAGAAATGACTGGAGAGGCAGAAAAAAGCGAAGGATTTGGGGGGGTGGGGGTGACGGGACGGACACAGACACGACACCGACGAGAAGAGGGTGGGGGCAGGAGGAGGAGGAGGAGGAGGGTGGGCAGAGCAGATCTAAACCATGCCATTTATTCCGAGTCTTATCAAAAATCCGCCTCGCCAATCTGGTTCTCTTCAGCCTGCAGAATGCGACAGGGCGGCTGTTTACCCTCCGCTGACCTATTCAACTTTACCCTCCGAATAATACATTAAAAAAAAAAAAAAGAAGGGGAGGTAGAGGGAGCGGAGGAAGATGCAGATAAACCCACGTCCCCGCTCC
>NW_009260350.1:1773723-1774362 GCF_000687185.1 Egretta garzetta | reverse complement strand
TTCCCTTTTTTTTTTTCTTCTTTTTTCTTTTTTTTTTTTTTTCCAAGGGGGTGCTGTTTTCTTTTTCCTCTCTTTCGTCCTCTCCCTCTTTTTTTATTACCATTATTATTTTAATTTTTTTTAGGTGTGGGTTAGAGTGGGGTGGGGAAAACTGTATCTTCCAGATCAGGCTGAGAAAGGGGTGGGGGTGGGGGGTTTATCTTGGTCTCAGGATCCTTTCTAGTGCGTCTGACAACCTGGAAGTGTTTGGAGAGAGCAGGGGAGGGAGAGAGAGAGAGAGAGAGAAGCAGGCAAGCAGGCTTGCATTGGATAGATTTTTTTCTTCCAGGCTGGGTTTTCACATGCTGATCCGCAAATAAATAAATAAAAGGAAATATGCACACGAGAAGCCTGATCCCATTGTAATTGCCATTGCAAAGGGGGAAAATATACACATACATTGTATATATGGAGATGCATTGATTGCATGGAATTCAACGAGCAAGGTAACAGCTCTTCCATTGCCATGTATGTCCGTCGGTGTCTGTAATCTGTGTGTGCGTGACCGAGGGAGAGCGAAAGTGGCTGGCTGGGGGCATCGTTAGCCACAAATTGTCTTTGCCGAGGAGCTGCGAGGCCTCGGGAGACGTGGGGTGCCGG
>NW_009260350.1:1772989-1773277 GCF_000687185.1 Egretta garzetta | reverse complement strand
CGAAGCTGGAAAAAAAGCAGGGGGGGTGGTGTTATTTTTTTTTCTCCCCCCCTCTTTATTTTCCCGCTCCCGCAAACCCATTTGGTGCTACTTTAGCAAGGCAAGATGCATTTTTCATACAGCCACCGCGGCCTGGTTCTGTCAAGCTCCATTTCTTCTCAGAAGCTCTTTAAAGGGGAAAAAAAAAAAAATTAGAAGCCGCGGATCGCCAATTGCTCGTGGTTGTTGGGTTATTTTTTGCCGTCACCCCCGCCTTTTTTTTTTAAATTACTGTTATTATTATATCTG
>NW_009260350.1:1771766-1772953 GCF_000687185.1 Egretta garzetta | reverse complement strand
TGTCCGCCGCGGCGGGTGAGAAGGGCTGTGGGGAGGGGTGGGGGGCGGGGGCCACGGGCCGTGTCTGCACAAGATCTTAAACTGCAGAGGTGCGGACCTGGAGTCCCTTTGCTTTTTGTCCTTCTAAATTATATATACGTGTATGTGTACATTACCCACCACTAGCAGGGAAGATCATTTTCTCTCCCCCCCCATGTTCCTCTGCATTTAAAGGAGAATTGCCTTTTTTCCTCGCTGTTTTTTGTTTTTTGGTTTTTTTTTTTTTAAAAACTGCTTTTAAATATTGTTGCAGGGAGAACTCATTTCAAAACATTCTCGTACTTAAAAACCAATATTGCCTCCATATGGTCGGCCTTTCAAAAATGAATCCCCTTCTTTGAAACATGCAAGAGATTTTTTTTTTAAAGCTCCTAAAACTTGAAACTCCTTAAGAACAAAAACCTAACAGATAATTCAATTGCTTTTATCTTTTTTTTTTAATTATTTTTGTGCTGCTTTGAAACTTTTACCATTCCTGATAGAGCCGTTAAAGCTGCGTCAAAATACTGCTTTTGAAACGTACTGTGCTTACTCCCATCAGCTGTAAACTGTGTATTTTTTTAGGCTTGTTTTCTCTGCTGCTGCAGTTTTACTCTAAATGTTACGGCTTAGTTCAGCCCCAATTCCACCCCCCATTCACCAGCCCAAGTGCGCGTTACCTTGCACAGTGTCTCGACCGATTGATTTATTTGCACTTTTATATCTTAATCATCTCGTCCATCCTTTGCTTTACTTGCAACTGTTCGGGCTGGGGGAATAAAAAAGGCTTTTTGTTGGTTTTGGTTTTGTTTTTTCCTGTAGGGGTGCGAGAAGTTGAATTTTCTTTGAAAATGGGGTTTTATAAGGGGCCTCCCGTGTCTGTGGCATTTGCCCGGTGGAAACTGCAGTGGGGTGAAAGCTCCCACCTCCCTGGGAGGAAAATGGGGGCCTTCAGCCCCCTCAGCCGCAGCCAGCCCAGGGGAATTGGGGGTGTTCAAGGCTCGAGGGGAGGCTCTTGCCCCCCCAACCTCAGACCCCTGACCTCCAGAGTCACTTGTGTGATGAGTTAGCTGGTCCTTGGCCCCCCGGTGCCTTGCTCCCCATGTCCTGCCAGACAGACCTAAAATACGCTGTTTACCTTTTCCAAAAGATGCATTTAATAATACCGC
>NW_009260350.1:1770386-1771348 GCF_000687185.1 Egretta garzetta | reverse complement strand
CCCTTGCGGGCTACGATAATAAATAAAAGTCTTTATTTCTCCCTCTCCCAAAGTTAAAGGGCCTTGTTCCCTCCCCGGGCAGCTGGAAGTGAGTTGCGGGCAGCGTGGGTTTGTCGGGCAGCCCTGCCTAGCGCACCGGCTCGCTCCCCATTCCGTATGCGTGTGTGTGTATATATATATATATTTTATTAAACGTCAGCATTGACTTATGCGTCTCTTATCTCTGCTCTCTCCCCGATGTGTGCCTGCAGTGGGGGATTCAGCGAAGGAAGCTCGTAACATGGCGGATAGCGAGGAAGGCTTCGGGCTCCCGACCACGCCGGCTGACTCGGAGGCCAAAGAGCTCCAGGCTGAAGCCAAGCAGGACACTCAGCTGGGGGCCACCAGCAAGTCCCCCACCTCACCCCAGGCAGCCTTCACCCAGCAGGTAAGGACCCACTCCCCTCTCTCTCTCCCCCTTGCTTTTTTTTTTTTCCCCCTTTTTTCTATGTTTTCTCCCTAAACATCAGCTCAGCTGGGTGGCTGCTGCTCCTTTGGGCGGCCATGAGTTGCTTTAGGCCCCATGGGAGTGCAAAGCCTCACCTGACTGTGGGCCTCGTCCTGCTTTAGTCTTATTTGGGGGTCGTCCTCAAGGGCTAAACCTGCGGGGAATTGCACGGATGAATATTGGGGTGCATGGAGGGGCATGTGTGGAAAAGCACTCAAAATGCCGGAGGGAGGCACCAGCAGACGCGCACCCATGTGCGTCCATGTGTGAGCATACTAATGCACATGCGAACACACACGTGTATATATTTGCTGTGCCTGTGTGTATTTGTGTAAGGTACAACCCTATATACACATGCATCCCTTGCACACCCGGGCGTGTGCATGCACACGCAGATGCGGCCGCTCTCGTGCACTGGCAGCTCTGCCTGCACCCACGCAACCAGCCCTGAGGGCAGACAGGGGTTCTCACGCGG
>NW_009260350.1:1762548-1768880 GCF_000687185.1 Egretta garzetta | reverse complement strand
GATGCCCCGGCGGGGCCGGGCGTGCGGAGAGCCCTCCCTGCGCGGATATATTCAGAAGGAATTGTTTCTTCTGGCTTCTCTCTTAAACCAGAACAGTTGGATCGTTAATCCCAATTTCAGGCCTTTGGAAGCTTTCCAAGGCGAACGCGAGTTGCAACCACTTGGCCAAAAGCTAACCTTGTTTAGAGGAGCTCGCGGGGCGATTTCGTTATTACTATTATTATTATTATTATTATTACTACTGTTATTTTTAATTAAAGCAGCAGCTCGGCCCTTCTGAGATTTTGCAACGCCTTCCCGCCCTTTACACAAGTTTCTTATATTTATTTTGCGCACATGGAGGCGAATATAGCCCCGCCACCCCTTTTAAAAGTCTATGTGCTCCTAAGCTGCTGATTATACACCGATAGCAAAGCTGGGTTAGATGCGGGGGTAGCTGTGTCCGCACATAAAGAGCACGCGGGTCTAACTGCGTCCCGAGACACGCTTCTGTCCGCCTGTCTGTGTGTCTGCGTGGGTGTGTGGAAAAATATACAGCCTCGCAAATCCAACTTTATTGGGACTGCGCGTAATCGATTCCATCACCCGCTTGGTAAACCCGACCCAGAGATACTTATACGCGTATATTTGCGTGCGTTTGTGGCGATTTAATATTATCTTTAATGCTAATATGTTGGAGGGCTCTTAAATCGAAGGGTGCTTAAGCCAGCGAGACCCAGTAAAATAGTCCCTCCAGTCCCGTCTGCAAACTGGGGGCAGCCCGAGAGAGGCTTTTTTCGTTGTGATTTTAAATTAAAATCCTCGGAGGAAGAAGGGGAGGGAAAAACCCAACCCCCTCCGCGCGTAGACATGGTAGTAGCCTTGGATTGCAAGGGCACAATAAACAAGGCAGAGGCAAACTTTCATTTTGCTCTGTCATCTGGCATTTGTTGTGGTCTTCCCAAATGAGCCTGAAGAGGGAGGGAAAAAAAAATAAATAAATACTGAGCTGGTTGTATGAAGTTTTAGCGAATAGATTTGTCTCACGGCTCGCCTTCCCCTTGAACCTCGCTGCTGCTGGAAAAATCGGTTTTAAAGAAGGGGCTTGCGTCCAAGGGGAGGTGGTACGAAGTGGGGGGGTGTGCATGGGGGGCACTGCCCGGAGGGAGGGGAGCCCCTGGGGCTCGGGGTCCTGCCGACCCCCGATGCCGGGACACGGGCTGGGGGTTGGGGCAGCGGAGGGACATCCCCAAAAACCCGAGTTCACGGGGGAAAAAAAAAAAAACCCACACCAAAAAACCAAACCAAAAAAAAACCCCAAACCCACCCCAGCGCACGGAGGGAGACATAAACCACCTTGCAGAAATTTCAAACAAATATCGCAGCGGACAGAAATCTCATCTGGAGAGCAATAAAATAGACATTTACAGTGCAGGGGCTTTGGGGGAGCTCGGGGAGAGGGTTCCTTATTTATCTAGTTCCCCGTGTTTAGCGTTGGAGGAGTCCGTGTTCTTGCGGGTCAGGTGGTTTTGATGGAGTTACAGATCATCCTTCAGGTGGAATTTGGTTTCTTCTCCCTCAAAACGGTAAAGCGAAATCCCCGCTTTCTTCGTTGGGAACTTTTTTCTCCCCCCCCTCCCCCGCCGCCCACCTCCAGTTTGTTACAACCGAATTAAGCCCCGGCCCGGGTGCCCTATCGCAGAGATAAGAGCCCGAGCCTCGGAGCGCCGTATTTTTAGAGGTGTGGGGGTTTTGGTTTCTGCGTATTTTAAGTCCAGGGCTACATTTTCATCTGCTTTATTTTTAAATATTTGGAAAGCTCAAACTAAAATAACATCAGTGTTTTAAGTCCCTGCCCTTGCAGTAATGGAAAATATTTCGAAAAGCCCCTGTCTTCTGTGTGTAGCCGAGGGTTTCCAAGCATTTGTCAGGTGTTTGCTGCTGGCCCTGTGCGTCCCATCCCACACCTGCAAGGGGAGTATTTATTTATTTTTTTGTATCTGCCCATAGAACTGTTAATACACATAGGGCCGGTTGGAATATAGGTATTTAAAATCTCTATATTTATATAAATATCGATATTTTTACTTTTTTTTTTTTTTTTGGCCAATCTCCCCTCCTTCTTCCAGCAGTTTATGGAGAGAGGGAAGCGAGTTGCTTCCAAAAGTTCTCACGGCCAGATTTGTTCAAAAGAAGGGACAGGCAAAGCCTTGGCGAAACAAATAATAATAAAAACCAGGAACAGATGAGCAGGGACACGAGTAGGTGAATAATTAACAATCGTAATTACGATCCGATAAATCGCCCATTTCGCCTCAGCTGAGACCTGGAGGGGGACCCAGCGGCACCCACCCACCCATCTCCCGCACCCCAGGGGATGATGCACCCTTCCTCTGCCCCAGTCTTTCGGGAAGGACCCCAGTCCCATCCTCCCCCTGCAAACACACATGCAAAACCACCTTGGAAAACTTTCCTATCTCCGCTTATATATTTATGTACCTCCTTCTTATTATTTTTTTTTTTTAATAGGCGTATGTTCCCCAGTTACAAAGTGAAGGTCACTGGACTCAATCCAAAAACTAAGTACATACTGTTGATGGATATTGTACCGGCGGATGACCACAGATACAAATTTGCGGATAATAAATGGTAGGCACGCGTGGGAGGGGGAAGGAGAGGGAGGGAGGGGAGCTCTGGGCCGGGCTTTGTGGGCAGCACAGGCCGGGGGACACCCCGGGACCAGCGGCTCATCCTCCAGCCGCGGAGGGCTCTTGGGCTGTGGGGGCTTCACCTGAGCCTCCCGGTATGCTCCTTGCATCAGGAAAAAAAGAAAAAAAAAAAGGAGAAAAGTCTGTCGCAATTAGCTAACAATAACTGTAATCCTCTTTGACGATGAGGTTATTGGTTATTGTGGAGCCGATAGTTTAATTATATTAAAAAAGGGAGTATCTCCGGGCAGGAAAATCTTTAGGGATTGGTACACGGCCCTAGGTCCCGGCTGGGGTGCTGGTAACTGGCGGGGGAGGGTGGGGGGGTGAGGAGGGAGAGGATGGGGTTAAACGGGGAAACAGGGAGAGCCATCTCCCACGGGAAAGGTGCCAGGGAGCTCAATCAGTTCCCCGAGCAGTGTTTGCAAATGTTTTTTCTCCCCAAGCACGGCACGACCTCCCAGCACCACACTGCCTGCGCATATGGGGATACCCGAGTGGGAAGGACCCCACTGGGGGGGGTGTGGGGGGGAGCAGGAGCCCACGGGAGGGACCCCACCATGGGGGGTGGTGGTGGATGGGGGAGCAGGAGCCCACGGGAGGGCTCGGAGCTCAGTGCCTGTGTCCCCACGCAGGTCGGTGACGGGGAAGGCAGAGCCGGCCATGCCCGGGCGCCTCTACGTGCATCCCGACTCCCCGGCCACTGGCGCCCACTGGATGAGGCAGCTGGTTTCCTTCCAGAAGCTCAAACTCACCAACAACCACCTCGACCCCTTCGGACATGTAAGTGCCGGGGGTGGGAGAAGGGGCCTGACGGGTGCTCACAGCCCTCTCCCATGGCGTGTCCCTCCCCCACCAAGGTCACAGCAATGTCACCCATCCCCAAAGCCCTTGTGCTGATGGCAGGGTGTTATTTTCTGCCCTGAGAGGGTGGGATGAACCCCAATGAAGGGCCCTCTCCCCCGCAAAAAATGGAAGCATAAACCTTAAAAATGGGCTATTTCGCAGCATGGCGTGGGAATTGATTGCAGACCCCCTCAGGGCCTGGAGTCCCATGAGTGGGCGAAATGTGCCCGCTTGAATTGAGTTTTTAGCTACTTGGTTTTAACCTCACAGATAGTCGTGGAGTGTTACGGTCTGCTCATTGCCTCCGTGAATTTGGCTAACAGGTAAAGTCAAGCAGGCATAATTATCCAAGGAAATAGGACCTAAACCCATGTGGATCCCTTGATCCAAAAAAAAAAAAAAAGCAACGATAATTAAATACAATAAAAAAAATTAATCGAAATCCTGCTAGAGTTTCTTGGGCATAAAAAAGTCTTTGCTAGACTTGTGGGGCTGTGAAAGCTTGTGTGAATTCTGCAGCCAGAAACAGCCCTCCTTGGAGGTCTCCAAAGATGCGTGTTCCTCTGAGCAAATATATACGTGCATGTATGAATAATATATATATCTATAAAAAAATATATATAATTACTTAAGCGGGTATGCGAATCCAGGTCCCACCATCCCTTTCCAACAGCGTGTTTTTCTCCAGTCTCATTTCAAAACTTCTGTTTCTTTTTTTTTTTCTGAGTACTTTTTTTTTCTTTTTCTTCACTAATTATTATTTTTTATATAATTTTAATTTTATTTTCATTTTGCTTGGAGCCTGGGAGCAAAGCAGTTTGCAAGCGGCTGCTTTCCAGGGATCAGGGCTTTCCCCATTCCCTTCCCAGGGGGGAGAGCAGAGACTCCGCAGCAGTGCAGCTGGGGGGACCTCTCCCACCCCCCAGGCTGGTTTTGGGGACCAGTCCTGGGGAGGGGGGACAGGGCCAGGCATCCCCTGCTGCGAACAGGCAGCTCTGCGGAAAAGTGCCTCGAACCAAAACCAAAGGCACAGAGGGGACAATAAGGGACTTCAGAGGAGGAGCTGCACCAGGAGTCTCTCAATTAGAGTCGCTGTAATGAAATTAAAAACCATTAGATCGTTCACCGTTGATGTCTACGACTTTCCTGGATGTCAAAGCAATTTGCTTAAACCCCCCGGACGGGGAGGCGGCGGCGGGGCGCGCTGCGTCGCGCTGTCGCCAGGGTCCGGCAGTCATTATCGGGACCCAGCGGCCCCCCGCTGCCCCCCCAGTCCCCCGAGATTAACCCAGTCCTGAGCAGGGACCGCTTTTTATCTTGAACACCCTCCTCTCCCATCCTCTGCGGGGGGCCCACACTAAATCCCTCCAGCTCCCCCATGCTTCCAGACCCCCTTCTTGCCTCCTTGCCCTCCTGGGGGGGGATGGTGTTGAGATGCCTGGGTCATCGTGGCGAGCTGGGAGGTTTTGGGGGCTGTGAAGGGCCTGGGAAGGCGGAGAGCCCCCACCAGCAGCAGATTCTGGGTGCCAACACATGTTGGGGAGCAGCTCTGGCTCCCCCCTGGGGGTGGAGGGCATAGCAGCACAGCCCAGGGCTGGGAGGGGATGTGGGGGCAGCAGATAAGGAGCCACCTTTTACAGCATCACAGGCTCCTTGTCTGGGGGTGGGTGGTTCCTTGGGAAATATATCCCCCCAAACCCAGCACTGCAATCAGCCCTGCTGAGGGAGCCTTGAAGAGGGCGAAGATTTTGGGGAAGGGGATGTGAGGATCTGCGGGCCCCTGTCCTCTTCCTCTCCCTCCTCTCCCCATCCTCAGGCAGTGTGGGGGGGTTCGCTGTGCTGTAGCCCCTCCATTCCCATGGGATGTCCTCTCCTTCTCCCCTTGCCCAGATCATCCTGAACTCCATGCACAAATACCAGCCCCGGCTCCACATCGTGAAAGCGGACGAGAACAACGGCTTTGGCTCCAAGAACACGGCCTTCTGCACCCATGTCTTCCCGGAGACTGCCTTCATCGCCGTCACCTCCTACCAGAACCACAAGGTGAGGGGGGCCCAGCACCCCACATCCCCTCTGCTTCCCTCCTCCTGCTGCTCCTCCTGAGGGCCTCAGCTCCCCTTTCCCCTTCTCCTCTTCTTTCTTTCCCCCTGCTTCTCCTCTTTTTTCCCCTCTTCTTTCCCCCCACTTCTTTTTTCATCCTTTCTCCCCCTTTTTCTTCTCCTTTTTTCTCCCCGTCTCCTTTCCCCTTTCCTCTCGCCACAGACCCATCCCATCCCCTCTGTTATTCCTGGCGACGCAGACAAAGCATTTAAAGACGGGGCTTAGGGCGAGCCGAGGAGGAATTAGCTCAACAGGATGGTTTGCTCAGAGAGGAGATGACCAACCGAGGAAGTTGGCTTTATCTTCTTTCCCCGCCATCGGTCAAAGCCCTGTAATCTGGCGAAGGGAGCCCGGCGCTCCCCTCGGCGGCCGGGGCGCTGATAACCCGACCTGGCTGCGCTCCGGGCCTTTGTTTGGGGAAGGGTTCCTTCCCGGGCGGCTTTGGGGGGTCGGCGGGGGGCTGTGGGGTTGGCGGCGAGGAGGCCCTGGAAGGAAAGGGAGGCTCTGTGCCTGAAATCAGCCCCTCGCCCGCCCAAGCAAAACAAAGCGGGAAAAAAAAATAATCAAAGTTTTCTTGGGGTGCTGCTGGGCGGACACGCGTGGGATCCCCCTGCTGCCCCTCTCCGCCTGCCTAACCCGGGGGGGGGCCCTGCCGCTGGGCTGCTGTCCCTTCTCCTTCCCCTGCTCGCTTTTGGGGTT